>NC_091220.1:1402105-1714279 GCF_040958095.1 Procambarus clarkii
GTGTTCTAAGGTTGTATAATCTCTCTTGCGTGTTTAGGCAAGTTGTGCATTAAGCATAGACACAAGAGTTCTCCCATATTAACAGGAATTTGATGAAAGAACGTGAGTAGCCTCTCACTATGCTCTCGTTGCCCTTGGGAGATGGTGATCTTTGGAAGGTGAAATACTCCAAGTTACCATCTCTTTTAAGGGTCTGAGCTGTGGTGCAGTGGGCTAAAGGCGTACCAGTTTGCCAGTTGCTGTAAGGCTTCTGTGCTGGCTACGGGATCGAATCTCCTGGTGGGAAAGTGTTCTAAGGTTGTATAATCTCTCTTGCCTGTTTAGGCAAGTTGTGCATTAAGCATAGACACAGAGTTCTCCCATATTAACAGGAATTTGATGAAAGAACGTGAGTAGCCCCTCACTATGCTCTAGTTGCCCTTGGGAGATGGTGATCTCTGGAGATGAAATACTCCGAAGTTACCATCTCTTTTAAGGGTCTGAGCTGTGGTGCAGTGGGTTAAAGGCATACCAGTTATGCCAGTTGCTGTAAGGCTTCTGTGCTGGCTAGGGTTCGAATCTCCTGGTAGGAAAGTGTTCTAAGGTTGTATAATCTCTCTTGCGTGTTTAGGCAAGTTGTGCATTAAGCATATACACAGAGTACTCCCATATTAACAGGAATTTGATGAAAGAACGTGAGTAGCCCCTCACTATGCTCTCGTTGCCCTTGGGAGATGGTGATCTTTGGAAGTGAAATACTCCACAGTTACCATCTCTTTTAAGGGTCTGAGCTGTGGTGCAGTGGGTTAAAGGCGTACCAGTTATGCCATTTGCTGTAAGGCTTCTGTGCTGGCTAGGGTTCAAATCTCCTGGTGGGAAAGTGTTCTAAGGTTGTATAATCTCGCTTGCGTGTTGAGGCAAGTTGTGCATAAGCATAGAAACAGAGTTCTCCCATATTAACAGGAATTTGATGAAAGAACGTGAGTGCCCCTCACTATGCTCTCGTTGCCCTTGGGAGATGGTGATCTTTGGAGGTGAAATAAGTTACCATCTCTTTTAAGGGTCTGAGCTGTGGTACAGTGGGTTAAAGACATACCAGTTATGCCAGTTGCTGTAAGGCTTCTCTGCTTGCTAGGGTTCGAATCTCCTGGTGGGAAAGTGTTCTAAGGTTGTATAATCTCTCTTGCGTATTTAATCAAGTTGTGCATTAAGCATACACACAAGAGTTCTCCCATATTAACAGGAATTTGATGAAAGAACGTGATTAGCCTCTCACTATGCTCTAGTTGCCCTTGGGAGATGGTGATCTTTGAAGGTGAAATACTCCGAAGTTACCATCTCTTTTAAGGGTCTGAGCTGTGGTGCAGTGGGCTAAAGGCGTACTAGTTATGCCAGTTGCTGTAAGGCTTCTGTGCTGGCTAGGGTTCGAATCTCCTGGTGGGAAAGTGTTCTAATGTTGTACAATCTCTCTTGCATGTTTAGGCAAGTAGTGCACTAAGCATAGACACAGAGTTCTCCCATATTAACAGGAATTTGATGAAAGAACGTGATTAGCCAATCACTATGCTCTAGTTGCCCTTGGGAGATGGTGATCTTTGAAGGTGAAATACTCCAAAGTTGCCATTTCTTTTAAGGTCTGAGCTGTGGTGCAGTGGGCTAAAGGCGTACCAGTTATGCCAGTTGCTGTAATGCTTCTGTGCTGGCTACGGGTTCGAATCTCCTGGTGGGAAAGTGTTCTAAGGTTGTATAATCTCTCTTGCCTGTTTAGGCAAGTTTTGCATTAAGCATAGGCACAGAGTTCTCCCATATTAACAGGAATTTGATGAAAGAATGTGAGTAGCCCCTCACTATGCTCTAGTTGCCCATGGGAGATGGTCATCTCTGGAGATGAAATACTCCGAAGTTACCATCTCTTTTAAGGGTCTGAGCTGTGGTGCAGTAGGATAAAGGCGTACCAGTTTGGCAGTTGCTGTAAGGCTTCTGTGCTGGCTAGAGTTCGAATCTCCTGGTGGGAAAGTGTTCTAAGGTTGTGTAATCTCTCGTGCATGTTGTGTAATCTCTCTTAGGCAAGTTGTGCATTAAGCATAGACACAGAGTTCTCCCATATTAACAGGAATTTGATGAAAGAACGTGAGTAGCCCCTCACTATGGTCTCGTTGCCCTTGGGAGATGGTGATCTTTGGAGGAGAAATACTCCGAAGTTACCATCTCTTTTAAGGGTCTGAGCTGTGGTGCAGTGGGTTAAAGGCATACCAGTTTGCCAGTTGCTGTAAGGCTTCTGTGCTGGCTAGAGTTCGAATCTCCTGGTGGGAAAGTGTTCTAAGGTTGTATAATCTCTCTTGCATGTTTAGGCAAGTTGTGCATTAAGCATAGACACAGAGTTCTCCCATATTAACAGGAATTTGATGAAAGAACGTGAGTAGCTCCTCACTATGCTCTCGTTGCCCTTGGGAGATGGTGATCTTTGGAGGATGAAATACTCCGAAGTTACCATCTCTTTTAAGGGTCTGAGCTGTGGTGCAGTGGGTTAAAGACATACCAGTTATGCCAGTTGCTGTAAGGCTTCTGTGCTGGCTAGGGTTCGAATCTCCTGGTGGGAAAGTGTTCTAAGGTTGTATAATCTCTCTTGCGTGTATAGGCAAGTTGTGCATTAAGCATAGACACAGAGTTCTCCCATATTAACAGGAATTTGATGAAAGAACGTGAGTAGCCCCTCACTATGCTCTCGTTGCCCTTGGGAGATGGTGATCTTTGGAGGTGAAATACTCCGAAGTTACCATCTCTTTTAAGGGTCTGAGCTGTGGAGCAGTGGGTTAAAGGCATACCAGTTATGCCAGTTGCTGTAAGGCTTCTGTGCTGGCTAGGGTTCGAATCTCCTGGTAGGAAAGTGTTCTAAGGTTGTATAATCTCTCTTGCGTGTTTAGGCAAGTTGTGCATTAAGCATATACACAAGAGTTCTCCCATATTAACAGGAATTTGATGAAAGAACGTGAGTAGCCCCTCACTATGCTCTCGTTGCCCTTGGGAGATGGTGATCTTTGGAGGTGAAATACTCCGAAGTTACCATCTCTTTTAAGGGTCTGAGCTGTGGTGCAGTGGGCTAAAGGCGTACTAGTTATGCCAGTTGCTGTAAGGCTTCTGTGCTGGCTAGGGTTCGAATCTCCTGGTGGGAAAGTGTTCTAATGTTGTATCAATCTCTCTTGCATGTTTAGGCAAGTTAGTGCACTAAGCATAGACACAGAGTTCTCCCATATTAACAGGAATTTGATGAAAGAACGTGATTAGCCAATCACTATGCTCTAGTTGCCCTTGGGAGATGGTGATCTTTGAAGGTGAAATACTCCGAAAGTTGCCATTTCTTTTAATGGTCTGAGCTGTGGTGCAGTGGGCTAAAGGCGTACCAGTTATGCCAGTTGCTGTAATGCTTCTGTGCTGGCTACGGGTTCGAATCTCCTGGTGGGAAAGTGTTCTAAGGTTGTATAATCTCTCTTGCCTGTTTAGGCAAGTTGTGCATTAAGCATAGGCACAGAGTTCTCCCATATTAACAGGAATTTGATGAAAGAATGTGAGTAGCCCTCACTATGCTCTAGTTGCCCTTGGGAGATGGTCATCTCTGGAGATGAAATACTCCGAAGTTACCATCTCTTTTAAGGGTCTGAGCTGTGGTGCAGTAGGATAAAGGCGTACCAGTTTGGCAGTTGCTGTAAGGCTTCTGTGCTGGCTAGAGTTCGAATCTCCTGGTGGGAAAGTGTTCTAAGGTTGTATAATCTCTCTTGCGTGTTTAGGCAAGTTGTGCATTAAGCATAGACACAGAGTTCTCCCATATTCAACAGGAATTTGATGAAAGAACGTGAGTAGCCTCTCACTATGCTCTCGTTGCCCTTGGGAGATGGTGATCTTTGGAGGTGAAATACTCCGAAGTTACCATCTCTTTTAAGGGTCTGAGCTGTGGATGCAGTGGGTTAAAGGCATACCAGTTATGCCAGTTGCTGTAAGGCTTCTGTGCTGACTAGGGTTCGAATCTCCTGGTAGGAAAGTGTTCTAAGGTTGTATAATCTCTCTTGCATGTTTAGGCAAGTTGTGCATTAAGCATAGACACAGAGTTCTCCCATATTAACATGAATTTGATGAAAGAACGTGAGTAGCCCCTCACTATGCTCTCGTTGCCCTTGGGAGATGGTGATCTTTGGAAGGTGAAATACTCCGAAGTTACCATCTCTTTTTAAGGGTCTGAGCTGTGGTGCAGTAGGGATAAAGGCGTACCAGTTATGCCAGTTGCTGTAAGGCTTCTGTGCTGGCTAGAGTTCGAATCTCCTGGTGGGAAAGTGTTCTAAGGTTGTATAATCTCTCTTGCATGTTTAGGCAAGTTGTGCATTAAGCATAGACACAGAGTTCTCCCATATCAACAGGAATTTGATGAAAGAACGTGAGTAGGCTCTCACTATGCTCTCGTTGCCCTTGGGAGATGGTGATCTTTGGAGGTGAAATACTCCGAAGTTACTATCTCTTTTAAGGGTCTGAGCTGTGGTGCAGTGGGTTAAAGGCGTACCAGTTATGCCTTTTGCTGTAAGGCTTCTGTGCTGGCTAGGGTTCAAATCTCCTGGTGGGAAAGTGTTCTAAGGTTTTATAATCTCGCTTGCATGTTGAGGCAAGTTGTGCATTAAGCATAGAAACAGAGTTCTCCCATATTAACAGGAATTTGAGGAAAGAACGTGAGTGCCCCTCACTATGCTCTCGTTGCCCTTGGGAGATGGTGATCTTTGGAAGTGAAATACTCCGAAGTTACCATCTCTTTTAAGGGTCTGAGCTGTGGTGCAGTGGGCTAAAGGCTTACTAGTTATGCCAGTTGCTGTAAGGCTTCTGTGCTGGCTAGAGTTCGAATCTCCTGGTGGGAAAGTGTTCTAAGGTTGTATAATCTCTCTTGCGTATTTAATCAAGTTGTGCATTAAGCATACACACAAGAGTTCTCCCATATTAACAGGAATTTGATGAAAGAACGTGATTAGCCTCTCACTATGCTCTAGTTGCCCTTGGGAGATGGTGATCTTTGAAGGTGAAATACTCCGAAGTTACCATCTCTTTTAAGGGTCTGAGCTGTGGTGCAGTGGGCTAAAGGCTTACTAGTTATGCCAGTTGCTGTAAGGCTTCTGTGCTGGCTAGGGTTCGAATCTCCTGGTGGGAAAGTGTTCTAATGTTGTACAATCTCTCTTGCATGTTTAGGCAAGTTGTGCACTAAGCATAGACACAGAGTTCTCCCATATTAACAGGAATTTGATGAAAGAACGTGATTAGCCAATCACTATGCTCTAGTTGCCCTTGGGAGATGGTGATCTTTGAAGGTGAAATACTCCAAAGTTGCCATTCTCTTTTAAAGGTCTGAGCTGTGGTGCAGTGGGCTAAAGGCGTACCAGTTATGCCAGTTACTGTAATGCTTCTGTGCTGGCTACGGGTTCGAATCTCCTGGTGGGAAAGTGTTCTAAGGTTGTATAATCTCTCTTGCCTGTTTAGGCAAGTGGTGCATTAAGCATAGACACAGAGTTCTCCCATATTAACAGGAATTTGATGAAAGAACGTGAGTAGCCCCTCACTATGCTCTAGTTGCCCTTGGGAGATGGTGATCTCTGGAGATGAAATACTCCGAAGTTACCATGTCTTTTAAGGGTCTGAGCTGTGGTGCAGTAGGATAAAGGCGTACCAGTTTAGCAGTTGCTGTAAGGTTTCTGTGCTAGCTAGAGTTCAAATCTCCTGGTGGGAAAGTGTTCTAAGGTTGTATAATCTCTCGTGCATGTTTAGGCAAGTTGTGCATTGAGCATAGAAACAGAGTTCTCCCATATTAACATTAATTTGATGAAAGAACGTGAGTAGCCCCTCACTATGCTCTCGTTGCCCTTGGGAGATGGTGATCTTTGGAAGTGAAATACTCCGAAGTTACCATCTCTTTTAAGGGTCTGAGCTGTGGTGCAGTAGGATAAAGGCGTACCAGTTTGCCAGTTGCTGTAAGGCTTCTGTGCTGGCTAGAGTTCGAATCTCCTGGTGGGAAAGTGTTCTAAGGTTGTATAATCTCTCTTGCATGTTTAGGCAAGTTGTGCATTAAGCATAGACACAGAGTTCTCCCATATTAACAGGAATTTGATGAAAGAACGTGAGTAGCTCCTCACTATGCTCTCGTTGCCCTTGGGAGATGGTGATCTTTGGAGGAGAAATACTCCGAAGTTACCATCTCTTTTAAGGGTCTGAGCTGTGGTGCAGTGGGTTAAAGGCATACCAGTTATGCCAGTTGCTGTAAGGCTTCTGTGCTGGCTAGGGTTCGAATCTCCTGGTGGGAAAGTGTTCTAAGGTTGTATAATCTCTTTTGCATGTTTAGGCAAGTTGTGCATTGAGCATAGAAACAGAGTTCTCCCATATTAACAGGAATTTGATGAAAGAACGTGAGTGCCCCTCACTATGCTCTCGTTGCCCTTGGGAGATGGTGATCTTTGGAAGTGAAATACTCCGAAGTTACCATCTCTTTTAAGGGTCTGAGCTGTGGTGCAGTGGGTTAAAGGCATACCAGTTATGCCAGTTGCTGTAAGGCTTCTGTGCTGGCTAGGGTTCGAATCTCCTGGTAGGAAAGTGTTCTAAGGTTGTATAATCTCTCTTGCGTGTTTAGGCAAGTTGTGCATTAAGCATATACACAGAGTACTCCCATATTAACAGGAATTTGATGAAAGAACGTGAGTAGCCCCTCACTATGCTCTCGTTGCCCTTGGGAGATGGTGATCTTTGGAAGTGAAATACTCCGAAGTTACCATCTCTTTTAAGGGTCTGAGCTGTGGTGCAGTGGGTTAAAGGCATACCAGTTATGCCAGTTGCTGTAAGGCTTCTGTGCTGGCTAGGGTTCGAATCTCCTGGTAGGAAAGTGTTCTAAGGTTGTATAATCTCTCTTGCGTGTTTAGGCAAGTTGTGCATTAAGCATAGACACAGAGTTCTCCCATATTAACAGGAATTTGATGAAAGAACGTGATTAGCCAATCACTATGCTCTAGTTGCCCTTGGGAGATGGTGATCTTTGAAGGTGAAATACTCCGAAGTTACCATCTCTTTTAAAGGTCTGAGCTGTGGTGCAGTGGGCTAAAGGCGTACCAGTTATACCAGTTGCTGTAAGGCTTCTGTGCTGGCTAGGGTTCGAATCTCCTCGTGGGAAAGTGTTCTAAGGTTGTATAATCTCTCTTGCCTGTTTAGGCAAGTTGTGCATTAAGCATAACACAGAGTTCTCCCATATTAACATTAATTTGATGAAAGAATGTGAGTAGCCGCTCACTATGCTCTAGTTGCCCTTGGGAGATGGTGATCTCTGGAGGTGAAATACTCCGAAGTTACCATCTCTTTTAAGGGTCTGAGCTGTGGTGCAGTAGGATAAAGGCGTACCAGT
Organism: Procambarus clarkii; assembly: GCF_040958095.1. NCBI lineage: Eukaryota > Metazoa > Arthropoda > Malacostraca > Decapoda > Cambaridae > Procambarus > Procambarus clarkii. Next base: position 1,409,496 of record NC_091220.1, read on the forward strand.
TTGCCAGTTGCTGTAAGGCTTCTGTGCTGGCTAGAGTTCGAATCTCCTGGTGGGAAAGTGTTCTAAGGTTGTATAATCTCTCTTGCGTGTTTAGGCAAGTTGTGCATTAAGCATAGACACAGAGTTCTCCCATATTAACAGGAATTTGATGAAAGAACGTGAGTAGCTCCTCACTATGCTCTCGTTGCCCTTGGGAGATGGTGATCTTTGGAGGAGAAATACTCCGAAGTTACCATCTCTTTTAAGGGTCTGAGCTGTGGTGCAGTGGGTTAAAGGCATACCAGTTATGCCTGTTGCTGTAAGGCTTCTGTGCTGGCTAGGGTTCGAATCTCCTGATGGGAAAGTGTTCTAAGGTTGTATAATCTCTCTTGCATGTTTAGGCAAGTTGTGCATTGAGCATAGAAACAGAGTTCTCCCATATTAACATTAATTTGATGAAAGAACGTGAGTGCCCCTCACTATGCTCTCGTTGCCCTTGGGAGATGGTGATCTTTGGAAGTGAAATACTCCGAAGTTACCATCTCTTTTAAGGGTCTGAGCTGTGGTGCAGTAGGATAAAGGCGTACCAGTTTGCCAGTTGCTGTAAGGCTTCTGTGCTGGCTAGAGTTCGAATCTCCTGGTGGGAAAGTGTTCTAAGGTTGTATAATCTCTCTTGCATGTTTAGGCAAGTTGTGCATTAAGCATAGACACAGAGTTCTCCCATATTAACAGGAATTTGATGAAAGAACGTGAGTAGCTCCTCACTATGCTCTCGTTGCCCTTGGGAGATGGTGATCTTTGGAGGAGAAATACTCCGAAGTTACCATCTCTTTTAAGGGTCTGAGCTGTGGTGCAGTGGGTTAAAGGCATACCAGTTATGCCAGTTGCTGTAAGGCTTCTGTGCTGGCTAGGGTTCGAATCTCCTGGTAGGAAAGTGTTCTAAGGTTGTATAATCTCTCTTGCGTGTATAGGCAAGTTGTGCATTAAGCATATACACAGAGTACTCCCATATTAACAGGAATTTGATGAAAGAACGTGAGTAGCCCCTCACTATGCTCTCGTTGCCCTTGGGAGATGGTGATCTTTGGAGGTGAAATACTCCGAAGTTACCATCTCTTTTAAGGGTCTGAGCTGTGGTACAGTGGGTTAAAGACATACCAGTTATGCCAGTTGTTGTAAGGCTTCTGTGCTGGCAAGGGTTCGAATCTCCTGGTGGGAAAGTGTTCTAATGTTGTACAATCTCTCTTGCATGTTTAGGCAAGTTGTGCATTAAGCATAGACACAGAGTTCTCCCATATTAACAGGAATTTGATGAAAGAACGTGATTAGCCAATCACTATGCTCTAGTTGCCCTTGGGAGATGGTGATCTTTGAAGGTGAAATACTCCGAAGTTACCATCTCTTTTAAAGGTCTGAGCTGTGGTGCAGTGGGCTAAAGGCGTACCAGTTATACCAGTTGCTGTAAGGCTTCTGTGCTGGCTAGGGTTCGAATCTCCTCGTGGGAAAGTGTTCTAAGGTTGTATAATCTCTCTTGCCTGTTTAGGCAAGTTGTGCATTAAGCATAACACAGAGTTCTCCCATATTAACATTAATTTGATGAAAGAATGTGAGTAGCCGCTCACTATGCTCTAGTTGCCCTTGGGAGATGGTGATCTCTGGAGGTGAAATACTCCGAAGTTACCATCTCTTTTAAGGGTCTGAGCTGTGGTGCAGTAGGATAAAGGCGTACCAGTTTGCCAGTTGCTGTAAGGCTTCTGTGCTGGCTAGAGTTCGAATCTCCTGGTGGGAAAGTGTTCTAAGGTTGTATAATCTCTCTTGCGTGTTTAGGCAAGTTGTGCATTAAGCATAGACACAGAGTTCTCCCATATTAACAGGAATTTGATGAAAGAACGTGAGTAGCTCCTCACTATGCTCTCGTTGCCCTTGGGAGATGGTGATCTTTGGAGGAGAAATACTCCGAAGTTACCATCTCTTTTAAGGGTCTGAGCTGTGGTGCAGTGGGTTAAAGGCATACCAGTTATGCCTGTTGCTGTAAGGCTTCTGTGCTGGCTAGGGTTCGAATCTCCTGATGGGAAAGTGTTCTAAGGTTGTATAATCTCTCTTGCATGTTTAGGCAAGTTGTGCATTGAGCATAGAAACAGAGTTCTCCCATATTAACATTAATTTGATGAAAGAACGTGAGTGCCCCTCACTATGCTCTCGTTGCCCTTGGGAGATGGTGATCTTTGGAAGTGAAATACTCCGAAGTTACCATCTCTTTTAAGGGTCTGAGCTGTGGTGCAGTAGGATAAAGGCGTACCAGTTTGCCAGTTGCTGTAAGGCTTCTGTGCTGGCTAGAGTTCGAATCTCCTGGTGGGAAAGTGTTCTAAGGTTGTATAATCTCTCTTGCATGTTTAGGCAAGTTGTGCATTAAGCATAGACACAGAGTTCTCCCATATTAACAGGAATTTGATGAAAGAACGTGAGTAGCTCCTCACTATGCTCTCGTTGCCCTTGGGAGATGGTGATCTTTGGAGGAGAAATACTCCGAAGTTACCATCTCTTTTAAGGGTCTGAGCTGTGGTGCAGTGGGTTAAAGGCATACCAGTTATGCCAGTTGCTGTAAGGCTTCTGTGCTGGCTAGGGTTCGAATCTCCTGGTAGGAAAGTGTTCTAAGGTTGTATAATCTCTCTTGCGTGTATAGGCAAGTTGTGCATTAAGCATATACACAGAGTACTCCCATATTAACAGGAATTTGATGAAAGAACGTGAGTAGCCCCTCACTATGCTCTCGTTGCCCTTGGGAGATGGTGATCTTTGGAGGTGAAATACTCCGAAGTTACCATCTCTTTTAAGGGTCTGAGCTGTGGTACAGTGGGTTAAAGACATACCAGTTATGCCAGTTGTTGTAAGGCTTCTGTGCTGGCAAGGGTTCGAATCTCCTGGTGGGAAAGTGTTCTAATGTTGTACAATCTCTCTTGCATGTTTAGGCAAGTTGTGCATTAAGCATAGACACAGAGTTCTCCCATATTAACAGGAATTTGATGAAAGAACGTGATTAGCCAATCACTATGCTCTAGTTGCCCTTGGGAGATGGTGATCTTTGAAGGTGAAATACTCCGAAGTTACCATCTCTTTTAAAGGTCTGAGCTGTGGTGCAGTGGGCTAACGGCGTACCAGTTATACCAGTTGCTCTAAGGCTTCTGTGCTGGCTAGGGTTCGAATCTCCTCGTGGGAAAGTGTTCTAAGGTTGTATAATCTCTCTTGCCTGTTTAGGCAAGTTGTGCATTAAGCATAACACAGAGTTCTCCCATATTAACAGGAATTTGATGAAAGAATGTGAGTAGCCGCTCACTATGCTCTAGTTGCCCTTGGGAGATGGTATTCTCTGGAGGTGAAATACTCCGAAGTTACCATCTCTTTTAAGGGTCTGAGCTGTGGTGCAGTAGGATAAAGGCGTACCAGTTTGCCAGTTGCTGTAAGGCTTCTGTGCTGGCTAGAGTTCGAATCTCCTGGTGGGAAAGTGTTCTAAGGTTGTATAATCTCTCTTGCGTGTTTAGGCAAGTTGTGCATTAAGCATAGACACAGAGTTCTCCCATATTAACAGGAATTTGATGAAATAACGTGAGTAGCTCCTCACTATGCTCTCGTTGCCCTTGGGAGATGGTGATCTTTGGAGGAGAAATACTCCGAAGTTACCATCTCTTTTAAGGGTCTGAGCAGTGGTGCAGTGGGTTAAAGGCATACCAATTATGCCAGTTGCTGTAAGGCTTCTGTGCTGGCTAGGGTTCGAATCTCCTGATGGGAAAGTGTTCTAAGGTTGTATAATCTCTCTTGCATGTTTAGGCAAGTATTGCATTGAGCATAGAAACAGAGTTCTCCCATATTAACATTAATTTGATGAAAGAACGTGAGTGCCCCTCACTATGCTCTCGTTGCCCTTGGGAGATGGTGATCTTTGGAAGTGAAATACTCCGAAGTTACCATCTCTTTTAAGGGTCTGAGCTGTGGTGCAGTAGGATAAAGGCGTACCAGTTTGCCAGTTGCTGCAAGGCTTCTGTGCTGGCTAGAGTTCGAATCTCCTGGTGGGAAAGTGTTCTAAGGTTGTATAATCTCTCTTGCGTGTTTAGGCAAGTTGTGCATTAAGCATAGACACAGAGTTCTCCCATATTAACAGGAATTTGATGAAAGAACGTGAGTAGCTCCTCACTATGCTCTCGTTGCCCTTGGGAGATGGTGATCTTTGGAGGAGAAATACTCCGAAGTTACCATCTCTTTAAAGGGTCTGAGCTGTGGTGCAGTGGGTTAAAGGCATACTAGTTGCTGTAAGGCTTCTGTGCTGGCTAGGGTTCGAATCTCCTGATGGGAAAGTGTTCTAAGGTTGTATAATCTCTCTTGCATGTTTAGGCAAGTTGTGCATTGAGCATAGAAACAGAGTTCTCCCATATTAACATTAATTTGATGAAAGAACGTGAGTGCCCCTCACTATGCTCTTGTTGCCCTTGGGAGATGGTGATCTTTGGAAGTGAAATACTCCGAAGTTACCATCTCTTTTAAGGGTCTGAGCTGTGGTGCAGTAGGATAAAGGCGTACCAGTTTGCCAGTTGCTGTAAGGCTTCTGTGCTGGCTAGAGTTCGAATCTCCTGGTGGGAAAGTGTTCTAAGGTTGTATAATCTCTCTTGCATGTTTAGGCAAGTTGTGCATTAAGCATAGACACAGAGTTCTCCCATATTAACAGGAATTTGATGAAAGAACGTGATTAGCCAATCACTATGCTCTAGTTGCCCTTGGGAGATGGTGATCTTTGAAGGTGAAATACTCCGAAGTTACCATCTCTTTTAAAGGTCTGAGCTGTGGTGCAGTGGGCTAAAGGCGTACCAGTTATACCAGTTGCTGTAAGGCTTCTGTGCTGGCTAGGGTTCGAATCTCCTCGTGGGAAAGTGTTCTAAGGTTGTATAATCTCTCTTGCCTGTTTAGGCAAGTTGTGCATTAAGCATAACACAGAGTTCTCCCATATTAACAGGAATTTGATGAAAGAATGTGAGTAGCCGCTCACTATGCTCTAGTTGCCCTTGGGAGATGGTGATCTCTGGAGGTGAAATACTCCGAAGTTACCATCTCTTTTAAGGGTCTGAGCTGTGGTGCAGTAGGATAAAGGCGTACCAGTTTGCCAGTTGCTGTAAGGCTTCTGTGCTGGCTAGAGTTCGAATCTCCTGGTGGGAAAGTGTTCTAAGGTTGTATAATCTCTCTTGCGTGTTTAGGCAAGTTGTGCATTAAGCATAGACACAGAGTTCTCCCATATTAACAGGAATTTGATGAAAGAACGTGAGTAGCTCCTCACTATGCTCTCGTTGCCCTTGGGAGATGGTGATCTTTGGAGGAGAAATACTCCGAAGTTACCATCTCTTTTAAGGGTCTGAGCTGTGGTGCAGTGGGTTAAAGGCATACCAGTTATGCCTGTTGCTGTAAGGCTTCTGTGCTGGCTAGGGTTCGAATCTCCTGATGGGAAAGTGTTCTAAGGTTGTATAATCTCTCTTGCATGTTTAGGCAAGTTGTGCATTGAGCATAGAAACAGAGTTCTCCCATATTAACATTAATTTGATGAAAGAACGTGAGTGCCCCTCACTATGCTCTCGTTGCCCTTGGGAGATGGTGATCTTTGGAAGTGAAATACTCCGAAGTTACCATCTCTTTTAAGGGTCTGAGCTGTGGTGCAGTAGGATAAAGGCGTACCAGTTTGCCAGTTGCTGTAAGGCTTCTGTGCTGGCTAGAGTTCGAATCTCCTGGTGGGAAAGTGTTCTAAGGTTGTATAATCTCTCTTGCATGTTTAGGCAAGTTGTGCATTAAGCATAGACACAGAGTTCTCCCATATTAACAGGAATTTGATGAAAGAACGTGAGTAGCTCCTCACTATGCTCTCGTTGCCCTTGGGAGATGGTGATCTTTGGAGGAGAAATACTCCGAAGTTACCATCTCTTTTAAGGGTCTGAGCTGTGGTGCAGTGGGTTAAAGGCATACCAGTTATGCCAGTTGCTGTAAGGCTTCTGTGCTGGCTAGGGTTCGAATCTCCTGGTAGGAAAGTGTTCAAAGGTTGTATAATCTCTCTTGCGTGTATAGGCAAGTTGTGCATTAAGCATATACACAGAGTACTCCCATATTAACAGGAATTTGATGAAAGAACGTGAGTAGCCCCTCACTATGCTCTCGTTGCCCTTGGGAGATGGTGATCTTTGGAGGTGAAATACTCCGAAGTTACCATCTCTTTTAAGGGTCTGAGCTGTGGTACAGTGGGTTAAAGACATACCAGTTATGCCAGTTGTTGTAAGGCTTCTGTGCTGGCAAGGGTTCGAATCTCCTGGTGGGAAAGTGTTCTAATGTTGTACAATCTCTCTTGCATGTTTAGGCAAGTTGTGCATTAAGCATAGACACAGAGTTCTCCCATATTAACAGGAATTTGATGAAAGAACGTGATTAGCCAATCACTATGCTCTAGTTGCCCTTGGGAGATGGTGATCTTTGAAGGTGAAATACTCCGAAGTTACCATCTCTTTTAAAGGTCTGAGCTGTGGTGCAGTGGGCTAACGGCGTACCAGTTATACCAGTTGCTCTAAGGCTTCTGTGCTGGCTAGGGTTCGAATCTCCTCGTGGGAAAGTGTTCTAAGGTTGTATAATCTCTCTTGCCTGTTTAGGCAAGTTGTGCATTAAGCATAACACAGAGTTCTCCCATATTAACAGGAATTTGATGAAAGAATGTGAGTAGCCGCTCACTATGCTCTAGTTGCCCTTGGGAGATGGTATTCTCTGGAGGTGAAATACTCCGAAGTTACCATCTCTTTTAAGGGTCTGAGCTGTGGTGCAGTAGGATAAAGGCGTACCAGTTTGCCAGTTGCTGTAAGGCTTCTGTGCTGGCTAGAGTTCGAATCTCCTGGTGGGAAAGTGTTCTAAGGTTGTATAATCTCTCTTGCGTGTTTAGGCAAGTTGTGCATTAAGCATAGACACAGAGTTCTCCCATATTAACAGGAATTTGATGAAATAACGTGAGTAGCTCCTCACTATGCTCTCGTTGCCCTTGGGAGATGGTGATCTTTGGAGGAGAAATACTCCGAAGTTACCATCTCTTTTAAGGGTCTGAGCAGTGGTGCAGTGGGTTAAAGGCATACCAATTATGCCAGTTGCTGTAAGGCTTCTGTGCTGGCTAGGGTTCGAATCTCCTGATGGGAAAGTGTTCTAAGGTTGTATAATCTCTCTTGCATGTTTAGGCAAGTATTGCATTGAGCATAGAAACAGAGTTCTCCCATATTAACATTAATTTGATGAAAGAACGTGAGTGCCCCTCACTATGCTCTCGTTGCCCTTGGGAGATGGTGATCTTTGGAAGTGAAATACTCCGAAGTTACCATCTCTTTTAAGGGTCTGAGCTGTGGTGCAGTAGGATAAAGGCGTACCAGTTTGCCAGTTGCTGTAAGGCTTCTGTGCTGGCTAAAGTTCGAATCTCCTGGTGGGAAAGTGTTCTAAGGTTGTATAATCTCTCTTGCATGTTTAGGCAAGTTGTGCATTAAGCATAGACACAGAGTTCTCCCATATTAACAGGAATTTGATGAAAGAACGTGAGTAGCTCCTCACTATGCTCTCGTTGCCCTTGGGAGATGGTGATCTTTGGAGGAGAAATACTCCAAAGTTACCATCTCTTTTAAGGGTCTGAGCTGTGGTGCAGTGGGTTAAAGGCATACCAGTTATGCCAGTTGCTGTAAGGCTTCTGTGCTGGCTAGGGTTCGAATCTCCTGGTGGGAAAGTGTTCTAAGGTTGTATAATCTCTTTTGCATGTTTAGGCAAGTTGTGCATTGAGCATAGAAACAGAGTTCTCCCATATTAACAGGAATTTGATGAAAGAACGTGAGTGCCCCTCACTATGCTCTCGTTGCCCTTGGGAGATGGTGATCTTTGGAAGTGAAATACTCCGAAGTTACCATCTCTTTTAAGGGTCTGAGCTGTGGTGCAGTGGGTTAAAGGCATACCAGTTATGCCAGTTGCTGTAAGGCTTCTGTGCTGGCTAGGGTTCGAATCTCCTGGTAGGAAAGTGTTCTAAGGTTGTATAATCTCTCTTGCGTGTTTAGGCAAGTTGTGCATTAAGCATATACACAGAGTACTCCCATATTAACAGGAATTTGATGAAAGAACGTGAGTAGCCCCTCACTATGCTCTCGTTGCCCTTGGGAGATGGTGATCTTTGGAGGTGAAATACTCCGAAGTTACCATCTCTTTTAAGGGTCTGAGCTGTGGTACAGTGGGTTAAAGACATACCAGTTATGCCAGTTGTTGTAAGGCTTCTGTGCTGGCAAGGGTTCGAATCTCCTGGTGGGAAAGTGTTCTAATGTTGTACAATCTCTCTTGCATGTTTAGGCAAGTTGTGCATTAAGCATAGACACAGAGTTCTCCCATATTAACAGGAATTTGATGAAAGAACGTGATTAGCCAATCACTATGCTCTAGTTGCCCTTGGGAGATTGTGATCTTTGAAGGTAAAATACTCCGAAGTTACCATCTCTTTTAAAGGTCTGAGCTGTGGTGCAGTGGGCTAAAGGCGTACCAGTTATACCAGTTGCTGTAAGGCTTCTGTGCTGGCTAGGGTTCGAATCTCCTCGTGGGAAAGTGTTCTAAGGTTGTATAATCTCTCTTGCCTGTTTAGGCAAGTTGTGCATTAAGCATAACACAGAGTTCTCCCATATTAACAGGAATTTGATGAAAGAATGTGAGAAGCCGCTCACTATGCTCTAGTTTCCCTTGGGAGATGGTGATCTCTGGAGGTGAAATACTCCGAAGTTACCATCTCTTTTAAGGGTCTGAGCTGTGGTGCAGTAGGATAAAGGCGTACCAGTTTGCCAGTTGCTGTAAGGCTTCTGTGCTGGCTAGAGTTCGAATCTCCTGGTGGGAAAGTGTTCTAAGGTTGTATAATCTCTCTTGCGTGTTTAGGCAAGTTGTGCATTAAGCATAGACACAGAGTTCTCCCATATTAACAGGAATTTGATGAAAGAACGTGAGTGCCCCTCACTATGCTCTCGTTGCCCTTGGGAGATGGTGATCTTTGGAAGTGAAATACTCCGAAGTTACCATCTCTTTTAAGGGTCTGAGCTGTGGTGCAGTGGCTTAAAGGCATACCAGTTATGCCAGTTGCTGTAAGGCTTCTGTGCTGACTAGGGTTTGAATCTCCTGGTGGGAAAGTGTTCTAAGGTTGTATAATCTCTCTTGCATGTTATGGCAAGTTGTGCATTAATCATAGAAACTTAGTTCTCCCATATTAACAGGAATTTGATGAAAGAACGTGAGTGCCCCTTGTAACACTGTTAAAGTGTTTGGTTTAGTTTATTTAAAATATATATATAGAATATGAGTCAGAGACAGGAATTGGGAAAGGCGCCTGGTTGTCGGCCTGAGATCTTACACCTCAAAGCGTTAATGACCTCAAGTGACCTGAGGTCAGATCATGCGAATTTCACCTTGCTTCTACTAATCTCTTAATTGGAGCCTGGTAGCCTTCAAACATGCCGACGTTTAAAGAGTGGCTTGGTAGAGTGCCTCAGGCTATCTACTTGTGGGCGGAGTTAGTTACTAGGCTCCCCAATATATACTCGGAGAACTATCGATTCGAGAGGATTAGCATTAAAGAACAGCAGACGAGCGGAGCAGAGCAGAGGCCAGCCGTCGAGATAGGCCGTCACCAGACAGGGGGTGACGCTGCCTGAAAATTGCAGCTTCCCCCCCCCCCCTCTCTATTCAACTTAGACTCAGTCCTCGGTGAGTGAACATTTAGGTGACTTGGTCGTGTTTTACAAGTGTTGTGTGATGATCAGGGGCAGTCAGTTGTAGTGTTCTCAGATTCTTGGAGGATGACTCACTTTGAATATTAATCTTTAACATTTTAATTGGATTGCTTAAGTTATGATACTTATCATGAAAAATATAATTGTTGAATTTATTATTTAAATGGACTTTATTTTGTTCCCTAGAGATTTTGAGTTGAGGTGAGAAAGCCTCTATGGTTACTGGTTTCATTTTTTAGAATGAGTACATGATAAAGATGGGACCATACTAATAATGACCTCTTGATAACATCTTTGGTGAATATTGTGATACAGACAAGTTCCATTCCTTGTCTTGTATGTAATGATCATGAATGGATGGTGGCAGCATTTCGTCTTCTACTATCTACTCTTCTACTTCTACTGTATACTCTTCTTCTTCTACCTATCTACACCTCTCCCTCCACCCCTCTCTAAACTCTCACTTTCAACTAATGACCATCCTCCCACTTCTCTGCCTCTCACCCCAAACCCTCACTAATTACTTCACTATTCATTTCTTTCCTTTCGTTTTCTCTTATACGTTTGTGGCATATGATTCTGTATTCTAGAGTTCTCTCTAGAGTTTCGGGTAGCTGATCAAGTTACGGCGCCTTGTAGTCTTAGCACCTAGGTAGTCAAATACCTAGGTTACAAGGTGTTGAACGAGAGAGGCTGCCTTAGGAACTCTGGAGGTGCTCTAGAATAGTTAGCTAACTGAGGACGGGATAACGGACTAGAGAGAGCTGTTTCCCCCGGCCTCGTTAGTTAACTGGGGGGTGGAATAATGGACAAGATAGAGCTATTTCCCCCACCCCCCGTTACAATGTTGGCAGCGGTGTTGAACAATGTTGTAGGTAGATGGTGTTCATTTAACATTGTTCAGTCCCACGTGTCTTTTTGCCGCTCAGGCGCTATCAGGGAGATCTTGACAGGTGTTTAATATTCGCGATTTAGCGAGCTTTTTCCAGGTTAGGAGATAGTGATTCTCTGGTGATTTGGTTTAGTGATTTTGTGAGTTTTGTGAAGTTCAAGGAATGTTCTCCAGAACTTGCGTGTGTAGTGATTTATGTTAGTGATAAGATTTGGCGATTTTGGAACTTAGCGGTTGATGGGTAGTGGAGGTCACCTGAGTGTGACAGGTGACCTCGCATGTCCCACGGGGACACCCAGCCACCGCTGGTCTCCAGGTCAGTGGGGAGTAGCAGGTGTAGTTCTTAAGTAGTTTTAAGTGGTGGTTCTGCTCAGATTATTGCGATCGATTGTTTTACTCCATTTGAACGCAATAACCCGAGGTGTACTGGTATTGTTCAGCATGCTAGGGGGAGGCTTAGTATGTCAGTAGACTTCACGTTGGGGACGCTCGACGTTAGATAGTCTGGTCACAGGTGTGGCAACAGTTTTGAGTTATTGACCGGCGGAGAAGCTCGGGAAACACTCTGGGTCATGTAGGTGGCTGTAGGTTAAGGGTGGGAGTAATGGTTAATTAAGTACTTAAGATTAAGAACGGTACAGTTAAGTTAGTCCTGTCCAAAGAACTCTTTGGACAGGAAAGAGTGCTTCAATGCTGAATGCCCAGCTTTTCATATAAGAGGTACCAGGCGAATAAAACCGACAGACTACCACTATGAAAACAGCCACTACTCCATCAACCGGGATAATTTTTTAGCAAGAGGAGGAGGAGAAGAATGGCTAAAAATGACCAGACTCTACCACCAACTCGGTCAAATGCTAGAGAGGACGCAAACACAGTGGCCTCCTTACCAGAGCCTCAGATATTAACACCAATTAAAGCATCCAGCACTTCCACTAACACGATAACATCATTTATATTTGCCAACATCCAGGGTATAAAAACACGCAAATCCAACAAAGTTCATTTTATAGATGGTCTCCTTCATGAGGCAAATGCAGTGTTTGCAGCCCTAACGGAAACTCACACAAAGGACTACCTTGATGGTGAAATATGGATCCCAGAATACAATCTCTTCAGATGTGATAGGAAACACCGGCTTCAGGGTGGGGTCAGCCTCTACATCAAAGACACACTCATCTGTACTGAGCTGCTAAACACCTCAAATGATATGGTGGAAGTGCTGATAGTCAAAATAGAGATCCTAAATGTAGTTGTTGTCCTTGTATATAAGTCACCGGAGGCAAACCCTCAGCAGTTTAAAGACCAACTAATGAAAATAGAGCACTGCTTGGAAAACCTCACAAATCCAGCTCCGAACATCATCCTGCTTGGGGACTTCAACCTACGGCACCTGAAATGGAAGCACCTGGCTAACACAGTAATATCAGAAAGAATACCAGGAAGTAGCCTAAATGAGCAGGCACATGCAAATGACCTGCTACGGATGTGCGATAGGTTTGCCTTAAACCAGCAAATAGTAGAACCAACTAGGAAGGAGAACACGCTGGACCTCATTTTCACTAATAATGATGAGTTGATCGGGAACATAATGATTACAAATACCTGTTACTCAGATCACAACTTAATTGAGGTACTGACAACCATGGGGAATGGACCTCCAAAACCAGTCGAGATTCCCGGTGGAGGAGATTTCAGCAAATTCAACTTCAATAATAAACGGATAAACTGGGAGCAAATAAACCAGGACTTCACAGAAATAAACTGGGAAGAACAGCTAGGAAATGCAAACCTGAACCAGTGCCTGGAAAAAATAAGCTCAGTAGCACTAGAAATATGTTCAAAACGCATACCCCTAAGAAAAAAGAGAAAGAGATGCAGATTGGAACGGGAACGTCGTTCCTTATATAGGCGAAGAAAACGAATCGCGGAACAACTTGAGAGTCGCACCCTATCTCAAGAACGGCGAAGAAGGTTAGGTAGAGAAATAGAAACAATTGAACTCAAGCTACAAGAATCATACAAAACCCAGGAGAGGCAAAGAGAGCAAAAGGCCATCAGTGAAATAGAGAGAAATCCGAAATATTTTTTCTCCTATGCAAAATCAAGATCAAAAACCACATCTAGTATCGGGCCCCTGCGAAAGGGAGATGGAACTTTCACAGATGACAACAAAGAAATGAGCGAGTTACTGAAGAAGCAGTACGACTCTGTTTTCAGTGAGCCATTAAATGCACTAAAGATTGATAACCCAAATGAATTTTTCATGGATATGATACCAACATCAAATCACATATCAGACGTCGCCCTATCCCCACTAGATTTTGAATAAGCCATAAACAGTATGCCTATGCACTCTGCACCAGGCCCGGATTCTTGGAACTCCATATTCATCAAGAACTGTAAAAAACCACTATCGCAGGCCCTTCACATTCTGTGGAGACAAAGCCTAGATACTGGCGTTATCCCTGACATACTAAAAACAGCGGAGATAGCACCACTCCATAAAGGAGGAAATAAGGCAGAGGCAAAAAATTTCAGACCGATAGCACTAACATCGCACATCATAAAAATTTTTGAGAGAGTGCTAAGAAGTAAGATCACAAAATACATGGAATCACAGCATCTCCATAACCCCGGACAACATGGTTTCAGAACAGGGCGCTCTTGCCTGTCGCAGTTGCTGGACCACTATGATATGGCATTAGATGCTATGGAAGACAAACAAAACGCTGATGTAATTTACACAGATTTCGCAAAAGCTTTTGATAAATGTGACCATGGTGTTATTGCACATAAAATGCGTTCAAAAGGAATTACCGGGAAAATAGGCAGATGGATCTACAATTTCCTGACTGACAGAACCCAATGTGTAATAGTCAACAAAATAAAATCCAGCCCATCAACCGTGAAGAGCTCAGTCCCCCAGGGTACTGTGCTTGCTCCAGTACTTTTTCTCATCCTCATATCGGACATAGACCAGAATACAACCTATAGCACTGTATCATCCTTTGCAGATGACACTAGGATTTTCATGAGAGTTGGCAACATAGAGGACACGGCAAACCTCCAATCAGATGTTGATCAGGTCTTTCTATGGGCTACAGAAAATAATATGGTATTCAACGAGGATAAGTTTCAGCTCATGCGCTACGGAAAAATTGAAAACATAAAAACAGGAACCACGTACAAAACGCAGGCAAATCATAACATAGAACGAAAAGGCAATGTAAAGGACCTGGGTGTACTCATGTCGGAAGACCTTACCTTTAAAGAACACAATAAAGTAGCCGTCACAACTGCAAGAAAAATGACAGGTTGGATAACAAGAACTTTTCACACTAGAGATGCTATACCGATGGTGATACTTTTCAAAACGCTTGTGCTATCTAGAGTGGAGTACTGCTGCACAATGACAGCCCCTTTCAAAGCTGGAGAAATTGCTGACCTAGAGAGCGTGCAGAGATCCTTTACTGCTAGAATCCACTCAGTAAAACATCTAAATTACTGGGACCGACTAAAGAGCCTAAATCTGTACTCCCTTGAGCGCAGGCGGGAGAGATACATAATAATTTACACGTGGAAAATAATTGAGGGGCTGGTCCCAAACCTGCACACAGAAATAACACCACATGAGACCAGAAGACATGGCAGGATGTGCAGAATACCCCCGTTGAAAAGCAGAGGTGCAATAGGTACTCTGAGAGAGAACTCTGTCAACATCAGAGGCCCGAGACTGTTCAACACGCTTCCACTACACATAAGGGGCATAACTGGCAAACCCCTCACAGTGTTCAAGAGAGAACTGGATAAGCACCTCCAAAGGATAGTCACAGCCTGGTTGATCACAGCCTGATCAACCAGGCTGTGACTCATACGTCAGGCTGCGAGCAGCCGCGTCTAACAGCCTGGATGATCAGTCCAGCAACCAGGAGGCCTGGTCGACGACCGGGCCGCGGGGACACTAAGCCCAGGAAGCACCTCAAGGTAGCCTCAAGGTAGGTAGTGTTTTGTCTATTAGTTTTGATATTTTATTGTGGAGATTGGTTTAGGTGACAAGAAAAGTAGTGACGACCTTATTCTCTCTTCTCTAACTTTACTGTGTTACTGTTTTATGTTCCACCAAGTCAATATCATTCAGAGTTAATTGGATTATTTTAAAAATTTAAGTGTAGTCATTGCCAGGAGGAGAGTGGTATGATTTGACTGTGTAAACTCTATACAAATTACAGGGTCACACAACATCTTGGGAGCACGGTATTCTTGCCTTCCTGTTTATTCACAGGTGGGAGCCAGAAGAGAGGCGCGACGCATATGCAGAAGAGAGAGACGGCTGCTGTGTACCACACTCAGGGGCGTTCCTCACCACCACGACGACCAGCCCCTGCCTGGAGGTCATGGCTCCACCACCACCACCCCGGGGACCCCAAGATGTAGCCCTCTCGGTCGGTCAACATTGGTCTACCCAGTGACCCCAGGACGGACGGACCCCAGTGGACCCCAAGACGGACGGACCCCAGTGGACCCCAAGACGGACGGACCCCCAGTGGACCCCAGGTCGTTCTGCAGACGACCCAGTAAAGATGGAAGAGGAACAACGACTCCAGTCTGTCCCACCAACATCGGTCTACCCAGGATGGACCCCAGGATGGACGGACCCCAATGGACCCCAGGTCGCTTGTCAAAGACCCATGGGAGGAGGAAGGGAGAAGAAAGAAGAGAGAAAAAAGAAGAGAGAAAAAAGAAGAGAGAAGAAAGGAGAGAGAAGAAAGAAGAGAGAAGAAAGAAGAAGATAAGACAAGCTGAGACACGATGCCTAGTGTCCCTTGCTGGTGTCAGCATCATTGCATGGAGCGTAATTGCAAGACAGGATCGTTTGCCTTAACTGGCCGCCCCTCCTGCAAGCATGTTGCTCTGTTGAGCGATTCTTCCTGTGTCGCGCGGACTTGATGTGGCTGTCAGAAGTAGCTCTCTGAAGGAGGCGTGCTGGAGCAACAGGGAGGAAGAAGAGTAGGATGGGATTTCTACTGTTGGCAACTATATGAAGGTCTCGAAACTTGTAGTCCCCATAGCTGTGAAGAACCCCAATATACGTCTCTCATGGTGACTGACGTAGGGCCAATTACAGATCAGCTGGGACAACCGAATTCCACGGTCCTGTGCGCAGTTCAAGTAGTAACGGCTTTCTAGTTGACCAAGGGTTGTTGTGCATTAACGACGGAGAAGCGACGGAGGCAGTTGTGTTGAAGAAATGTGGTACAGGACTATCTACAAGACCAAGCAGTGACGTCGCCCAGCCAGAGACAATGGACGTCTGTCTACATATTTCATTTTTTTAGAGTAGGATGATGAATATTTGTTTAGCTAGGATGTATTCTTTTCGTTAATAAAGTTGTCGCACACAGCTAGCTCGCTTTAGCAGTGTTGCAAAAAACTTTATTTTCGGGGAGAAGGGGAGATGTAACACTGTAAAAGTGTTTGGTTTAGTTTATTTAAAATATATATTGAATATGAGTCAGAGACAGGAATTGGGAAAGGCGCCAGGTTGTCGCCCTGAGATCTCACACCTCAAAGCGTTAATGACCTCAAGTGACCTGAGGTCAGATCATGCAAATTTCACCTTGCTTCTACTAATCTCTTAATTGGAGCCTGGTAGCCTTCAAACATGCCGACGTTTAAGGAGTGGCTTGGTAGAGTGCCTCAGGCTATCTACTTGTGGGCGGAGTTAGTTACTACCCAGCAAACGCAAATCATCTACACAACGTTCGCCTATCTCTTCCCATAGGTGTGGGAATGATTTGCATTGAGAATGGTGCAGGAGAGCCTTTGAGAAACTTTTACTCAAAAAATCCAAACACAAAGGTTTAATTATAAATTGTTTTTCTACAATTATTTTCTTCCAAATGTAAAACAAATAGTTTTTACATGTTTAAATATAAAATTTATGGTGTTTTTTTGTAAAATTCATTAATAAATTGTGAATGATATATATTGGCTGAGTGAAACCTTTAAAATCCATTTAGTTATAATATGAACAGAAAAAAAGTAGTTTTCCAAATTTTCTAAAAATCGTTCTTTTTAACACAATTTGACTCCTTATGCATTCCACTAAACACTAATATCATGTTTAAATATATAATTTATGTATTATTCCCTAAGATAATTTATATAAATAATAAAAGTTGCTGGAAAGTGGTGAGAAAGAATCTGAAAACGTTTTGTTGTCTTATATTGGCGTGTTCTTATTAACTAGAGTGAGTAAGAGTGAGCGAGAGTGGGTAAGAGTGAGTAAGAGTGACTGAAGGTGAGTGAGAGTGCCAGAGAGTGTGTAAGTGTGAGTAAGAGTGAGTATAAGTAAGAGTGACTGAGAGTGAGTAAGAGTGACAGAGTGAGTAAGAGTGAGAGTAAGGGTGGCAGAATGAGTAAGAGTGAGAGTAAAGTGATTGAGAGTAAGGGTGAGTATGAGAGTAAGAGTGATTGAGAGTTAGAGTGAGAGTAAGAGTGATTGAGAGTTAGTGAGAGTAAGAGTGATTGAGAGTAAGAGTGATTGAGAGTAAGAGTGATTGAGAGTAAGAGTGATTGAGAGTAAGAGTGATTGGGAGTAAGAGTGATTGGGAGTAGGAATTAGAGTGAGAGTAGGAGTAAGAATGAGAATAAGAGTGATTGAGAGTAAGAGTGAGTAAGAGTAAGAATGAGAGTAAGAGTGATTGAGAGTAAGAGTGATTGAGAGTAAGAGTGATTGAGAGTAAGAGTGATTGGGAGTAAGAGTGATTGGGAGTAAGAGTAAGAGTGAGAGTAAGAGTAAGAATGAGAATAAGAGTGATTGAGAGTAAGAGTGATTGGGAGTAAGAGTAAGAGTAAGAATGAGAGTAGGAGTGATTGAGAGTAGGAGTGATTGGGAGTAGGAGTGATTGGGAGTAAGAGTGATTGAGAGTAAGAGTAATTGAGAGTAAGAGTATGAGAGTAAGAGTGAGAGAGTGAGTATGAATGGGTAAGGGTGACTGAGAGTGAGTAAGAATGACAGAGTAAGAGTGACAGAGAGTAAGAGTGACAGAGAGTAAGAGTGACAGAGAGTAAGAGTGACAGAGTAAGAGTGAGTATGAGAGTGAGTAAGGATGACTGAGAGTAAGAGTGAGTAATAGTGCGTAAGAGTGATTGAGAGTAAGAGTGAGTAATAGTGTGTAAGAGTGATTGAGAGTAAGAGTGAGTAATAGTGCGTAAGAGTGATTGAGAGTGAGAGTGATTATGAGAGAGTTAAGAGTGTGAGGTGTGAGAGGGTAGCAGGCCAGGGAGGCAGGATGTGTGGTCACAGGCGAGGCCTAGGCCTCGTGATCTCTAATGTTGGTTTTTATATATATGTTGGATTTTTTGTCCTGTTTCAAATTATAATTATTTAGCAGGAATGTAATAAGATATTGCACAGTATTAATGTGACAATAATATATGCATTATTTCCTTGATAATCAAACTTGTTGTTCAAAGATAATATACAATCTTTGAAGGAAACATTTTGAGAGCGCGAGCTGGCAACACTGTTCTGGTGGTGAGAGAGACATGGTTAGTTGTGCTCAGACCTTCAGTGGTGAAGGGTGTGTCCCAGCTGGCCGCAACAAGCCGCCACCTGCCGCCACCCGCCACCCACCACCAGCCGCCACCCGCCACCACCCACCACCCACCACCAGCCGCCACCTGCCACCATCCACCACCAGCCGCCACCCGCCACCACCCACCACCAGCCACCACCCGCCACCAGCCACCGCCACCCACCACCGCCACTCACCACCCGCCGCCACCACCCACCACTAGCCGCCACCCGCCACCAGCCACCGCCACCCACCACCGCCACCCGCCACCACCACCCACCACCACCAGCCGCCGCCGCCACCACCACCCACCACCACCGCCTCCACCACCCATCACCGCCGCCGCCACCACCACCCACCACCACCGCCGCCACCACCCATCACCGCCGCCGCCGCCACCACCCACCACAGCCGCCGCCGACACCACCGCCACCACCCACCACAGCCGCCACCACCACCCACCACCACCACCACCACCCACCACCGCCGCCACCACCAACCACCACAAGCCGCCACCGCCCGCCACCGCCCGCCACCAGCCGCCATCACCACCACCACCACCACCAGCCGCCATCACTGCCACCAGCCGCCACCAGCTGCCACCACCACCAGCTGCCACCACCACCACCACCAGCCGCCATCACCGCCACCAGCTGCCACCACCACCAGCCGCCATCACCGCCACCAGCTGCCACCACCACCAGCCGCCACCACCAGCCGCCACCACCGCCACCACCACCTGCCACCAGCCGCCACCACCGCCCGCTATCAGCCGTCACCGCCCGTTGCCACAGTCGCCACCGCAAGCCGCCACCGCCAGCCACCACCAGCCCCCCCCCACCGCCGATCGTCACCACCCATCACAGCCGCCGCCGCCCGCCACCGCCCGCCACCGCCCGCCACCGCCCGCCACCACCCACCACAGCCGCCACCACCCACCACCCGCCGCCACCACCCACCACCACCAGCCGCCGCCGCCACCCACCACCCGCCGCCGCCACCCACCACCACCAGCCACCGCCGCCACCACCACCCACCACCACCGCCGCCACCACCCACCACCACCAGCCGCCACCACCAGCACCCACCACCACCGCCGCCACCACCACCCACCCGCCACCGCCCGCCACCACCGCCAGACACAGCCGCCAGTGTCCGCCACCGCCGCCACTGTCCGCCACCGCCGCTACTGTCCGCCACCGCCGCCACTGTCCGCCACCACCACCACTGTCTGCCACCGCCACCACTGTCCGCCCGCCGCCACCACTGTCCGCCCGCCGCCACCACTGTCCGCCCGCCGCCACCACTGTCCGCCCGCCACCACCACTGTCCGCCCGCCGCCTCCACTGTCCGCCCGCCGCCTCCACTGTCCGCCCGCCGCCTCCACTGTCCGCCCGCCGCCACCACTGTCCGCCCGCCGCCGCCACTGTTCGCCCGCCGCCGCCACTGTCCGCCCGCCGCCGCCACTGTCCGCCCGCCGCCACTATCCGCCACGGCCGCCACTGTCCGCCCGCCGCCACTGTCCGCCCGCTGCCACTATCCGCCACCGCCACCACTGTCCGCCACCGCCACCACTGTCTGCCACCGCCACCACTGTCTGCCGCCGCCACCATTGTCCGCCCGCCGCCACCACTTTCCGCCCGCCGCCACCACTGTCCGCCCGCCGCCACCACTGTCCGCCCGCCGCCACCACTGTCCGCCCGCCGCCACCACTGTCCGCCCGCCGCCGCCATTGTTCGCCCGCCGCCGCCACTGTCCGCCCGCCGCCGCCACTGTCCGCCCGCCGCCGCCACTGTCCGCCCGCCGCCGCCACTGTCCGCCCGCCGCCATTGTCCACCACCGCCGCCAAAGCCGCCACGGTCCGCCCGCCGCCACTATACGCCACATCCGCCACTATCCGCCACCGCCGCCACTGTCCGCTCGCCGCCACTGTCCGCCCGCCGCCACTATCCGCCACCGCCGCCACGGTCCGCCCGCCGCCACTGTCCGCCCGCCGCCACTATCCGCCACCGCCGCCACTGTCCGCCACAGCCGCCACTCTCCGCCGTACAGCCTCCCCTCTCTCCGTTAGTAAATAATTATAATTGTTAGTAAATAATAAAAGAAATATAAATTATTAGATTTTTTTTACCCTTAAATTGGTTTTAATATTTAAATTGAAAATAATAATATAATATAAAATATAATAAAAATAATATAATATAAAATATAATTTAATTTCAAGAAATTTAACTTTAAACACAAAGATGTGAAAAGGGTTCAGATTATTGGCTTAAACCTTTCATAAGAGATTCATATTGGTATATGAATGGATTATGAATGACTCATGTTAGGAGTGTAAAGTTGCCACAACATCTCAAATTAGTGTTAGATACATATGTCTTGGTTATAAGTTTTGGAAACCTATTTAAGTCCACACACAATATCGTATCTGATACGATAAAACAAACGTTTCCAATACTTTCAAATACTTTCCAGATATGTTGTGGCAACCTAAAATTGTTTGCTGGGTAGGCTCCCCAATATATACTCGGAGAACTATCGATTCGAGAGGATTAGCATTAAAGAACAGCAGACGAGCGGAGCAGAGCAGAGGCCAGCCGTCGAGATAGGCCGTCACCAGACGGGGGGTGACGCTGCCTGAAAATTGCAGACTCCCCCCCCCCCCTCTCTATTCAACTTAGACTCAGTCCTCGGTGAGTGAACATTTAGGTGACTTGGTCGTGTTTTACAAGTGTTGTGTGATGATCAGGGGCAGTCAGTTGTAGTGTTCTCAGATTCTTGGAGCATGACTCACTTTGAATATTAATCTTTAACATTTTAATTGGATTGCTTAAGTTATGATAGTTATCATGAAAAATATAATTGTTGAATTTATTATTTAAATGGACTTTATTTTGTTCCCTAGAGATTTTGAGTTGAGGTGAGAAAGCCTCTGTGGTTACTGGTTTCATTTTTTAGAATGAGTACATGATAAAGATGGGACCATACTAATAATGACCTCTTGATAACATCTTTGGTGAATATTGTGATACAGACAAGTTCCATTCCTTGTCTTGTATGTAATGATCATGAATGGATGGTGGCAGCATTTCGTCTTCTACTATCTACTCTTCTACTTCTACTATCTACTCTTCTTCTTCTACCTATCTACACCTCTCCCTCCACCGCTCTCTAAACTCTCACTTTCAACTAATGACCGTCCTCCCACTTCTCTGCCTCTCACCCCAAACCCTCACTATTTACTTCACTATTCATTTCTTTCCTTTCGTTTTCTCTTATACGTTTGTGGCATATGATTCTGTATTCTAGAGTTCTCTCTAGAGTTTCGGGTAGCTGATCAAGTTACGGCGCCTTGTAGTCTTAGCACCTAGGTAGTCAAATTCCAAGGTTACAAGGTGTTGAACGAGAGAGGCTGCCTTAGGAACTCTGGAGGTGCTCTAGAATAGTTAGCTAACTGGGGACGGGATAACGGACTAGAGAGAGCTGTTTCCCCTGGCCTCGTTAGTTAACAAGGGGGTGGAATAATGGACCGGATAGAGCTATTTCCCCCACTCCCCGTTACACCCTCACTATGCTCTCGTTGCCCTTGGGAGATGGTGATCTTTGGAAGTGAAATACTCCAAAGTTACCATCTCTTTTAAGGGTCTGAGCTGTGGTGCAGTGGGCTTAAAGCGTACCAGTTATGCCAGTTGCTGTAAGGCTTCTGTGCTGGCTAGGGTTCGAATCTCCTGGTGGGAAAGTGTTCTAAGGTTGTATAATCTCTTTTCCGTGTTTAGGCAAGTTATGCATTAAGCATAGACACAGAGTTCTCCCATATTAACAGGAATTTGATGAAAGAACGTGAGTAGCCCCTCACTATGCTCTAGTTGCCCTTGGGAGATGGTGATCTTTGGAGGTGAAATACTCCGAAGTTACAATCTGTTTTAAGGGTCTGAGCTGTGGTGCAGTGTGTTAAAGGCATACCAGTTATTGTAAGGCTTCTGTGCTGGCTAGGGTTCGAATCTCCTGGTGGGAAAGTGTTCTAAAGTTGTATAATCTCTCTTGCGTGTTTAGGCAAATTGTTCATTAAGCATAGACACAGAGTTCTCCCATATTAACAGGAATTTGATGAAAGAACGTGAGTAGCCCTTCACTATGCTCTAGTTGCCCTTGGGAGATGGTGATCTTTGGAGGTGAAATACTCTGAAGTTACCATCTCTTTTAAGGGTCTGAGCTGTGGTGCAGTGGGTTAAAGGCGTACCAGTTATGCCATTTGCTGTAAGGCTTCTCTGCTGGCTAGAATTCGAATCTCCTGGTGGGAAAGTGTTCTAAGGTTGTATAATCTCTCCTGCGTGTTTAGGCACGTAGTGCATGAAGCATAGACACAGAGTTCTCCCATATTAACAGGAACTTGATGAGAGAACGTGAGTAGCCCCTCAATATGCTCTAGTTGCCCTTGGGAGATAGTGATCTTTGGAGGTGAAATACTCCGAAGTTACCATCTCTTTTAAGGGTCTATGCTGTGGTGCAGTGAGTTAAAGGCATACCAGTTATGCCAGTTGCTGTAAGGCTTCTGTGCTGGCTAGAGTTCGAATCTCCTGGTGGGAAAGTGTTTTGAGGTTGTATAATCTCTCATGCGTGTTTAGGCAAGTTGTGCATTAAGCATAGACACAGAGTTCTCCCATATTAACAGGAATTTGATGAGAAAACGAGAGTAGCCCCTCACTATGCTCTAGTTGCCCTTGGGAGATGGTGATCTTTGGAGGTGAAATACTCCGAAGTTACCATCTCTCTAAAGAGTCTGAACTGTGGTGCAGTGGGCTAAAAGCGTACCAGTTATGCCAGTTGCTGTAAGGCTTCTGTGCTGGCTAGGGTTCGAATCTCCTGGTGGGAAAGTGTTCTAAGGTTGTATAATCTCTTTTGCGTGTTTAGGCAAGTTGTGCATTAAGCATAGACAAACAGTTCTCCCATATTAACAGGAATTTGATGAAAGAACGTGAGTAGCCCCTCACTATGCTCTAGTTGCCCTTAGGAGATGGCGATCTTTGGAGGTGAAATACTCCGAAGTTACCACCTCTTTTACGGTCTGAGCTGTGGTGCAGTGGGTTAAAGGCATACCAGTTATGCCATTTGCTGTAAGGCTTCTGTGCTGGCTAGGGTTCGAATCTCCTGGTGGGAAAGTGTTCTAAGGTTGTAAAGTCTCTATTGCATGTTTATGCAAGTTGTGCAATAAGCATAGACACAGAGTTCTCCCATATTAACAGGAATTTGATGAAAGAACGTGAGTAGCCCCTCACTATGCTCTAGTTGCCCTTAGGAGATGGTGATCTTTGGAGGTGAAATACTCCGAAGTTACCACCTCTTTTAGGGTCTGAGCAGTGGTGCAGTGGGTTAAAGGCGTACCAGTTATGCCATTTGCTGTAAGGCTTCTGTGCTGGCTAGGGTTCGAATCTCCTGGTGGGAAAGTGTTCTAAGGCTGTAAAATCTCTCTTGCGTGTTTAGGCAAGTTGTGTATTAAGCATAGACACAGAGTTCTCCCATATTAACAGGTATTTGATAAAAGAACGTGAGTAGCCCCTCACTATGCTCTAGTTGCCCTTGGTACATGGTGATCTTTGGAGGTGAAATGCTCCGAAGTTACCATCTCTTTTAAGGGTCTGAGCTGTGGTGCAGTTCGTTAAAGGCGTACCAGTTATGCCAGTTGCTGTAAGGCTTCTGTGCTGGTTAGAGTTCGAATCTCCTGGTGGGAAAGTGTTCTATGATTGTATAATCTCTCCAGCGTGTTTAGGCAAGTTGTGCATTAACCATAGACACACAGTTCTCCCACATTAACAGGAATTTGATGAAAGAACGTGAGTAGCCCCTCACTATGCTCTAGTTGCCCTTAGGAGATGGTGATCTTTGGAGGTGAAATACTCCGAAGTTACCACCTCTTGTAAGGGTCTGAGCTGTGGTGCAGTGGGTTAAAGGCGTACCAGTTATGCCATTTGCTGTAAGGCTTCTGTGCTGGCTAGGGTTCGAATCTCCTGGTGGGAAAGTGTTCTAAGGTTGTATAATCTCTCCTGCGTGTTTAGGCACATTGTGCATGAAGCATAGACACAGAGTTCTCCCATATTAACAGGAATTTGATGAAAGAACGTGAGTAGCCCCTCACTATGCTCTAGTTGCCCTTGGGAGAAGGTGATCTTTGGAGGTGAAATACTCCGAAGTTACCATCTCTTTTAAGGGTCTGAGCTGTGGTGCAGTTGGCTAAAGGCGTACCAGTTATGCCAGTTGCTGTAAGGCTTCTGTGCTGGCTAGAGTTCGAATCTCCTGGTGGGAAAGTGTTCTAAGGTTGTATAATCTCTCTTGCGTGTTTAGGCAAGTTGTGCATTAAGCATAGACACAGAGTTCTCCCATATTAACAAGAATTTGATGAAAGAACATGAGTAGCCCCTCACTATGCTATAGTTGCCCTTGGGAGATGGTGATCTTTGAAGGTGAAATACTCCGAAGTTACCATCTCTTTTAAGGGTCTGAGCTGTGGTGCAGAGGGTTAAAGGCGTACCAGTTATGCCAGTTCCAGTAAGGCTTCTGTGCTGGCTAGGGTTGGAATCTCCTGGTGGGAGTGTTCTAAGGTTGTATAATCCCTCTTGCGTGTTTAGGCAAGTTGTGAATTAAGCATAGACACAGAGTTCTCCCATATTAACACACGAATTTGATGAAAGAACGTGAGTAGCCCCTGACAATGCTCTAGTTGCCCATGGGAGATGGTGATCTTTGGAGGTGAAATACTCTGAAGTTACCATCTCCTTTAGGTGTCTGAGCTGTGGTGCAGTGGGTTTAAGGCGTACCAGTTATGCCATTTGCTGTAAGTCTTCTGTGCTGGCTAGGGTACGAATCTCCTGGTGGGTAAGTGTTCTAAGGTTGTATAATCTCTCTTGCGTGTTTAGGCAAGTTGTGCATTAAGCATAGACACAAGAGTTCTCCCATATTAACAGGAATTTGATGAAAGAACGTGATTAGCCTCTCACTATGCTCTAGTTGCCCTTGGGAGATGGTGATCTTTGAAGGTGAAATACTCCGAAGTTACCATCTCTTTTAAGGGTCTGAGCTGTGGTGCAGTGGGCTAAAGGCGTACCAGTTATGCCAATTGCTGTAAGGCTTCTGTGCTGGCTAGGGTTCGAATCTCCTGGTGGGAAAGTATTCTAAGGTTGTATAATCTCTCTTGCGTGTTTAGGCAAGTTGTGCATTAAGCATAGACACAGAGTTCTCCCATATCAACAGGAATTTGATGAAAGAACGTGAGTAGGCTCTCACTATGCTCTCGTTGCCCTTGGGAGATGGTGATCTTTAGAGGTGAAATACTCCGAAGTTACCATCTCTTTTAAGGGTCTGAGCTGTGGTGCTGTGGGTTATAGGCGTACCAGTTATGCCAGTTGCTGTAAGGCTTCTGTGCTGGCTAGGGTTCGAATCTCCTGGTGGGATATTGTTCTAAGGTTGTATAATCTCTCTTGCGTGTTTAGGCAAGTTGTGCATTAAGCATAGACACAGAGTTCTCCCATATTAACAGGAATTTGATGAAAGAACATGAGTAGCTCCTCACTATGCTCTAGTTGCTTTTGGGAGATGGTGATCTTTGCAGGTGAAATACTCCGAAGTTACCATCTCTTTTATGGGTCTGAGCTGTGATGCAATGGGTTAAAGGCGTACCAGTTATGCCAGTTGCTGTAAGGCTTCTGTGCTGGCTAGGGTTCAAATCTCCTGGTGGGAAAGTGTTCTAAGGTTGTATAATCTCTCTTGCGTGTTTAGGCAAGTTGTGCATAAAGCAGAGAAACAGAGTTCTCCCATATTAACAGGAATTTGATGAAAGAACGTGAGTGCCCCTCACTATGCTCTCGTTGCCCTTGGGAGATGGTGATCTTTGAAAGTGAAATACTCCAAAGTTACCATCTCTTTTAAGGGTCTGAGCTGTGGTGCAGTGGGTTAAAGGCGTACCAGTTATGCCAGTTGCTGTAAGGCTTCTGTGCTGGCTAGGGTTCGAATTTCCTGGTGGGAAAGTGTTCTAAGGTTGTATAATCTCTTTTGTGTGTTTAGGCAAGTTGTGCATTAAGCATAGACATAGAGTTCTCCCATATCAACAGGAATTTGATTAAAGAAGGTGAGTAGGCTCTCACTATGCTCTCGTTGCCCTTGGGAGATGGTGATCTTTAGAGGTGAAATAATCCGAAGTTACCATCTCTTTTAAGGGTCTGAGCTGACGTGCTGTGGGTTAAAGGCGTACCAGTTATGCCAGTTGCTGTAAGGCTTCTGTGCAGGCTAGGGTTCGAATCTCCTGGTGGGAAATTGTTCTAAGGTTGTATAATCTCTCTTGCGTGTTTAGGCAAGTTGTGCATTAAGCATAGACACAGAGTTCTCCCATATTAACTGGAATTTGATGAAAGAACGTGAGTAGCTCCTCACTATGCTCTAGTTGCTTTTGGGAGATGGTGATCTTTGTAGGTGAAATACTCCGAAGTTACCATCTCTTTTATGGGTCTGAGCTGTGATGCAATGGGTTAAAGGCGTACCAGTTATGCCAGTTGCTGTAAGGCTTCTGTGCTGGCTAGGGTTCAAATCTCCTGGTGGGAAAGTGTTCTAAGGTTGTATAATCTCTCTTGCGTGTTTAGGCAAGTTGTGCATAAAGCATAGAAACAGAGTTCTCCCATATTAACAGGAATTTGATGAGAGAACGTGAGTAGCCCCTCAATATGCTCTAGTTGCCCTTGGGAGATAGTGATCTTTGGAGGTGAAATACTCCGAAGTTACCATCTCTTTTAAGGGTCTATGCTGTGGTGCAGTGAGTTAAAGGCATACCAGTTATGCCAGTTGCTGTAAGGCTTCTGTGCTGGCTAGAGTTCGAATCTCCTGGTGGGAAAGTGTTTTGAGGTTGTATAATCTCTCATGCGTGTTTAGGCAAGTTGTGCATTAAGCATAGACACAGAGTTCTCCCATATTAACAGGAATTTGATGAGAAAACGAGAGTAGCCCCTCACTATGCTCTAGTTGCCCTTGGGAGATGGTGATCTTTGGAGGTGAAATACTCCGAAGTTTCCATCTCTCTAAAGAGTCTGAACTGTGGTGCAGTGGGCTAAAAGCGTACCAGTTATGCCAGTTGCTGTAAGGCTTCTGTGCTGGCTAGGGTTCGAATCTCCTGGTGGGAAAGTGTTCTAAGGTTGTATAATCTCTTTTGCGTGTTTAGGCAAGTTGTGCATTAAGCATAGACAAACAGTTCTCCCATATTAACAGGAATTTGATGAAAGAACGTGAGTAGCCCCTCACTATGCTCTAGTTGCCCTTAGGAGATGGCGATCTTTGGAGGTGAAATACTCCGAAGTTACCACCTCTTTTACGGTCTGAGCTGTGGTGCAGTGGGTTAAAGGCATACCAGTTATGCCATTTGCTGTAAGGCTTCTGTGCTGGCTAGGGTTCGAATCTCCTGGTGGGAAAGTGTTCTAAGGTTGTAAAGTCTCTATTGCATGTTTATGCAAGTTGTGCAATAAGCATAGACACAGAGTTCTCCCATATTAACAGGAATTTGATGAAAGAACGTGAGTAGCCCCTCACTATGCTCTAGTTGCCCTTAGGAGATGGTGATCTTTGGAGGTGAAATACTCCGAAGTTACCACCTCTTTTAGGGTCTGAGCAGTGGTGCAGTGGGTTAAAGTCGTACCAGTTATGCCATTTGCTGTAAGGCTTCTGTGCTGGCTAGGGTTCGAATCTCCTGGTGGGAAAGTGTTCTAAGGCTGTAAAATCTCTCTTGCGTGTTTAGGCAAGTTGTGTATTAAGCATAGACACAGAGTTCTCCCATATTAACAGGTATTTGATAAAAGAACGTGAGTAGCCCCTCACTATGCTCTAGTTGCCCTTGGGACATGGTGATCTTTGGAGGTGAAATGCTCCGAAGTTACCATCTCTTTTAAGGGTCTGAGCTGTGGTGCAGTTCGTTAAAGGCGTACCAGTTATGCCAGTTGCTGTAAGGCTTCTGTGCTGGTTAGAGTTCGAATCTCCTGGTGGGAAAGTGTTCTATGATTGTATAATCTCTCCAGCGTGTTTAGGCAAGTTGTGCATTAACCATAGACACACAGTTCTCCCACATTAACAGGAATTTGATGAAAGAACGTGAGTAGCCCCTCACTATGCTCTAGTTGCCCTTAGGAGATGGTGATCTTTGGAGGTGAAATACTCCGAAGTTACCACCTCTTGTAAGGGTCTGAGCTGTGGTGCAGTGGGTTAAAGGCGTACCAGTTATGCCATTTGCTGTAAGGCTTCTGTGCTGGCTAGGGTTCGAATCTCCTGGTGGGAAAGTGTTCTAAGGTTGTATAATCTCTCCTGCGTGTTTAGGCACATTGTGCATGAAGCATAGACACAGAGTTCTCCCATATTAACAGGAATTTGATGAAAGAACGTGAGTAGCCCCTCACTATGCTCTAGTTGCCCTTGGGAGAAGGTGATCTTTGGAGGTGAAATACTCCGAAGATACCATCTCTTTTAAGGGTCTGAGCTGTGGTGCAGTTGGCTAAAGGCGTACCAGTTATGCCAGTTGCTGTAAGGCTTCTGTGCTGGCTAGAGTTCGAATCTCCTGGTGGGAAAGTGTTCTAAGGTTGTATAATCTCTCTTGCGTGTTTAGGCAAGTTGTGCATTAAGCATAGACACAGAGTTCTCCCATATTAACAAGAATTTGATGAAAGAACGTGAGTAGCCCCTCACTATGCTATAGTTGCCCTTGGGAAATGGTGATCTTTGAAGGTGAAATACTCCGAAGTTACCATCTCTTTTAAGGGTCTGAGCTGTGGTGCAGAGGGTTAAAGGCGTACCAGTTATGCCAGTTCCAGTAAGGCTTCTGTGCTGGCTAGGGTTGGAATCTCCTGGTGGGAGTGTTCTAAGGTTGTATAATCCCTCTTGCGTGTTTAGGCAAGTTGTGAATTAAGCATAGACACAGAGTTCTCCCATATTAACACACGAATTTGATGAAAGAACGTGAGTAGCCCCTGACAATGCTCTAGTTGCCCATGGGAGATGGTGATCTTTGGAGGTGAAATACTCTGAAGTTACCATCTCCTTTAGGTGTCTGAGCTGTGGTGCAGTGGGTTTAAGGCGTACCAGTTATGCCATTTGCTGTAAGTCTTCTGTGCTGGCTAGGGTACGAATCTCCTAGTGGGTAAGTGTTCTAAGGTTGTATAATCTCTCTTGCGTGTTTAGGCAAGTTGTGCATTAAGCATAGACACAGAGTTCTCCCATATTAACAGGAATTTGATGAAAGAACGTGAGTAGCCCCTCCCTATGCTCTAGTTGCCCTTGGGAGATGGTGATCTTTATAGGTGAAATACTAGGAAGTTACCATCTCTTTTAAGGGTCTGAGCTGTGGTGCAGTGGGCAAAAGGCGTACCAGTTATGCCAGTTGCTGTAAGGCTTCTGTGATCGCTAGGGTTCGCATCTCCTGGTAGCAAAGTGTTCTAATGTTGTATAATCTCTCTTGCGTGTTTAAGCAAGTTGTGCATTAAGCATAGACACAGAGTTCTCCCATATTAACAGGAATTTGATGAAAGAACGTGAGTAGCCCCAAACTATGCTCTAGTTGCCCTTGGGAGATTTTGATCTTTGGAGGTGAAATACTCCGAAGTTACCATCTCTTTTCAGGGTCTGAGCTCTGGTGCAGTGGGTTAAAGGCGTACCAGTTATGCCAGTTGCTGTAAGGCTTCAGTGCTGGCTAGGGTTCGAATCTCCTGGTGGGAAAGTGTTCTAAGGTTGTATAATCTCTCTTGCGTGTTTAGGCAAGTTGTGCATAAAGCATAGACACAAGAGTTCTCCCATATTAACAGGAATTTGATGAAAGAACGTGATTAGCCTCTCACTATGCTCTAGTTGCCCTTGGGAGATGGTGATCTTTGAAGGTGAAATACTCCGAAGTTACCATCTCTTTTAAGGGTCTGATCTGTGGTGCAGTGGGCTAAAGGCGTACCAGTTATGCCAATTGCTGTAAGGCTTCTGTGCTGGCTAGGGTTCGAATCTCCTGGTGGGAAAGTATTCTAAGGTTGTATAATCTCTCTTGCGTGTTTAGGCAAGTTGTGCATTAAGCATAGACACAGAGTTCTCCCATATCAACAGGAATTTGATGAAAGAACGTGAGTAGGCTCTCACTATGCTCTCGTTGCCCTTGGGAGATGGTGATCTTTAGAGGTGAAATACTCCGAAGTTACCATCTCTTTTAAGGGTCTGAGCTGTGGTGCTGTGGGTTATAGGCGAACCAGTTATGCCAGTTGCTGTAAGGCTTCTGTGCTGGCTAGGGTTCGAATCTCCTGGTGGGATATTGTTCTAAGGTTGTATAATCTCTCTTGCGTGTTTAGGCAAGTTGTGCATTAAGCATAGACACAGAGTTCTCCCATATTAACAGGAATTTGATGAAAGAACATGAGTAGCTCCTCACTATGCTCTAGTTGCTTTTGGGAGATGGTGATCTTTGCAGGTGAAATACTCCGAAGTTATCATCTCTTTTATGGGTCTGAGCTGTGATGCAATGGGTTAAAGGCGTACCAGTTATGCCAGTTGCTGTAAGGCTTCTGTGCTGGCTAGGGTTCAAATCTCCTGGTGGGAAAGTGTTCTAAGGTTGTATAATCTCTCTTGCGTGTTTAGGCAAGTTGTGCATAAAGCAGAGAAACAGAGTTCTCCCATATTAACAGGAATTTGATGAAAGAACGTGAGTGCCCCTCACTATGCTCTCTTTGCCCTTGGGAGATGGTGATCTTTGAAAGTGAAATACTCCAAAGTTACCATCTCTTTTAAGGGTCTGAGCTGTGGTGCAGTGGGTTAAAGGCGTACCAGTTATGCCAGTTGCTGTAAGGCTTCTGTGCTGGCTAGGGTTCGAATTTCCTGGTGGGAAAGTGTTCTAAGGTTGTATAATCTCTTTTGTGTGTTTAGGCAAGTTGTGCATTAAGCATAGACATTGAGTTCTCCCATATTAACAGGAATTTGATGAAAGAATGTGACTAGCCCCTCACTATGCTCTAGTTGCCCTTGGGAGGTGGTGATCTCTGGAGGTGAAATATTCCGAAGTTACCATCTCTATTAAGGGTCTGAGCTGTGGTGCAGTAGGATAAAGGCGTACCAGTTTGCCAGTTGCTGTAAGGCTTCTGTGCTGGCTAGAGTTCGAATCTCCTGGTGGGAAAGTATTCTAAGGTTGTATAATCTCTCTTGCGTGTTTAGGCAAGTTGTGCATTAAGCATAGAAACAGAGTTCTCCCATTTTAACACTTTCGCTCGGGGATGACGCAGCATTGCATCATCCGTTTACTGGCGGTAATGCCGGGGATGACGAAAGCATTGCGTCATCCACTTTAAAAATTCGCCAAAAATCAGGTTTGTATCCGATTTTTTGGGGACTGGTTTTAAAATGTGCGCCGATGTCTTCCCATTTCCTTTGTTGAGCCTCGTGGCCCTCAGGCGGCTTGGCACACGCCGTGGGCCCATTGTCTTTGCTCCACTGTTGTGACCAATGTCGTCTCCCCTCGCATCTCAAACGTGTGAACATTTCGGCTATTTTCCGTGGCTATATTTCTTACTGCGGCTTTAGAAACTATCTACGCTTACTCCACGATGGATAGTAATCATGAACAAGGCCCTTCCAGGAAGAAAATTGCGAAAGAAAGGCTTGAAAAGGGTGGGAATTGGGAGTGTAGTAGGAAGGCCTCTGAGCGCTCACTCACGGCTAACGCGTGGCCCGTCTTCAACTCGTCGGCGGTTGGAGCGTGACCAGGTGTTTTTTTTTATATGCTAATGTTCCTCTAGAGAATTTTATTACGAACCCATTGAGACCAAAATGAAAGACCTAGGACAAAAATTGAGGTGACCAGAGTGAAAATAGTGAAAACATTTTATCCCGTTTGCGCGCTCCCGGGTAACTCGTTCGCACTTTCTCTGTTTGCTGCGGGTAATTAGCCGGGCTTTTGGAGTTTATATGCATTTAGTGCTGTAGAGAATTTTATTGCGAACACAATGATACCAAATTTATTCTCGTAGAAGGAGAATTGAGGTGACAAAGTTGAAGAGAGTATACACTTTTCGGAATTAACGCGCGCTTCCGTGACACGCTGGGGCCCATATCGCCCTGTCGAGGGGTGGCGCGCGGGGTGAGCGAAAGTGTTAACAGGAATTTGATGAAAGAACGTGAGTGCCCCTCACTATGCTCTCATTGCCCTTGGGAGATGGTGATCTTTGGAAGTGAAATACTCCGAAGTTACCATCTCTTTTAAGGGTCTGAGCTGTGGTGCAGTGGGTTAAAGGCATACCAGTTATGCCAGTTGCTGTAAGGCTTCTGTGCTGGCTAGGGTTCGAATCTCCTGGTGGGAAAGTGTTCTAAGGTTGTATAATCTCTTTTGCGTGTTTAGGCAAGTTGTGCATTAAGCATAGAAACAGAGTTCTCCCATATTTACAGGAATTTGATGAAAGAACGTGAGTAGCCCCTCTCTATGCTCTCGTTGCCCTTGGGAGATGGTGATCTTTGGGGGTGAAATACTCCGAAGTTACCATCTCTTTTAAGGGTCTGAGCTGTGGTACAGTGGGTTAAAGACGTACCAGTTATGCCAGTTGCTGTAAGGCTTCTCTGCTGGCTAGGGTTCGAATCTCCTGGTGGGAAAGTGTTCTAAGGTTGTATAATCTCTTTTGCGAGTTTAGGCAAGTTGTGCATTAAGCATAGAAACAGAGTTCTCCCATATTAACATGAATTTGATAAAAGAACGTGAGTGCCCCTCACTATGCTCTCGTTGCCCTTGGGAGATGGTGATCTTTGGAAGTGAAATACTCCGAAGTTACCATCTCTTTTAAGGGTCTGAGCTGTGGTGCAGTGGGTTAAAGACGTACCAGTTATGCCAGTTGCTGTAAGGCTTCTGTGCTGGCAAGGGTTCGAATCTCCTGGTGGGAAAGTGTTCTAAGGTTGTATAATCTCTCATGTGTATTTAGGCAAGTTGTACATTAAGCATAGACACAAGAGTTCTCCCATATTAACAGGAATTTGATGAAAGAACGTGATTAGCCTCTCACTATGCTCTAGTTGCCCTTGGGAGATGGTGATCTTTGAAGGTGAAATACTCCGAAGTTACCATCTCTTTTAAGAGTCTGAGCTGTAGTGCAGTGGGCTAAAGGCGTACCAGTTATGCCAGTTGCTGTAAGGCTTCTGTGCTGGCTAGGGTTCGAATCTCCTGGTGGGAAAGTGTTCTAATGTTGTACAATCTCTCTTGCATGTTTAGGCAAGTTGTGCATTAAGCATAGACACAGAGTTCTCCCATATTAACAGGAATTTGATGAAAGAACGTGAGTAGGCTCTCACTATGCTCTCGTTGCCCTTGGGAGATGGTGATCTTTGAAGGTGAAATACTCCGAAGTTACCATCTCTTTTAAGGGTCTGAGCTGTGATGCGGTAGGATAAAGGTGTACCAGTTTGCCAGTTGCTGTAAGGCTTCTGTGCTTGCTAGAGTTCGAATGTCCTAGTGGGAAAGTGTTCTAAGGTTGTATAATCTTTCTTGCGTGTTTAGGCAAGATGTGCATTAAGCATAGACACAGAGTTCTCCCATATTAATAGGAAATTGATGAAAGAACGTGAGTAGCTCCTCACTATGCTCTCGATGCCCTTGGGAGATGGTGTTCTTTGGAGGAGAAATACTCCGAAGTTACCATCTCTTTTAAGAGTCTGAGCTGTGGTGCAGTGGGTTAAAGTCATACCAGTTATACCAGTTGCTGTAAGGCTTCTGTGCTGGCTAGGGTTCGAATCTCCTGGTGGGAAAGTGTTCTAAGGTTTTATAATCTCTCTTGCATGTTTAGGCAAGTTGTGCATTGAGCATAGAAACAGCGTTCTCCCATATTAACAGGAATTTGATGAAAGAACGTGAGTGCCCCTCACTATGCTCTCGTTGCCCTTGGGAGATGGTGATCTTTGGAAGTGAAATACTCCGAAGTTACCATCTCTTTTAAGAGTCTGAGCTTTTCTGCAGTGGGTTAAAGGCAAACCAGTTATGCCAGTAGCTGTAAGGTTTCTGTGCTGGCTAGGGTTCAAATCTCCTGGTGGGAAAGTGTTCTAAGGTTGTATAATCTCTCTTGCGTGTTTAGGCAAGTTGTGCATTAAGCATAGACACAGAGTTCTCCCATATTAACAGGAATTTGATGAAAGAAAGTGAGTAGCCCCTCACTATGCTCTAGTTGCCCTTGGGAGATGGTGATCTTTGGAGGTGAAATACTCCGAAGTTTCCATCTCTTTTAAGGGTCTGAGCTGTGGTGCAGTAGGTTAAAGGCTTGCCAGTTGCTGTAAGGCTTCTGTGCTGGCTAGGGTTCGAATCTCGTGGTGGGAAAGTGTTCTAAGGTTGTATAATCTCTCGTGCGTGTTTAGGCAAGTTGTGCATTAAGCATAGACACAGAGTTCTCCCATATTAACAGGAATTTGATGAAAGAACGTGAGTAGCCCCTCACTATGCTCTCGTTGCCCTTGGGAGATGGTGATCTTTGGAAGTGATATACTCCGAAGTTACCATCTCTTTTAAGGGTCTGAGCTGTGGTGCAGTGGGTTAAAGACGTACCAGTTATGCCAGTTGCTGTAAGGCTTCTGTGCTGGCAAGGGTTCGAATCTCCTGGTGGGAAAGTGTTCTAAGGTTGTATAATCTCTCTTGTGTATTTAGGCAAGTTGTGCATTAAGCATAGACACAAGAGTTCTTCCATATTAACAGGAATTTGATGAAAAAACGTGATTAGCCTCTCACTAAGCTCTAGTTGCCCTTGGGAGATGGTGATCTTTGAAGGTGAAATACTCCGAAGTTACCATCTCTTTTAAGGGTCTGAGCTGTGGTGCAGTGGGCTAAAGGCGTACCAGTTATGCCAGTTGCTGTAAGGCTTCTGTGCTGGCTAGGGTTCGAATCTCCTGGTGGGAAAGTGTTTTAAGGTTGTATAATCTCTCTTGCCTGTTTAGGCAAGTTGTGCATTAAGCATAGACACAGAGTTCTCCCATATTAACTGGAATTTGATGAAAGAATGTGAGTAGCCCCTCACTATGCTCTAGTTGCCCTTGGGAGGTGGTGATCTCTGGAGGTGAAATACTCCGAAGTTACCATCTCTTTTAAGGGTCTGAGCTGTGATGCAGTAGGATAAAGGCGTACCAGTTTGCCAGTTGCTGTATGGCTTCTGTGCTGGCTAGAGTTCGAATTTCCTAGTGGGAAAGTGTTCTAAGGTTGTATAATCTCTCTTGCGTGTTTAGGCAAGTTGTGCATTAAGCATAGACACACAGTTCTCCCACATTAACAGGAATTTGATGAAAGAACGTGAGTAGCCCCTCACTATGCTCTAGTTGCCCTTGGGAGATGGTGATCTTTGGAGGAGAAATACTCCGAAGTTACCATCTCTTTTAAGAGTCTGAGCTGTGGTGCAGTGGGTTAAAAGCATACCAGTTATACCAGTTGCTGTAAGGCTTCTGTGCTGGCTAGGGTTCGAATCTCCTGGTGGGAAAGTGTTCTAAGGTTTTATAATATCTCTTGCATGTTTAGGCAAGTTGTGCATTGAGCATAGAAACAGAGTTCTCCCATATTAACAGGAATTTGATGAATGAACGTGAGTGCCCCTCACTATGCTCTCGTTGCCCTTGGGAGATGGTGATCTTTGGAAGTGAAATACTCCGAAGTTACCATCTCTTTTAAGGGTCTGAGCTGTGGTGCAGTGGGTAAAGACGTACCAGTTATGCCAGTTGCTGTAAGGCTTCTGTGCTGGCTAGGGTTCGAATCTCCTGGTGGGAAAGTGTTCTAAGGTTGTATAATCTCTCTTGCGTGTTTAGGCAAGTTGTGCATTAAGCATAGACACAAGAGTTCTCCCATGTTAACAGGAATTTGATGAAAGAACGTGATTAGCCTCTCACTATGCTCTAGTTGCCCTTGGGAGATGGTGATCTTTGAAGGTGAAATACTCCGAAGTTACCATCTCTTTTAAGGGTCTGAGCTGTGGTGCAGTGGGCTAAAGGCGTACCAGTTATGCCAATTGCTGTAAGGCTTCTGTGCTGGCTAGGGTTCGAATCTCCTGGTGGGAAAGTATTCTAAGGTTGTATAATCTCTCCAGCGTGTTTAGGCAAGTTGTGCATTAACCATAGACACACAGTTCTCCCACATTAACAGGAATTTGATGAAAGAACGTGAGTAGCCCCTCACTATGCTCTAGTTGCCCTTAGGAGATGGTGATCTTTGGAGGTGAAATACTCCGAAGTTACCACCTCTTGTAAGGGTCTGAGCTGTGGTGCAGTTGGTTAAAGGCGTACCAGTTATGCCATTTGCTGTAAGGCTTCTGTGCTGGCTAGGGTTCGAATCTCCTGGTGGGAAAGTGTTCTAAGGTTGTATAATCTCTCCTGCGTGTTTAGGCACATTGTGCATGAAGCATAGACACAGAGTTCTCCCATATTAACAGGAATTTGATGAAAGAACGTGAGTAGCCCCTCACTATACTCTAGTTGCCCTTGGGAGAAGGTGATCTTTGGAGGTGAAATACTCCGAAGTTACCATCTCTTTTAAGGGTCTGAGCTGTGGTGCAGTTGGCTAAAGGCGTACCAGTTATGCCAGTTGCTGTAAGGCTTCTGTGCTGGCTAGAGTTCGAATCTCCTGGTGGGAAAGTGTTCTAAGGTTGTATAATCTCTCTTGCGTGTTTAGGCAAGTTGTGCATTAAGCATAGACACAGAGTTCTCCCATATTAACAAGAATTTGATGAAAGAACGTGAGTAGCCCCTCACTATGCTATAGTTGCCCTTGGGAGATGGTGATCTTTGAAGGTGAAATACTCCGAAGTTACCATCTCTTTTAAGGGTCTGAGCTGTGGTGCAGAGGGTTAAAGGCGTACCAGTTATGCCAGTTCCAGTAAGGCTTCTGTGCTGGCTAGGGTTGGAATCTCCTGGTGGGAGTGTTCTAAGGTTGTATAATCCCTCTTGCGTGTTTAGGCAAGTTGTGAATTAAGCATAGACACAGAGTTCTCCCATATTAACACACGAATTTGATGAAAGAACGTGAGTAGCCCCTGACAATGCTCTAGTTGCCCATGGGAGATGGTGATCTTTGGAGGTGAAATACTCTGAAGTTACCATCTCCTTTAGGTGTCTGAGCTGTGGTGCAGTGGGTTTAAGGCGTACCAGTTATGCCATTTGCTGTAAGTCTTCTGTGCTGGCTAGGGTACGAATCTCCTAGTGGGTAAGTGTTCTAAGGTTGTATAATCTCTCTTGCGTGTTTAGGCAAGTTGTGCATTAAGCATAGACACAGAGTTCTCCCATATTAACAGGAATTTGATGAAAGAACGTGAGTAGCCCCTCCCTATGCTCTAGTTGCCCTTGGGAGATGGTGATCTTTATAGGTGAAATACTAGGAAGTTACCATCTCTTTTAAGGGTCTGAGCTGTGGTGCAGTGGGCAAAAGGCGTACCAGTTATGCCAGTTGCTGTAAGGCTTCTGTGATCGCTAGGGTTCGCATCTCCTGGTAGCAAAGTGTTCTAATGTTGTATAATCTCTCTTGCGTGTTTAAGCAAGTTGTGCATTAAGCATAGACACAGAGTTCTCCCATATTAACAGGAATTTGATGAAAGAACGTGAGTAGCCCCAAACTATGCTCTAGTTGCCCTTGGGAGATGGTGATCTTTGGAGGTGAAATACTCCGAAGTTACCATCTCTTTTCAGGGTCTGAGCTCTGGTGCAGTGGGTTAAAGGCGTACCAGTTATGCCAGTTGCTGTAAGGCTTCAGTGCTGGCTAGGGTTCGAATCTCCTGGTGGGAAAGTGTTCTAAGGTTGTATAATCTCTCTTGCGTGTTTAGGCAAGTTGTGCATAAAGCATAGACACAAGAGTTCTCCCATATTAACAGGAATTTGATGAAAGAACGTGATTAGCCTCTCACTATGCTCTAGTTGCCCTTGGGAGATGGTGATCTTTGAAGGTGAAATACTCCGAAGTTACCATCTCTTTTAAGGGTCTGAGCTGTGGTGCAGTGGGCTAAAGGCGTACCAGTTATGCCAATTGCTGTAAGGCTTCTGTGCTGGCTAGGGTTCGAATCTCCTGGTGGGAAAGTATTCTAAGGTTGTATAATCTCTCTTGCGTGTTTAGGCAAGTTGTGCATTAAGCATAGACACAGAGTTCTCCCATATCAACAGGAATTTGATGAAAGAACGTGAGTAGGCTCTCACTATGCTCTCGTTGCCCTTGGGAGATGGTGATCTTTAGAGGTGAAATACTCCGAAGTTACCATCTCTTTTAAGGGTCTGAGCTGTGGTGCTGTGGGTTATAGGCGAACCAGTTATGCCAGTTGCTGTAAGGCTTCTGTGCTGGCTAGGGTTCGAATCTCCTGGTGGGATATTGTTCTAAGGTTGTATAATCTCTCTTGCGTGTTTAGGCAAGTTGTGCATTAAGCATAGACACAGAGTTCTCCCATATTAACAGGAATTTGATGAAAGAACATGAGTAGCTCCTCACTATGCTCTAGTTGCTTTTGGGAGATGGTGATCTTTGCAGGTGAAATACTCCGAAGTTACCATCTCTTTTATGGGTCTGAGCTGTGATGCAATGGGTTAAAGGCGTACCAGTTATGCCAGTTGCTGTAAGGCTTCTGTGCTGGCTAGGGTTCAAATCTCCTGGTGGGAAAGTGTTCTAAGGTTGTATAATCTCTCTTGCGTGTTTAGGCAAGTTGTGCATAAAGCAGAGAAACAGAGTTCTCCCATATTAACAGGAATTTGATGAAAGAACGTGAGTGCCCCTCACTATGCTCTCGTTGCCCTTGGGAGATGGTGATCTTTGAAAGTGAAATACTCCAAAGTTACCATCTCTTTTAAGGGTCTGAGCTGTGGTGCAGTGGGTTAAAGGCGTACCAGTTATGCCAGTTGCTGTAAGGCTTCTGTGCTGGCTAGGGTTCGAATTTCCTGGTGGGAAAGTGTTCTAAGGTTGTATAATCTCTTTTGTGTGTTTAGGCAAGTTGTGCATTAAGCATAGACATAGAGTTCTCCCATATTAACAGGAATTTGATGAAAGAATGTGACTAGCCCCTCACTATGCTCTAGTTGCCCTTGGGAGGTGGTGATCTCTGGAGGTGAAATATTCCGAAGTTACCATCTCTATTAAGGGTCTGAGCTGTGGTGCAGTAGGATAAAGGCGTACCAGTTTGCCAGTTGCTGTAAGGCTTCTGTGCTGGCTAGAGTTCGAATCTCCTGGTGGGAAAGTATTCTAAGGTTGTATAATCTCTCTTGCGTGTTTAGGCAAGTTGTGCATTAAGCATAGAAACAGAGTTCTCCCATTTTAACACTTTCGCTCGGGGATGACGCAGCATTGCATCATCCGTTTACTGGCGGTAATGCCGGGGATGACGCAGCATTGCGTCATCCACTTTAAAAATTCGCCAAAAATCAGGTTTGTATCCGATTTTTTGGGGACTGGTTTTAAAATGTGCGCCGATGTCTTCCCATTTCCTTTGTTGAGCCTCGTGGCCCTCAGGCGGCTTGGCACACGCCGTGGGCCCATTGTCTTTGCTCCACTGTTGTGACCAATGTCGTCTCCCCTCGCATCTCAAACGTGTGAACATTTCGGCTATTTTCCGTGGCTATATTTCTTACTGCGGCTTTAGAAACTATCTACGCTTACTCCACGATGGATAGTAATCATGAACAAGGCCCTTCCAGGAAGAAAATTGCGAAAGAAAGGCTTGAAAAGGGTGGGAATTGGGAGTGTAGTAGGAAGGCCTCTGAGCGCTCACTCACGGCTAACGCATGGCCCGTCTTCAACTCGTCGGCGGTTGGAGCGTGACCAGGTGTTTTTTTTTATATGCTAATGTTCCTCTAGAGAATTTTATTACGAACCCATTGAGACCAAAATGAAAGACCTAGGACAGAAATTGAGGTGACCAGAGTGAAAATAGTGAAAACATTTTATCCCGTTTGCGCGCTCCCGGGTAACTCGTTCGCACTTTCTCTGTTTGCTGCGGGTAATTAGCCGGGCTTTTGGAGTCTATATGCATTTAGTGCTGTAGAGAATTTTATTGCGAACACAATGATACCAAATTTATTCTCGTAGAAGGAGAATTGAGGTGACAAAGTTGAAGAGAGTATACACTTTTCGGAATTAACGCGCGCTTCCGTGACACGCTGGGGCCCATATCGCCCTGTCGAGGGGTGGCGCGCGGGGTGAGCGAAAGTGTTAACAGGAATTTGATGAAAGAACCTGAGTGCCCCTCACTATGCTCTCATTGCCCTTGGGAGATGGTGATCTTTGGAAGTGAAATACTCCGAAGTTACCATCTCTTTTAAGGGTCTGAGCTGTGGTGCAGTGGGTTAAAGGCATACCAGTTATGCCAGTTGCTGTAAGGCTTCTGTGCTGGCTAGGGTTCGAATCTCCTGGTGGGAAAGTATTCTAAGGTTGTATAATCTCTCTTGCGTGTTTAGGCAAGTTGTGCATTAAGCATAGACACAAGAGTTCTCCCATGTTAACAGGAATTTGATGAAAGAACGTGATTAGCCTCTCACTATGCTCTAGTTGCCCTTGGGAGATGGTGATCTTTGAAGGTGAAATACTCCGAAGTTACCATCTCTTTTAAGGGTCTGAGCTGTGGTGCAGTGGGCTAAAGGCGTACCAGTTATGCCAATTGCTGTAAGGCTTCTGTGCTGGCTAGGGTTCGAATCTCCTGGTGGGAAAGTATTCTAAGGTTGTATAATCTCTCTTGCATGTTTAGGCAAGTTGTGCATTAAGCATAGACACAGAGTTCTCCCATATCAACAGGAATTTGATGAAAGAACGTGAGTAGGCTCTCACTATGCTCTCGTTGCCCTTGGGAGATGGTGATCTTTAGAGGTGAAATACTCCGAAGTTACCATCTCTTTTAAGGGTCTGAGCTGTGGTGCTGTGGGTTATAGGCGTACCAGTTATGCCAGTTGCTGTAAGGCTTCTGTGCTGGCTAGGGTTCGAATCTCCTGGTGGGATATTGTTCTAAGGTTGTATAATCTCTCTTGCGTGTTTAGGCAAGTTGTGCATTAAGCATAGACACAGAGTTCTCCCATATTAACAGGAATTTGATGAAAGAACATGAGTAGCTCCTCACTATGCTCTAGTTGCTTTTGGGAGATGGTGATCTTTGCAGGTGAAATACTCCGAAGTTACCATCTCTTTTATGGGTCTGAGCTGTGATGCAATGGGTTAAAGGCGTACCAGTTATGCCAGTTGCTGTAAGGCTTCTGTGCTGGCTAGGGTTCAAATCTCCTGGTGGAAAGTGTTCTAAGGTTGTATAATCTCTCTTGCGTGTTTAGGCAAGTTGTGCATAAAGCAGAGAAACAGAGTTCTCCCATATTAACAGGAATTTGATGAAAGAACGTGAGTGCCCCTCACTATGCTCTCGTTGCCCGT
The DNA here is from genome assembly GCF_040958095.1 of Procambarus clarkii. Lineage (NCBI taxonomy): Eukaryota > Metazoa > Arthropoda > Malacostraca > Decapoda > Cambaridae > Procambarus > Procambarus clarkii. Next base: position 1,451,115 of record NC_091220.1, read on the forward strand.
GGGAGATGGTGATCTTTGAAAGTGAAATACTCCGAAGTTACCATCTCTTTTAAGGGTCTGATCTGTGGTGCAGTGGGTTAAAGGCGTACCAGTTATGCCAGTTGCTGTAAGGCATCTGTGCTGGCTAGGGTTCGAATTTCCTGGTGGGAAAGTGTTCTAAGGTTGTATAATCTCTCTTGTGTGTTTAGGCAAGTTGTGCATTAAGCATAGACATAGAGTTCTCCCATATTAACAGGAATTTGATGAAAGAATGTGACTAGCCCCTCACTATGCTCTAGTTGCCCTTGGGAGGTGGTGATCTCTGGAGGTGAAATATTCCGAAGTTACCATCTCTATTAAGGGTCTGAGCTGTGGTGCAGTAGGATAAAGGCGTACCAGTTTGCCAGTTGCTGTAAGGCTTCTGTGCTGGCTAGGGTTCGAATCTCCTGGTGGGAAAGTGTTCTAAGGTTGTATAATCTCACTTGCGTGTTTAGGCAATTTGTGCATTAAGCATAGACACAGAGTTCTCCCATATTAACAGGAATTTGATGAAAGAACGTTAGTAGCCCCTCACTATGCTCTCGTTGCCCTTGGGAGATGGTGATCTTTGGAGGTGAAATACTCCGAAGTTACCATCTCTTTTAAGGGTCTGAGCTGTGGTAAAGTGGGTTAAAGACATACCAGTTATGCCAGTTGCTGTAAGGCTTCTCTGCTGGCTAGGGTTCGAATCTCCTGGTGGGAAAGTGTTCTAAGGTTGTATAATCTCTTTTGCGTGTTTAGGCAAGTTGTGCATTAAGCATAGAAACAGAGTTCTCCCATATTAACAGGAATTTGATGAAAGAACGTGAGTAGCCCCTCTCTATGCTCTCGTTGCCCTTGGGAGATGGTGATCTTTGGAGGTGAAATACTCCGAAGTTACCATCTCTTTTAAGGGTCTGAGCTGTGGTACAGTGGGTTAAAGACGTACCAGTTATGCCAGTTGCTGTAAGGCTTCTCTGCTGGCTAGGGTTTGAATCTCCTGGTGGGAAAGTGTTCTAAGGTTGTATAATCTCTTTTGCGAGTTTAGGCAAGTTGTGCATTAAGCATAGAAACAGAGTTCTCCCATATTAACAGGAATTTGATAAAAGAACGTGAGTGCCCCTCACTATGCTCTCGTTGCCCTTGGGAGATGGTGATCTTTGGAAGTGAAATACTCCGAAGTTACCATCTCTTTTAAGGGTCTGAGCTGTGGGGCAGTAGGCTAAAGGCGTACCAGTTATGCCAGTTGCTGTAAGGCTTCTGTGCTGGCTAGGGTTCGAATCTCCTGGTGGGAAAGTGTTCTAATGTTGTACAATCTCTCTTGCATGTTTAAGCAAGTTGTGCATTAAGCATAGACACAGAGTTCTCCCATATTAACAGGAATTTGATGAAAGAATGTGATTAGCCAATCACAATGCTCTAGTTGCCCTTGGGAGATGGTGATCTTTGAAGGTGAAATACTCCGAAGTTACCATCTCTTTTAAAGGTCCGAGCTGTGGTGCAGTAGGATAAAGGCGTACCAGTTTGCCAGTTGCTGTAAGGCTTCTGTGCTGGCTAGAGTTCGAATTTCCTAGTGGGAAAGTGTTCTAAGGTTGTATAATCTCTCTTGCATGTTTTGGCAAGTTGTGCATTAAGCATAGACACAGAGTTCTCCCATATTAATAGGAATTTGATGAAAGAACGTGAGTAGCTCCTCACTATGCTCTCGTTGCCCTTGGGAGATGGTGATCTTTGGAGGAGAAATACTCCGAAGTTACCATCTCTTTTAAGAGTCTGAGCTGTGGTGCAGTGGGTTAAAGGCATACCAGTTATACCAGTTGCTGTAAGGCTTCTGTGCTGGCTAGGGTTCGAATCTCCTGGTGGGAAAGTGTTCTAAAGTTTTATAATCTCTCTTGCGTGTTTAGGCAAGTTGTGTATTAAGCATAGACACAGAGTTCTCCCATATCAACAGGAATTTGATGAAAGAAAGTGAGTAGCCCATCACTATGCTCTAGTTGCCCTTGGGAGATGGTTATCTTTGGAGGTGAAATACTCCTAAGTTACCATCTCTTTTAAGGGTCTGAGCTGTGGTGCAGTAGATTAAAGGCTTGCCAGTTGCTGTAAGGCTTCTGTGCTGGCTAGGGTTCGAATCTCGTGGTGGGAAAGTGTTCTAAGGTTGTATAATCTCTCGTGCGTGTTTAGGCAAGTTGTGCATTAAGCATAGACACAGAGTTCTCCCATATTAACAGGAATTTGATGAAAGAACGTGAGTAGCCCCTCACTATGCTCTCGTTGCCCTTGGGAGATGGTGATCTTTGGAGGTGAAATACTCCGAAGTTACCATCTCTTTTAAGGGTCTGAGCTGTGGTGCAGTGGGTTAAAGGCATACCAGTTATGCCAGTTGCTGTAAGGCTTCTCTTCTGGCTAGGGTTCGAATCTCCTGGTGGGAAAGTGTTCTAAGGTTGTATAATCTCTCTTGCGTGTTTAGGCAAGTTGTGCATTAAGCATAGAAACAGAGTTCTCCCATATTAACAGGAATTTGATGAAAGAACGTGAGTGCCCCTCACTATGCTCTCATTGCCCTTGGAAGATGGTGATCTTTGAAGGTGAAATACTCCGAAGTTACCATCTATTTTAAGGGTCTGAGATGTGGTGCAGTGGGCTAAAGGCGTACCAGTTATGCCAGTTGCTGTAAGGCTTATGTGCTGGCTAGGGTTCGAATCTCCTGGTGGGAAAGTGTTCTAGTGTTGTATAATCTCTCTTGCATGTTTAGGCAAGTTTTGCATTAAGCATAGACACAGAGTTCTCCCATATTAACAGGAATTTGATGAAAGAATGTGATTAGCCCCTCACTATGCTCTAGTTGCTCTTGGGAGATGGTGATCTTTGAAGGTGAAATACTCCGAAATTACCACATTTTTTAAGGGTCTGAGCTGTGGTGCAGTGGGCTAAAGGCGTACCAGTTATGCCAGTTGCTGTAAGGCTTCTGTGCTGGCTAGGGTTCGAATCTCCTGGTGGGAAAGTGTTCTAAGGTTGTATAATCTTTCTTGCGTGTTTAGGCAAGTTGTGCATTAAGCATAGACACAGAGTTCTCCCATATCAACAGGAACTTGATGAAAGAACGTGAGTAGGCTCTCACTATGCTCTCGTTGCCCTTGGGAGATGGTGATCTTTAGAGGTGAAATACTCCGAAGTTACCATCTCTTTTAAGGGTCTGAGCTGTGGGGCAGTGGGCTAAAGGCGTACCAGTTATGCCAGTTGCTGTAAGGCTTCTGTGCTGGCTAGGGTTCGAATCTCCTGGTGGGAAAGTGTTCTAATGTTGTACAATCTCTCTTGCATGTTTAAGCAAGTTGTGCATTAAGCATAGACACAGAGTTCTCCCATATTAACAGGAATTTGATGAAAGAATGTGATTAGCCAATCACAATGCTCTAGTTGCCCTTGGGAGATGGTGATCTTTGAAGGTGAAATACTCCGAAGTTACCATCTCTTTTAAAGGTCTGAGCTGTGGTGCAGTGGGTTAAAGGCATACCAGTTATACCAGTTGCTGTAAGGCTTCTGTGCTGGCTAGGGTTCGAATCTCCTGGTAGGAAAGTGTTCTAAAGTTTTATAATCTCTCTTGCATGTTTAGGCAAGTTGTGCATTGAGCATAGAAACAGAGTTCTCACATATTAAAAGGAATTTGATGAAAGAACGTGAGTGCCCCTCACTATGCTCTCGTTGCCCTTGGGAGATGGTGATCTTTGGAAGTGAAATACTTCGAAGTTACCATCTCTTTTAAGGGTCTGAGCTGTTCTGCAGTGGGTTAAAGGCATACCAGTTATGCCAGTTGCTGTAAGACTTCTGTGCTCGCTAGGGTTCGAATCTCCTGGTGGGAAAGTGTTCTAAGGTTGCATAATCTCTCTTGCGTGTTTAAGCAAGTTGTGTATTAAGCATAGACACAGAGTTCTCCCATATCAACAGGAATTTGATGAAAGAAAGTGAGTAGCCCATCACTATGCTCTAGTTGCCCTTGGGAGATGGTTATCTTTGGAGGTGAAATACTCCTAAGTTACCATCTCGTTTAAAGGTCTGAGCTGTGGTGCAGTAGATTAAAGGCTTGCCAGTTGCTGTAAGGCTTCTGTGCTGGCTAGGGTTCGAATCTCGTGGTGGGAAAGTGTTCTAAGGTTGTATAATCTCTCGTGCGTGTTTAGGCAAGTTGTGCATTAAGCATAGACACAGAGTTCTCCCATATCAATAGGAATTTGATGAAAGAACGTGAGTAGCTCCTCACTAAGCTCTAGTTGCTTTTGGGAGATGGTGATCTTTGCAGGTGAAATACTCCGAAGTTACCATCTCTTTTATGGGTCTGAGCTGTGATGCAATGGGTTAAAGGCGTACCAGTTATGCCAGTTGCTGTAAGGCTTCTGTGCTGGCTAGGGTTCAAATCTCCTGGTGGGAAAGTGTTCTAAGGTTGTATAATCTCTCTTGCGTGTTTAGGCAAGTTGTGCATTAAGCATAGAAACAGAGTTCTCCCATATTAACAGGAATTTGATGAAAGAACGTGAGTGCCCCTCACTATGCTCTCATTGCCCTTGGAAGATGGTGATCTTTGAAGGTGAAATACTCCGAAGTTACCATCTATTTTAAGGGTCTGAGATGTGGTGCAGTGGGCTAAAGGCGTACCAGTTATGCCAGTTGCTGTAAGGCTTCTGTGCTAGCTAGGGTTCGAATCTCCTGGTGGGAAAGTGTTCTAGTGTTGTATAATCTCTCTTGCATGTTTAGGCAAGTTTTGCATTAAGCATAGACACAGAGTTCTCCCATATTAACAGGAATTTGATGAAAGAACGTGATTAGCCCCTCACTATGCTCTAGTTGCTTTTGGGAGATGGTGATCTTTGAAGGTGAAATACTCCGAAATTACCACATTTTTTAAGGGTCTGAGCTGTGGTGCAGTAGGCTAAAGGCGTACCAGTTATGCCAGTTGCTGTAAGGCTTCTGTGCTGGCTAGGGTTCGAATCTCCTGGTGGGAAAGTGTTCTAAGGTTGTATAATCTTTCTTGCGTGTTTAGGCAAGTTGTGCATTAAGCATAGACACAGAGTTCTCCCATATCAACAGGAATTTGATGAAAGGACGTGAGTAGGCTCTCTCTATGCTCTCGTTGCCCTTGGGAGATGGTGATCTTTAGAGGTGAAATACTCCGAAGTTACCATCTCTTTTAAGGGTCCTGAGCTGTGGTGCAGTAGGATTAAAGGCGTACCAGTTATGCCAGTTGCTGTAAGGCTTACTGTGCTGGCTAGAGTTCGAATCTCCTAGTGGGAAAGTGTTCTAAGGTTGTATAATCTCTCTTGCAGTGTTTAGGCAAGTTGTGCATTAAGCATAGACACAGAGTTCTCCCATATTAATAGGAATTTGATGAAAGAACAGTGAGTAGCTCCTCACTATGCTCTAGTTGCCTTTGGGAGATGGTGATCTTTGGAGGTGAAATACTCCGAAGTTACCATCTCTTTTAAGAGTCTGAGCTGTGGTGCAGTGGGTTAAAGGCATACCAGTTATACCAGTTGCTGTAAGGCTTCTGTGCTGGCTAGGGTTCGAATCTCCTGGTGGGAAAGTGTTCTAAAGTTTTATAATCTCTCTTGCGTGTTTAGGCAAGTTGTGTATTAAGCATAGACACAGAGTTCTCCCATATCAACAGGAATTTGATGAAAGAAAGTGAGTAGCCCATCACTATGCTCTAGTTGCCCTTGGGAGATGGTTATCTTTGGAGGTGAAATACTCCTAAGTTACCATCTCTTTTAAGGGTCTGAGCTGTGGTGCAGTAGATTAACCCCTTAACTGCGTTGCCTCCAAATGTGACACCCCCGCAGTGCGCAGGAAATAAATTCTCTGGAAAAAATTCTTTTTTCTTTTTAAAGTGTCAAAAACCCTTCCCTCAGTATGGGTATGTAAAAAAAACGTCGAAATTGTACTTACTTTGGCTGCTATGGGGTCCGGAAGTTGGGGCGTGACGTCATCATTCCCCGTGCGCCCGTGCCGCAAGCTCTCGGGGGCGGTGGGGCGCTCGGGGCGGGGCGCGCGAGTTGCCGCGAATATATTTTCGTTCATTTTTTGCGCACCTTTCCAAATACATTTTCATTGCTTTTATGTGCCAATCCAATGTATAATGAACACGTCCACTATAATATCGCAGTACAACATCTGTACTGTCCGTAGACACTGTGTTACGTGCATGAAACTTGTGTACACATATGCAGCACATATTTACTATGTATCATGCTAATTTGTGTATATATACAATCTATTTACACACTATACACTGTCACACACTATATACATTCACCATCAACACATTCAGAACACCGCGTAGCAGCTGCTTCGTATGGGCCAATAGCAGCTGCCTCGTATGGGCCAATATCAGCTGCCTCGTATGGGCCAATATCAGCTGTCCCGTATGGACCAATAGCAGCTGCCTCGTATGGGTCAATAGCAGCTGCCTCGTTTGGGCCAATAGCAGCTGCCTCGTATGGGCCAATAGCAGCTGCCTCGTTTGGGCCAATAGCAGCTGCCTCGTGTAGGCTAATAGCAGCTGCCTCGTTTGGGCCAATAGCAGCTGCCTCGTTTGGGCCAATAGCAGCTGCCTCGTTTGGGCCAATAGCAGCTGCCTCGTTTGGGCCAATAGCAGCTGCCTCGTTTGGGCCAATAGCAGCTGCCTCGTATGGGCCAATAGCAGCTGCCTCGTATGGGCCAAAAGCAGCTGCCTCGTATGGGCCAATAGGAGCATTTGGCCATGAACACATTCAGAACACCCTGAGTGAGAGCAGCCACACCCAGCCATTCTCCCTCACTCCAACATCTTACTCGCCAACATTGCTCCTCCCACCATATTGTTATAGTTCTTATTACACATGGTCTATATACCTATCTACATGTTTTATTTACCAGAACTATGCAAGTAAGCTGGAATTGTGTCCAAACAGTACAGTGGCCACCATACACTGCATGAAAAATCACACAGACGTTGCTACGATTACGTCACCTCCCTCACCAAAATAGCTCCTCTCAACATTCTCCTGTTGCTGTTCTTACACTATATACACACACTATATATACCCATGTACATATGTGTTGCCCATAGCGAACCACTAAGCTAGTATGGTGAGCAAAACAAGAGTGGCAGCCACACACACACAATGAGGCTACCTCAATTCTCGCCCTCCCTCTCTCATCAAAATTCCTCCTTCCACAATACTACGCACAACGCTAATTATAACCACAATCCTGCTATTATCACAATCCTGGTTACTAATTCCTGTAAATTAATAATTGACCACATGTTTATTTTGAAAAGGAACCTAAGAAATCATTTGAAGATTCCTAGATGAGCGAAATAATGCTGTGGTGCTGTGGCTAGCGCTGTGAACATCGTGAACAGCATTGAATCACTGAGATTTGAACATTGTACCCAGTCATTATCACACTCAGGCTCTAATATAACACTATCATAGCTAAATAATACAAGTTATATATATATTTTGACATTATTAGGCGATGCTGTGGTCACATGCTGAACAGCAGTGCTGTGCGCTCATGCTGTGAGCGCCAGCCTTGGTTGCTCACACACTACTGAGGCTCCCACACCCGGGAATGTGGACCACGATTTTTTTTAAAGATGGCGTCTGTTTACAAGAGCCCTGAGGAAGCTGATGTGAACCCCATGTAGCCGCGGGAGTTTTGAATGGAACGTGAAAAATACAAATACCTGGAGGCGCGTTGCGCAAACCAGACGTGAGCCTGCAGGCGCGTTGCGCAGTTTAAGGGTTAAAGGCTTGCCAGTTGCTGTAAGGCTTCTGTGCTGGCTAGGGTTCGAATCTCGTGGTGGGAAAGTGTTCTAAGGTTGTATAATCTCTCGTGCGTGTTTAGGCAAGTTGTGCATTAAGCATAGACACAGAGTTCTCCCATATTAACAGGAATTTGATGAAAGAACGTGAGTAGCCCCTCACTATGCTCTCGTTGCCCTTGGGAGATGGTGATCTTTGGAGGTGAAATACTCCGAAGTTACCATCTCTTTTAAGGGTCTGAGCTGTGGTGCAGTGGGTTAAAGGCATACCAGTTATGCCAGTTGCTGTAAGGCTTCTCTTCTGGCTAGGGTTCGAATCTCCTGGTGGGAAAGTGTTCTAAGGTTGTATAATCTCTCTTGCGTGTTTAGGCAAGTTGTGCATTAAGCATAGAAACAGAGTTCTCCCATATTAACAGGAATTTGATGAAAGAACGTGAGTGCCCCTCACTATGCTCTCATTGCCCTTGGAAGATGGTGATCTTTGAAGGTGAAATACTCCGAAGTTACCATCTATTTTAAGGGTCTGAGATGTGGTGCAGTGGGCTAAAGGCGTACCAGTTATGCCAGTTGCTGTAAGGCTTATGTGCTGGCTAGGGTTCGAATCTCCTGGTGGGAAAGTGTTCTAGTGTTGTATAATCTCTCTTGCATGTTTAGGCAAGTTTTGCATTAAGCATAGACACAGAGTTCTCCCATATTAACAGGAATTTGATGAAAGAATGTGATTAGCCCCTCACTATGCTCTAGTTGCTCTTGGGAGATGGTGATCTTTGAAGGTGAAATACTCCGAAATTACCACATTTTTTAAGGGTCTGAGCTGTGGTGCAGTGGGCTAAAGGCGTACCAGTTATGCCAGTTGCTGTAAGGCTTCTGTGCTGGCTAGGGTTCGAATCTCCTGGTGGGAAAGTGTTCTAAGGTTGTATAATCTTTCTTGCGTGTTTAGGCAAGTTGTGCATTAAGCATAGACACAGAGTTCTCCCATATCAACAGGAACTTGATGAAAGAACGTGAGTAGGCTCTCACTATGCTCTCGTTGCCCTTGGGAGATGGTGATCTTTAGAGGTGAAATACTCCGAAGTTACCATCTCTTTTAAGGGTCTGAGCTGTGGGGCAGTGGGCTAAAGGCGTACCAGTTATGCCAGTTGCTGTAAGGCTTCTGTGCTGGCTAGGGTTCGAATCTCCTGGTGGGAAAGTGTTCTAATGTTGTACAATCTCTCTTGCATGTTTAAGCAAGTTGTGCATTAAGCATAGACACAGAGTTCTCCCATATTAACAGGAATTTGATGAAAGAATGTGATTAGCCAATCACAATGCTCTAGTTGCCCTTGGGAGATGGTGATCTTTGAAGGTGAAATACTCCGAAGTTACCATCTCTTTTAAAGGTCTGAGCTGTGGTGCAGTGGGTTAAAGGCATACCAGTTATACCAGTTGCTGTAAGGCTTCTGTGCTGGCTAGGGTTCGAATCTCCTGGTAGGAAAGTGTTCTAAAGTTTTATAATCTCTCTTGCATGTTTAGGCAAGTTGTGCATTGAGCATAGAAACAGAGTTCTCCCATATTAAAAGGAATTTGATGAAAGAACGTGAGTGCCCCTCACTATGCTCTCGTTGCCCTTGGGAGATGGTGATCTTTGGAAGTGAAATACTTCGAAGTTACCATCTCTTTTAAGGGTCTGAGCTGTTCTGCAGTGGGTTAAAGGCATACCAGTTATGCCAGTTGCTGTAAGACTTCTGTGCTCGCTAGGGTTCGAATCTCCTGGTGGGAAAGTGTTCTAAGGTTGCATAATCTCTCTTGCGTGTTTAAGCAAGTTGTGTATTAAGCATAGACACAGAGTTCTCCCATATCAACAGGAATTTGATGAAAGAAAGTGAGTAGCCCATCACTATGCTCTAGTTGCCCTTGGGAGATGGTTATCTTTGGAGGTGAAATACTCCTAAGTTACCATCTCGTTTAAGGGTCTGAGCTGTGGTGCAGTAGATTAAAGGCTTGCCAGTTGCTGTAAGGCTTCTGTGCTGGCTAGGGTTCGAATCTCGTGGTGGGAAAGTGTTCTAAGGTTGTATAATCTCTCGTGCGTGTTTAGGCAAGTTGTGCATTAAGCATAGACACAGAGTTCTCCCATATCAATAGGAATTTGATGAAAGAACGTGAGTAGCTCCTCACTAAGCTCTAGTTGCTTTTGGGAGATGGTGATCTTTGCAGGTGAAATACTCCGAAGTTACCATCTCTTTTATGGGTCTGAGCTGTGATGCAATGGGTTAAAGGCGTACCAGTTATGCCAGTTGCTGTAAGGCTTCTGTGCTGGCTAGGGTTCAAATCTCCTGGTGGGAAAGTGTTCTAAGGTTGTATAATCTCTCTTGCGTGTTTAGGCAAGTTGTGCATTAAGCATAGAAACAGAGTTCTCCCATATTAACAGGAATTTGATGAAAGAACGTGAGTGCCCCTCACTATGCTCTCATTGCCCTTGGAAGATGGTGATCTTTGAAGGTGAAATACTCCGAAGTTACCATCTATTTTAAGGGTCTGAGATGTGGTGCAGTGGGCTAAAGGCGTACCAGTTATGCCAGTTGCTGTAAGGCTTCTGTGCTAGCTAGGGTTCGAATCTCCTGGTGGGAAAGTGTTCTAGTGTTGTATAATCTCTCTTGCATGTTTAGGCAAGTTTTGCATTAAGCATAGACACAGAGTTCTCCCATATTAACAGGAATTTGATGAAAGAACGTGATTAGCCCCTCACTATGCTCTAGTTGCTTTTGGGAGATGGTGATCTTTGAAGGTGAAATACTCCGAAATTACCACATTTTTTAAGGGTCTGAGCTGTGGTGCAGTAGGCTAAAGGCGTACCAGTTATGCCAGTTGCTGTAAGGCTTCTGTGCTGGCTAGGGTTCGAATCTCCTGGTGGGAAAGTGTTCTAAGGTTGTATAATCTTTCTTGCGTGTTTAGGCAAGTTGTGCATTAAGCATAGACACAGAGTTCTCCCATATCAACAGGAATTTGATGAAAGAACGTGAGTAGGCTCTCTCTATGCTCTCGTTGCCCTTGGGAGATGGTGATCTTTAGAGGTGAAATACTCCGAAGTTACCATCTCTTTTAAGGGTCTGAGCTGTGGTGCAGTGGGTTAAAGGCGTACCAGTTATGACAGTTGCTGTAAGGCTTAAGTGCTGGCTAAGGATCGAATCTCCTGGTGGGAAAATGTTCTAAGGTTGTATAATCTCTCTTGCGTGTTTAGGCAAGTTGTGCATTAAGCATAGACACAGAGTTCTCCCATATTAACAGGAATTTGATGAAAGAACATGAGTAGCTCCTCACTATGCTTTAGTTGCTTTTGGGAGATGGTGATCTTTGCAGGTGAAATACTCCGAAGTTACCATCTCTTTTATGGGTCTGAGCTGTGATGCAATGGGTTAAAGGCGTACCAGTTATGCCAGTTGCTGTAATGCTTCTGTGTTGGCTAGGGTTCGAATCTCCTGGTGGGAAAGTGTTCTAAGGTTGTATAATCTCTCTTGTGTATTTAGGCAAGTTGTACATTAAGCATAGACACAAGAGTTCTCCCATATTAACAGGAATTTGATGAAAGAACGTGATTAGCCTCTCACTATGCTCTAGTTGCCCTTGGGAGATGGTGATCTTTGAAGGTGAAATACTCCGAAGTTACCATCTCTTTTAAGGGTCTGAGCTGTAGTGCAGTGGGCTAAAGGCGTACCAGTTATGCCAGTTGCTGTAAGGCTTCTGTGCTGGCTAGGGTTCGAATCTCCTGGTGGGAAAGTGTTCTAAGGTTGTATAATCTCTCTTGCCTGTTTAGGCAAGTTGTGCATTAAGCATAGACACAGAGTTCTCCCATATTAACATGAATTTGATGAAAGAATGTGAGTAGCCTCTCACTATGCTCTAGTTGCCCTTGGGAGGTGGTGATCTCTGGAGGTGAAATACTCCGAAGTTACCATCTCTTTTAAGGGTCTGAGCTGTGATGCAGTAGGATAAAGGTGTACCAGTTTGCCAGTTGCTGTAAGGCTTCTGTGCTTGCTAGAGTTCGAATTTCCTAGTGGGAAAGTGTTCTAAGGTTGAATAATCTTTCTTGCGTGTTTAGGCAAGTTGTGCATTAAGCATAGACACAGAGTTCTCCCATATTAATAGGAAATTGATGAAAGAACGTGAGTAGCTCCTCACTATGCTCTCGTTGCCCTTGGGAGATGGTGATCTTTGGAGGAGAAATACTCCGAAGTTACCATCTCTTTTAAGAGTCTGAGCTGTGGTGCAGAGGGTTAAAGGCATACCAGTTATACCAGTTGCTGTAAGGCTTCTGTGCTGGCTAGGGTTCGAATCTCGTGGTGGGAAAGTGTTCTAAGGTTGTATAATCTCTCGTGCGTGTTTAGGCAAGTTGTGCATTGAGCATAGAAACAGAGTTCTCCCATATTAACAGGAATTTGATGAATGAACGTGAGTGCCCCTCACTATGCTCTCGTTGCCCTTGGGAGATGGAGATCTTTGGAAGTGAAATACTCCGAAGTTACCATCTCTTTTAAGGGTCTGAGCTTTTCTGCAGTGGGTTAAAGGCATACCAGTTATGCCAGTTGCTGTAAGGCTTCTGTGCGGGCTAGGGTTCGAATCTCCTGGTGGGAAAGTGTTCTAAGGTTGTATAATCTCTCTTGCGTGTTTAGGCATATTGTGCATTAAGCATAGACACAGAGTTCTCCCATATTAACAGGAATTTGATGAAAGAAAATGAGTAGCCCCTCACTATGCTCTAGTTGCCCTTGGGAGATGGTGATCTTTGGAGGTGAAATACTCCGAAGTTACCATCTCTTTTAAGGGTCTGAACTGTGGTGCAGTAGGTTAAAGGCTTGCCAGTTGCTGTAAGGCTTCTGTGCTGGCTAGGGTTCGAATCTCGTGGTGGGAAAGTGTTCTAAGGTTGTATAATCTCTCGTGCGTGTTTAGGCAAGTTCTGCATTAAGCATAGACACAGAGTTCTCCCATATTAACAGGAATTTAATGAAAAAACGTGAGTAGCCCCTCACTATGCTCTCGTTGCCCTTGGGAGATGGTGATCTTTGGAAGTGAAATACTCCGAAGTTACCATCTCTTTTAAGGGTCTGAGCTGTGGTGCAGTGGGTTAAAGACGTACCAGTTATGCCAGTTGCTGTAAGGCTTCTGTGCTGGCAAGGGTTCGAATCTCCTGGTGGGAAAGTGTTCTAAGGTTGTATAATCTCTCTTGTGTATTTAGGCAAGTTGTGCATTAAGCATAGACACAAGAGTTCTCCCATATTAACAGGAATTTAATGAAAAAACGTGATTAGCCTCTCACTATGCTCTAGTTGCCCTTGGGAGATGGTGATCTTTGAAGGTGAAATACTCCGAAGTTACCATCTCTTTTAAGGGTCTGAGCTGTGGTGCAGTGGGCTAAAGGCGTACCAGTTATGCCAGTTGCTGTAAGGCTTCTGTGCTGGCTAGGGTTCGAATCTCCTGGTGGGAAAGTGTTCTAAGGTTGTATAATCTCTCTTGCCTGTTTAGGCAAGTTGTGCATTAAGCATAGACACAGAGTTCTCCCATATTAACAGGAATTTGATGAAAAAATGTGAGTAGCCCCTCACTATGCTCTAGTTGCCCTTGGGAGGTGGTGATCTCTGGAGGTGAAATACTCCGAAGTTACCATCTCTTTTAAGGGTCTGAGCTGTGATGCAGTAGGATAAAGGCGTACCAGTTTGCCAGTTGCTGTAAGGCTTCTGTGCTGGCTAGAGTTCGAATTTCCTAGTGGGAAAGTGTTCTAAGGTTGTATAATCTCTCTTGCATGTTTAGGCAAGTTCTGCATTGAGCATAGAAACAGAGTTCTCCCATATTACCAGGAATTTGATGAATGAACGTGAGTGCCCCTCACTATGCTCTAGTTGCCCTTGGGAGATGGTGATCTTTGGAGGTGAAATACTCCGAAGTTACCATCTCTTTTAAGGGTCTGAGCTGTGGTGCAGTAGGTTAAAGGCTTGCCAGTTGCTCTAAGGCTTCTGTGCTGGCTAGGGTTCGAATCTCGTGGTGGGAAAGTGTTTTGAAGTTGAATAATCTCTCTTGCGTGTTTAAGCAAGTTGTGCATTAAGCATAGACACAGAGTTCTCCCATATCAACAGGAATTTGATGAAAGAAGGTGAGTAGGCTCTCACTATGCTCTCGTTGCCCTTGGGAGATGGTGATCTTTAGTGGTGAAATAATCCGAAGTTACCATCTCTTTTAAGGGTCTGAGCTGACGTGCTGTGGGTTAAAGGCGTACCAGTTTGCCAGTTGCTGTAAGGCTTCTGTGCTGGCTAGGGTTCGAATCTCCTGGTGGGAAAGTGTTCTAAGGTTGTATAATCTCTCTTGCGTGTTTAGGCAAGTTGTGCATTAAGCATAGACATAGAGTTCTCCCATATTAACAGGAATTTCATGAAAGAATGTGACTAGCCTCTCACTATGCTCTAGTTGCCCTTGGGAGGTAGTGATCTCTGGAGGTGAAATATTCCGAAGTTACCATCTCTATTTAGGGTCTGAGCTGTGGTGCAGTAGGATAAAGGCGTACCAGTTTGCCAGTTGCTGTAAGGCTTCTGTGCTGGCTAGAGTTCGAATCTCCTGGTGGGAAAGTATTCTAAGGTTGTATAATCTCTCGTGCGTGTTTAGGCAAGTTGTGCATTAAGCATAGACACAGAGTTCTCCCAGATTAACAGGAATTTGATGAAAGAACATGAGTAGCTCCTCACTATGCTCTCGTTGCCCTTGGGAGATGGTGATCTTTGGAGGAGAAATACTCCGAAATTATTATCTCTTTTAAGGGTCTGAGCTGTGGTGCAGTGGGTTAAAGGCATACCAGTTATGCCAGTTGCTGTAAGGCTTCTGTGCTGGCTAGGGTTCGAATCTCATGGTGGGAAAGTGTTCTAAGGTTGTATAGTCTCTCTTGCATGTTTAGGCAAGTTGTGCATTGAGCATAGAAACAGAGTTCTCCCATATTAACAGGAATTTGATGAAAGAACGTGAGTGCCCCTCACTATGCTCTCGTTGCCCTTTCGGAGATGGTGATCTTTGGAAGTGAAATACTCCGAAGTTACCATCTCTTTTAAGGGTCTGAGCTGTGGTGCAGTGGGTTAAAGGCATACCAGTTATGCCAGTTGCTGTAAGGCTTCTGTGCTGGCTAGGGTTCGAATCTCCTGGTGGGAAAGTGTTCTAAGGTTGTATAGTCTCTCATGCGTGTTTAGGCAAGTTGTGCATTTAGCATAGACACAAGAGTTCTCCCATATTAACAGGAATTTGATGAAAGAACGTGATTAGCCTCTCACTATGCTCTAGTTGCCCTTGGGAGATGGTGATCTTTGAAGGTGAAATACTCCGAAGTTACCATCTCTTTTAAGGGTCTGAGCTGTGGTGCAGTAGGCTAAAGGCGTACCAGTTATGCCAGTTGCTGTAAGGCTTCTGTGCTGGCTAGGGTTCGAATCTCCTGGTGGGAAAGTGTTTTAAGGTTGAATAATCTCTCTTGCGTGTTTAAGCAAGTTGTGCATTAAGCATAGACACAGAGTTCTCCCATATTAATAGGAATTTGATGAAAGAACGTGAGTAGCTCCTCACTATGCTCTAGTTGCTTTTGGGAGATGGTGATCTTTGCAGGTGAAATACTCCGAAGTTACCATCTCTTTTATGGGTCTGAGCTGTGATGCAATGGGTTAAAGGCGTACCAGTTATGCCAGTTGCTGTAAGGCTTCTGTGCTGGCTAGGGTTCAAATCTCCTGGTGAGAAAGTGTTCTAAGGTTGTATAATCTCTCTTGCGTGTTTAGGCAAGTTGTGCATAAAGCATAGAAACAGAGTTCTCCCATATTAACAGGAATTTGATGAAAGAACGTGAGTGCCCCTCACTATGCTCTCGTTGCCCTTGGGAGATGGTGATCTTTGGAAGTGAAATACTCCGAAGTTACCATCTCTTTTAAGGGTCTGAGCTGTGGTGCAGTGGGTTAAAGGCGTACCAGTTTGCCAGTTGCTGTAAGGCTTCTGTGCTGGCTAGAGTTCGAATCTCCTGATGGGAAAGTATTCTAAGGTTGTATAATCTCTCGTGCGTGTTTAGGCAAGTTGTGCATTAAGCATAGACACAGAGTTCTCCCATATTAACAGGAATTTGATGAAAGAACGTTAGTAGCCCCTCACTATGCTCTCGTTGCCCTTGGGAGATGGTGATCTTTGGAGGTGAAATACTCCGAAGTTACCATCTCTTTTAAGGGTCTGAGCTGTGGTACAGTGGGTTAAAGACATACCAGTTATGCCAGTTGCTGTAAGGTTTCTCTGCTGGCTAGGGTTCGAATCTCCTGGTGGGAAAGTGTTCTAAGGTTGTATAATCTCTTTTGCGTGTTTAGGCAAGTTGTGCATTAAGCATAGAAACAGAGTTCTCCCATATTAACAGGAATTTGATGAAAGAACGTGAGTAGCCCCTCACTATGCTCTCGTTGCCCTTGGGAGATGGTGATCTTTGGAGGTGAAATACTCCGAAGTTACCATCTCTTTTAAGGGTCTGAGCTCTGGTACAGTGGGTTAAAGACGTACCAGTTATGCCAGTTGCTGTAAGGCTTCTCTGCTGGCTAGGGTTCGAATCTCCTGGTGGGAAAGTGTTCTAAGGTTGTATAATCTCTTTTGCGTGTTTAGGCAAGTTGTGCATTAAGCATAGAAACAGAGTTCTCCCATATTAACAGGAATTTGATAAAATAACGTGAGTGCCCCTCACTATGCTCTCGTTGCCCTTGGGAGATGGTGATCTTTGGAAGTGAAATACTCCGAAGTTACCATCTCTTTTAAGGGTCTGAGCTGTGGTGCAGTAGGTTAAAGGCTTGCCAGTTGCTGTAAGGCTTCTGTGCTGGCTAGGGTTCGAATCTCGTGGTGGGAAAGTGTTCTAAGGTTGTATATTCTCTCATGCGTGTTTAGGCAAGTTGTGCATTTAGCATAGACACAAGAGTTCTCCCATATTAACAGGAATTTGATGAAAGAACGTGATTAGCCTCTCACTATGCTCTAGTTGCCCTTGGGAGATGGTGATCTTTGAAGGTGAAATACTCCGAAGTTACCATCTCTTTTAAGGGTCTGAGCTGTGGTGCAGTAGGCTAAAGGCGTACCAGTTATGCCAGTTGCTGTAAGGCTTCTGTGCTGGCTAGGGTTCGAATCTCCTGGTGGGAAAGTGTTTTAAGGTTGAATAATCTCTCTTGCGTGTTTAAGCAAGTTGTGCATTAAGCATAGACACAGAGTTCTCCCATATTAATAGGAATTTGATGAAAGAACGTGAGTAGCTCCTCACTATGCTCTAGTTGCTTTTGGGAGATGGTGATCTTTGCAGGTGAAATACTCCGAAGTTACCATCTCTTTTATGGGTCTGAGCTGTGATGCAATGGGTTAAAGGCGTACCAGTTATGCCAGTTGCTGTAAGGCTTCTGTGCTGGCTAGGGTTCAAATCTCCTGGTGGGAAAGTGTTCTAAGGTTGTATAATCTCTCTTGCGTGTTTAGGCAAGTTGTGCATAAAGCATAGAAACAGAGTTCTCCCAGATTAACAGGAATTTGATGAAAGAACATGAGTAGCTCCTCACTATGCTCTCGTTGCCCTTGGGAGATGGTGATCTTTGGAGGAGAAATACTCCAAAATTACCATCTCTTTTAAGGGTCTGAGCTGTGGTGCAGTGGGTTAAAGGCATACCAGTTATGCCAGTTGCTGTAAGGCTTCTGTGCTGGCTAGGGTTCGAATCTCATGGTGGGAAAGTGTTCTAAGGTTGTATAGTCTCTCTTGCATGTTTAGGCAAGTTGTGCATTGAGCATAGAAACAGAGTTCTCCCATATTAACAGGAATTTGATGAAAGAACGTGAGTGCCCCTCACTATGCTCTCGTTGCCCTTTCGGAGATGGTGATCTTTGGAAGTGAAATACTCCGAAGTTACCATCTCTTTTAAGGGTCTGAGCTGTGGTGCAGTGGGTTAAAGGCATACCAGTTATGCCAGTTGCTGTAAGGCTTCTGTGCTGGCTAGGGTTCGAATCTCCTGGTGGGAAAGTGTTCTAAGGTTGTATAATCTCTCGTGCGTGTTTAGGCAAGTTGTGCATTAAGCATAGACACAGAGTTCTCCCATATTAACAGGAATTTGATGAAAGAACGTTAGTAGCCCCTCACTATGCTCTCGTTGCCCTTGGGAGATGGTGATCTTTGGAGGTGAAATACTCCGAAGTTACCATCTCTTTTAAGGGTCTGAGCTCTGGTACAGTGGGTTAAAGACGTACCAGTTATGCCAGTTGCTGTAAGGCTTCTCTGCTGGCTAGGGTTCGAATCTCCTGGTGGGAAAGTGTTTAAGGTTGTATAATCTCTTTTGCGTGTTTAGGCAAGTTGTGCATTAAGCATAGAAACAGAGTTCTCCCATATTAACAGGAATTTGATAAAATAACGTGAGTGCCCCTCACTATGCTCTCGTTGCCCTTGGGAGATGGTGATCTTTGGAAGTGAAATACTCCGAAGATACCATCTCTTTTAAGGGTCTGAGCTGTGGTGCAGTGGGTTAAAGACGTACCAGTTATGCCAGTTGCTGTAAGGCTTCTGTGCTGGCAAGGGTTCGAATCTCCTGGTGGGAAAGTGTTCTAAGGTTGTATAATCTCTCATGTGATATAATTAAGCGTAGACACAAGAGTTCTCCCATATTAACAGGAATTTGATGAAAGAACATGATTAGCCTCTCACTATGCTCTAGTTGCCCTTAGGAGATGGTGATCTTTGAAGGTGAAATACTCCGAAGTTACCATCTCTTTTAAGGGTCTGAGCTGTGGTGCAGTAGGCTAAAGGCGTACCAGTTATGCCAGTTGCTGTAAGGCTTCTGTGCTGGCTAGGGTTCGAATCTCCTGGTGGGAAAGTGTTTTAAGGTTGAATAATCTCTCTTGCGTGTTTAAGCAAGTTGTGCATTAAGCATAGACACAGAGTTCTCCCATATTAATAGGAATTTGATGAAAGAACGTGAGTAGCTCCTCACTATGCTCTAGTTGCTTTTGGGAGATGGTGATCTTTGCAGGTGAAATACTCCGAAGTTACCATCTCTTTTATGGGTCTGAGCTGTGATGCAATGGGTTAAAGGCGTACCAGTTATGCCAGTTGCTGTAAGGCTTCTGTGCTGGCTAGGGTTCAAATCTCCTGGTGAGAAAGTGTTCTAAGGTTGTATAATCTCTCTTGCGTGTTTAGGCAAGTTGTGCATAAAGCATAGAAACAGAGTTCTCCCATATTAACAGGAATTTGATGAAAGAACGTGAGTGCCCCTCACTATGCTCTCGTTGCCCTTGGGAGATGGTGATCTTTGGAAGTGAAATACTCCGAAGTTACCATCTCTTTTAAGGGTCTGAGCTGTGGTGCAGTGGGTTAAAGGCGTACCAGTTTGCCAGTTGCTGTAAGGCTTCTGTGCTGGCTAGAGTTCGAATCTCCTGATGGGAAAGTATTCTAAGGTTGTATAATCTCTCGTGCGTGTTTAGGCAAGTTGTGCATTAAGCATAGACACAGAGTTCTCCCATATTAACAGGAATTTGATGAAAGAACGTTAGTAGCCCCTCACTATGCTCTCGTTGCCCTTGGGAGATGGTGATCTTTGGAGGTGAAATACTCCGAAGTTACCATCTCTTTTAAGGGTCTGAGCTGTGGTACAGTGGGTTAAAGACATACCAGTTATGCCAGTTGCTGTAAGGTTTCTCTGCTGGCTAGGGTTCGAATCTCCTGGTGGGAAAGTGTTCTAAGGTTGTATAATCTCTTTTGCGTGTTTAGGCAAGTTGTGCATTAAGCATAGAAACAGAGTTCTCCCATATTAACAGGAATTTGATGAAAGAACGTGAGTAGCCCCTCACTATGCTCTCGTTGCCCTTGGGAGATGGTGATCTTTGGAGGTGAAATACTCCGAAGTTACCATCTCTTTTAAGGGTCTGAGCTCTGGTACAGTGGGTTAAAGACGTACCAGTTATGCCAGTTGCTGTAAGGCTTCTCTGCTGGCTAGGGTTCGAATCTCCTGGTGGGAAAGTGTTCTAAGGTTGTATAATCTCTTTTGCGTGTTTAGGCAAGTTGTGCATTAAGCATAGAAACAGAGTTCTCCCATATTAACAGGAATTTGATAAAATAACGTGAGTGCCCCTCACTATGCTCTCGTTGCCCTTGGGAGATGGTGATCTTTGGAAGTGAAATACTCCGAAGTTACCATCTCTTTTAAGGGTCTGAGCTGTGGTGCAGTAGGTTAAAGGCTTGCCAGTTGCTGTAAGGCTTCTGTGCTGGCTAGGGTTCGAATCTCGTGGTGGGAAAGTGTTCTAAGGTTGTATATTCTCTCATGCGTGTTTAGGCAAGTTGTGCATTTAGCATAGACACAAGAGTTCTCCCATATTAACAGGAATTTGATGAAAGAACGTGATTAGCCTCTCACTATGCTCTAGTTGCCCTTGGGAGATGGTGATCTTTGAAGGTGAAATACTCCGAAGTTACCATCTCTTTTAAGGGTCTGAGCTGTGGTGCAGTAGGCTAAAGGCGTACCAGTTATGCCAGTTGCTGTAAGGCTTCTGTGCTGGCTAGGGTTCGAATCTCCTGGTGGGAAAGTGTTTTAAGGTTGAATAATCTCTCTTGCGTGTTTAAGCAAGTTGTGCATTAAGCATAGACACAGAGTTCTCCCATATTAATAGGAATTTGATGAAAGAACGTGAGTAGCTCCTCACTATGCTCTAGTTGCTTTTGGGAGATGGTGATCTTTGCAGGTGAAATACTCCGAAGTTACCATCTCTTTTATGGGTCTGAGCTGTGATGCAATGGGTTAAAGGCGTACCAGTTATGCCAGTTGCTGTAAGGCTTCTGTGCTGGCTAGGGTTCAAATCTCCTGGTGGGAAAGTGTTCTAAGGTTGTATAATCTCTCTTGCGTGTTTAGGCAAGTTGTGCATAAAGCATAGAAACAGAGTTCTCCCAGATTAACAGGAATTTGATGAAAGAACATGAGTAGCTCCTCACTATGCTCTCGTTGCCCTTGGGAGATGGTGATCTTTGGAGGAGAAATACTCCAAAATTACCATCTCTTTTAAGGGTCTGAGCTGTGGTGCAGTGGGTTAAAGGCATACCAGTTATGCCAGTTGCTGTAAGGCTTCTGTGCTGGCTAGGGTTCGAATCTCATGGTGGGAAAGTGTTCTAAGGTTGTATAGTCTCTCTTGCATGTTTAGGCAAGTTGTGCATTGAGCATAGAAACAGAGTTCTCCCATATTAACAGGAATTTGATGAAAGAACGTGAGTGCCCCTCACTATGCTCTCGTTGCCCTTTCGGAGATGGTGATCTTTGGAAGTGAAATACTCCGAAGTTACCATCTCTTTTAAGGGTCTGAGCTGTGGTGCAGTGGGTTAAAGGCATACCAGTTATGCCAGTTGCTGTAAGGCTTCTGTGCTGGCTAGGGTTCGAATCTCCTGGTGGGAAAGTGTTCTAAGGTTGTATAATCTCTCGTGCGTGTTTAGGCAAGTTGTGCATTAAGCATAGACACAGAGTTCTCCCATATTAACAGGAATTTGATGAAAGAACGTTAGTAGCCCCTCACTATGCTCTCGTTGCCCTTGGGAGATGGTGATCTTTGGAGGTGAAATACTCCGAAGTTACCATCTCCTTTAAGGGTCTGAGCTCTGGTACAGTGGGTTAAAGACGTACCAGTTATGCCAGTTGCTGTAAGGCTTCTCTGCTGGCTAGGGTTCGAATCTCCTGGTGGGAAAGTGTTTAAGGTTGTATAATCTCTTTTGCGTGTTTAGGCAAGTTGTGCATTAAGCATAGAAACAGAGTTCTCCCATATTAACAGGAATTTGATAAAATAACGTGAGTGCCCCTCACTATGCTCTCGTTGCCCTTGGGAGATGGTGATCTTTGGAAGTGAAATACTCCGAAGATACCATCTCTTTTAAGGGTCTGAGCTGTGGTGCAGTGGGTTAAAGACGTACCAGTTATGCCAGTTGCTGTAAGGCTTCTGTGCTGGCAAGGGTTCGAATCTCCTGGTGGGAAAGTGTTCTAAGGTTGTATAATCTCTCATGTGATATAATTAAGCGTAGACACAAGAGTTCTCCCATATTAACAGGAATTTGATGAAAGAACATGATTAGCCTCTCACTATGCTCTAGTTGCCCTTAGGAGATGGTGATCTTTGAAGGTGAAATACTCCGAAGTTACCATCTCTTTTAAGGGTCTGAGCTGTGGTGCAGTGGGCTAAAGGCGTACCAGTTATGCCAGTTGCTGTAAGGCTTCTGTGCTGGCTAGGGTTCGAATCTTCAGGTGGGAAAGTGTTCTAATGTTGTACAATCTCTCTTGCATGTTTAGGCAAGTTGTGCATTAAGCATAGACACGGAGTTCTCCCATATTAACAGAAATTTGATGAAAGAACCTGATTAGCCAATCACTATGCTCTAGTTGCCCTTGGGAGATGGTGATCTTTGAAGGTGAAATACTCCGAAGTTACCATCTCTTTTAAAGGTCTGAGCTGTGATGCAGTAGGATAAAGGGGTACCAGTTTGCCAGTTGCTGTAAGGCTTCTGTGCTGGCTAGAGTTCGAATTTCCTAGTGGGAAAGTGTTCTAAGGTTGTATAATCTCTCTTGCGTGTTTAGGCAAGTTATGCATTAAGCATAGACACAGAGTTCTCCCATATTAACAGGAATTTGATGAAAGAATGTGAGTAGCCCCTCACTATGCTCTAGTTGCCCTTGGGAGGTGGTGATCTCTGGAGGAGAAATACTCCGAAGTAACCATCTCTTTTAAGAGTCTGAGCTGTGGTGCAGTGGGTTAAAGGCGTACCAGTTATAACAGTTGCTGTAAGGCTTCTGTGCTGGCTAGGGTTCGAATCTCATGGTGGGAAAGTGTTCCAAGGTTTTATAATCTCTCTTGCATGTTTAGGCAAGTTGTGCATTGAGCATAGAAACAGAGTTCTCCCATATTAACAGGAATTTGATGAATGAACGTAAGTGCCCCTCACTATGCTCTCGTTGCCCTTGGGAGATGGTGATCTTTGGAAGTGAAATACTCCGAAGTTACCATCTCTTTTAAGGGTCTGAGCTTTTCTGCAGTGGGTTAAAGGCATACCAGTTATGCCAGTTGCTGTAAGGCTTCTGTGCTGGCTAGGGTTCGAATCTCCTGGTGGGAAAGTGTTCTAAGGTTGTATAATCTCTCTTGCGTGTTTAGGCAAGTTGTGCATTAAGCATAGACACAGAGTTCTCCCATATTAACAGGAATTTGATGAAAGAAAGTGAGTAGCCCCTCACTATGCTCTAGTTGCCCTTGGGAGATGGTGATCTTTGGAGGTGAAATACTCCGAAGTTACCATCTCTTTTAAGGGTCTGAGCTGTGGTGCAGTGGGCTAAAGGCGTACCAGTTATGCCAGTTGCTGTAAGGCTTCTGTGCTGGCTAGGGTTCGAATCTCCTGGTGGGAAAGTGTTCTAAGGTTGTATAATCTCTCTTGCGTGTTTAGGCAAGTTGTGCATTAAGCATAGACACAGAGTTCTCCCATATTAATAGGAATTTGATGAAAGAACGTGAGTAGCTCCTCACTATGCTCTAGTTGCTTTTGGGAGATGGTGATCTTTGCAGGTGAAATACTCCGAAGTTACCATCTCTTTTATGGGTCTGAGCTGTGATGCAATGGGTTAAAGGCGTACCAGTTATGCCAGTTGCTGTAAGGCTTCTGTGCTGGCTAGGGTTCAAATCTCCTGGTGGGAAAGTGTTCTAAGGTTGTATAATCTCTCTTGCGTGTTTAGGCAAGTTGTGCATAAAGCATAGAAACAGAGTTCTCCCATATTAACAGGAATTTGATGAAAGAACGTGAGTGCCCCTCACTATGCTCTCGTTGCCCTTGGGAGATGGTGATCTTTGGAAGTGAAATACTCCGAAGTTACCATCTCTTTTAAGGGTCTGAGCTGTGGTGCAGTGGGTTAAAGGCGTACCAGTTATGCCAGTTGCTGTAAGGCTTCTGTGCTGGCTAGGGTTCGAATCTCCTGGTGGGAAAGTGTTCTAAGGTTGTATAATCTCTCTTGCGTGTTTAGGCAAGTAGTGCATTAAGCATAGACATAGAGTTCTCCCATATTAACAGGAATTTCATGAAAGAATGTGACTAGCCCCTCACTATGCTCTAGTTGCCCTTGGGAGGTGGTGATCTCTGGAGGTGAAATATTCCGAAGTTACCATCTCTATTAAGGGTCTGAGCTGTGGTGCAGTAGGATAAAGGCGTACCAGTTTGCCAGTTGCTGTAAGGCTTCTGTGCTGGCTAGAGTTCGAATCTCCTGGTGGGAAAGTATTCTAAGGTTGTATAATCTCTCGTGCGTGTTTAGGCAAGTTGTGCATTAAGCATAGACACAGAGTTCTCCCAGATTAACAGGAATTTGATGAAAGAACATGAGTAGCTCCTCACTATGCTCTCGTTGCCCTTGGGAGATGGTGATCTTTGGAGGAGAAATACTCCGAAATTACCATCTCTTTTAAGGGTCTGAGCTGTGGTGCAGTGGGTTAAAGGCATACCAGTTATGCCAGTTGCTGTAAGGCTTCTGTGCTGGCTAGGGTTCGAATCTCATGGTGGGAAAGTGTTCTAAGGTTGTATAGTCTCTCTAGCATGTTTAGGCAAGTTGTGCATTGAGCATAGAAACAGAGTTCTCCCATATTAACAGGAATTTGATGAAAGAACGTGAGTGCCCCTCACTATGCTCTCGTTGCCCTTTCGGAGATGGTGATCTTTGGAAGTGAAATACTCCGAAGTTACCATCTCTTTTAAGGGTCTGAGCTGTGGTGCAGTGGGTTAAAGGCATACCAGTTATGCCAGTTGCTGTAAGGCTTCTGTGCTGGCTAGGGTTCGAATCTCCTGGTGGGAAAGTGTTCTAAGGTTGTATAATCTCTCGTGCGTGTTTAGGCAAGTTGTGCATTAAGCATAGACACAGAGTTCTCCCATATTAACAGGAATTTGATGAAAGAACGTTAGTAGCCCCTCACTATGCTCTCGTTGCCCTTGGGAGATGGTGATCTTTGGAGGTGAAATACTCCGAAGTTACCATCTCTTTTAAGGGTCTGAGCTCTGGTACAGTGGGTTAAAGACGTACCAGTTATGCCAGTTGCTGTAAGGCTTCTCTGCTGGCTAGGGTTCGAATCTCCTGGTGGGAAAGTGTTTAAGGTTGTATAATCTCTTTTGCGTGTTTAGGCAAGTTGTGCATTAAGCATAGAAACAGAGTTCTCCCATATTAACAGGAATTTGATAAAATAACGTGAGTGCCCCTCACTATGCTCTCGTTGCCCTTGGGAGATGGTGATCTTTGGAAGTGAAATACTCCGAAGTTACCATCTCTTTTAAGGGTCTGAGCTGTGGTGCAGTGGGTTAAAGACGTACCAGTTATGCCAGTTGCTGTAAGGCTTCTGTGCTGGCAAGGGTTCGAATCTCCTGGTGGGAAAGTGTTCTAAGGTTGTATAATCTCTCATGTGATATAATTAAGCGTAGACACAAGAGTTCTCCCATATTAACAGGAATTTGATGAAAGAACATGATTAGCCTCTCACTATGCTCTAGTTGCCCTTAGGAGATGGTGATCTTTGAAGGTGAAATACTCCGAAGTTACCATCTCTTTTAAGGGTCTGAGCTGTGGTGCAGTGGGCTAAAGGCGTACCAGTTATGCCAGTTGCTGTAAGGCTTCTGTGCTGGCTAGGGTTCGAATCTTCAGGTGGGAAAGTGTTCTAATGTTGTACAATCTCTCTTGCATGTTTAGGCAAGTTGTGCATTAAGCATAGACACGGAGTTCTCCCATATTAACAGAAATTTGATGAAAGAACCTGATTAGCCAATCACTATGCTCTAGTTGCCCTTGGGAGATGGTGATCTTTGAAGGTGAAATACTCCGAAGTTACCATCTCTTTTAAAGGTCTGAGCTGTGATGCAGTAGGATAAAGGCGTACCAGTTTGCCAGTTGCTGTAAGGCTTCTGTGCTGGCTAGAGTTCGAATTTCCTTGTGGGAAAGTGTTCTAAGGTTGTATAATCTCTCTTGCGTGTTTAGGCAAGTTATGCATTAAGCATAGACACAGAGTTCTCCCATATTAACAGGAATTTGATGAAAGAATGTGAGTAGCCCCTCGCTATGCTCTAGTTGCCCTTGGGAGGTGGTGATCTCTGGAGGAGAAATACTCCGAAGTAACCATCTCTTTTAAGAGTCTGAGCTGTGGTGCAGTGGGTTAAAGGCGTACCAGTTATAACAGTTGCTGTAAGGCTTCTGTGCTGGCTAGGGTTCGAATCTCATGGTGGGAAAGTGTTCCAAGGTTTTATAATCTCTCTTGCATGTTTAGGCAAGTTGTGCATTGAGCATAGAAACAGAGTTCTCCCATATTAACAGGAATTTGATGAATGAACGTAAGTGCCCCTCACTATGCTCTCGTTGCCCTTGGGAGATGGTGATCTTTGGAAGTGAAATACTCCGAAGTTACCATCTCTTTTAAGGGTCTGAGCTTTTCTGCAGTGGGTTAAAGGCATACCAGTTATGCCAGTTGCTGTAAGGCTTCTGTGCTGGCTAGGGTTCGAATCTCCTGGTGGGAAAGTGTTCTAAGGTTGTATAATCTCTCTTGCGTGTTTAGGCAAGTTGTGCATTAAGCATAGACACAGAGTTCTCCCATATTAACAGGAATTTGATGAAAGAAAGTGAGTAGCCCCTCACTATGCTCTAGTTGCCCTTGGGAGATGGTGATCTTTGGAGGTGAAATACTCCGAAGTTACCATCTCTTTTAAGGGTCTGAGCTGTGGTGCAGTGGGCTAAAGGCGTACCAGTTATGCCAGTTGCTGTAAGGCTTCTGTGCTGGCTAGGGTTCGAATCTCCTGGTGGGAAAGTGTTCTAAGGTTGTATAATCTCTCTTGCGTGTTTAGGCAAGTTGTGCATTAAGCATAGACACAGAGTTCTCCCATATTAATAGGAATTTGATGAAAGAACGTGAGTAGCTCCTCACTATGCTCTAGTTGCTTTTGGGAGATGGTGATCTTTGCAGGTGAAATACTCCGAAGTTACCATCTCTTTTATGGGTCTGAGCTGTGATGCAATGGGTTAAAGGCGTACCAGTTATGCCAGTTGCTGTAAGGCTTCTGTGCTGGCTAGGGTTCAAATCTCCTGGTGGGAAAGTGTTCTAAGGTTGTATAATCTCTCTTGCGTGTTTAGGCAAGTTGTGCATAAAGCATAGAAACAGAGTTCTCCCATATTAACAGGAATTTGATGAAAGAACGTGAGTGCCCCTCACTATGCTCTCGTTGCCCTTGGGAGATGGTGATCTTTGGAAGTGAAATACTCCGAAGTTACCATCTCTTTTAAGGGTCTGAGCTGTGGTGCAGTGGGTTAAAGGCGTACCAGTTATGCCAGTTGCTGTAAGGCTTCTGTGCTGGCTAGGGTTCGAATCTCCTTGTGGGAAAGTGTTCTAAGGTTGTATAATCTCTCTTGCGTGTTTAGGCAAGTAGTGCATTAAGCATAGACATAGAGTTCTCCCATATTAACAGGAATTTCATGAAAGAATGTGACTAGCCCCTCACTATGCTCTAGTTGCCCTTGGGAGGTGGTGATCTCTGGAGGTGAAATATTCCGAAGTTACCATCTCTATTAAGGGTCTGAGCTGTGGTGCAGTAGGATAAAGGCGTACCAGTTTGCCAGTTGCTGTAAGGCTTCTGTGCTGGCTAGAGTTCGAATCTCCTGGTGGGAAAGTATTCTAAGGTTGTATAATCTCTCGTGCGTGTTTAGGCAAGTTGTGCATTAAGCATAGACACAGAGTTCTCCCAGATTAACAGGAATTTGATGAAAGAACATGAGTAGCTCCTCACTATGCTCTCGTTGCCCTTGGGAGATGGTGATCTTTGGAGGAGAAATACTCCGAAATTACCATCTCTTTTAAGGGTCTGAGCTGTGGTGCAGTGGGTTAAAGGCATACCAGTTATGCCAGTTGCTGTAAGGCTTCTGTGCTGGCTAGGGTTCGAATCTCATGGTGGGAAAGTGTTCTAAGGTTGTATAGTCTCTCTTGCATGTTTAGGCAAGTTGTGCATTGAGCATAGAAACAGAGTTCTCCCATATTAACAGGAATTTGATGAAAGAACGTGAGTGCCCCTCACTATGCTCTCGTTGCCCTTTCGGAGATGGTGATCTTTGGAAGTGAAATACTCCGAAGTTACCATCTCTTTTAAGGGTCTGAGCTGTGGTGCAGTGGGTTAAAGGCATACCAGTTATGCCAGTTGCTGTAAGGCTTCTGTGCTGGCTAGGGTTCGAATCTCCTGGTGGGAAAGTGTTCTAAGGTTGTATAATCTCTCGTGCGTGTTTAGGCAAGTTGTGCATTAAGCATAGACACAGAGTTCTCCCATATTAACAGGAATTTGATGAAAGAACGTTAGTAGCCCCTCACTATGCTCTCGTTGCCCTTGGGAGATGGTGATCTTTGGAGGTGAAATACTCCGAAGTTACCATCTCTTTTAAGGGTCTGAGCTCTGGTACAGTGGGTTAAAGACGTACCAGTTATGCCAGTTGCTGTAAGGCTTCTCTGCTGGCTAGGGTTCGAATCTCCTGGTGGGAAAGTGTTTAAGGTTGTATAATCTCTTTTGCGTGTTTAGGCAAGTTGTGCATTAAGCATAGAAACAGAGTTCTCCAATATTAACAGGAATTTGATAAAATAACGTGAGTGCCCCTCACTATGCTCTCGTTGCCCTTGGGAGATGGTGATCTTTGGAAGTGAAATACTCCGAAGTTACCATCTCTTTTAAGGGTCTGAGCTGTGGTGCAGTAGGTTAAAGGCTTGCCAGTTGCTGTAAGGCTTCTGTGCTGGCTAGGGTTCGAATCTCGTGGTGGGAAAGTGTTCTAAGGTTGTATATTCTCTCATGCGTGTTTAGGCAAGTTGTGCATTAAGCATAGACACAAGAGTTCTCCCATATTAACAGGAATTTGATGAAAGAACGTGATTAGCCTCTCACTATGCTCTAGTTGCCCTTGGGAGATGGTGATCTTTGAAGGTGAAATACTCCGAAGTTACCATCTCTTTTAAGGGTCTGAGCTGTGGTGCAGTGGGCTAAAGGCGTACCAGTTATGCCAGTTGCTGTAAGGCTTCTGTGCTGGCTAGGGTTCGAATCTCCTGGTGGGAAAGTGTTTTAAGGTTGAATAATCTCTCTTGCGTGTTTAAGCAAGTTGTGCATTAAGCATAGACACAGAGTTCTCCCATATTAATAGGAATTTGATGAAAGAACGTGAGTAGCTCCTCACTATGCTCTAGTTGCTTTTGGGAGATGGTGATCTTTGCAGGTGAAATACTCCGGAGTTACCATCTCTTTTATGAGTCTGAGCTGTGATGCAATGGGTTAAAGGCGTACCAGTTATGCCAGTTGCTGTAAGGCTTCTGTGCTGGCTAGGGTTCAAATCTCCTGGTGGGAAAGTGTTCTAAGGTTGTATAATCTCTCTTGCGTGTTTAGGCAAGTTGTGCATAAAGCATAGAAACAGAGTTCTCCCATATTAACAGGAATTTGATGAAAGAACGTGAGTGCCCCTCACTATGCTCTCGTTGCCCTTGGGAGATGGTGATCTTTGGAAGTGAAATACTCCGAAGTTACCATCTCTTTTAAGGGTCTGAGCTGTGGTGCAGTGGGTTAAAGGCGTACCAGTTATGCCAGTTGCTGTAAGGCTTCTGTGCTGGCTAGGGTTCGAATCTCCTGGTGGGAAAGTGTTCTAAGGTTGTATAATCTCTCTTGCGTGTTTAGGCAAGTTGTGCATTAAGCATAGACATAGAGTTCTCCCATATTAACAGGAATTTCATGAAAGAATGTGACTAGCCCCTCACTATGCTCTAGTTGCCCTTGGGAGGTGGTGATCTCTGGAGGTGAAATATTCCGAAGTTACCATCTCTATTAAGGGTCTGAGCTGTGGTGCAGTAGGATAAAGGCGTACCAGTTTGCCAGTTGCTGTAAGGCTTCTGTGCTGGCTAGAGTTCGAATCTCCTGGTGGGAAAGTATTCTAAGGTTGTATAATCTCTCGTGCGTGTTTAGGCAAGTTGTGCATTAAGCATAGACACAGAGTTCTCCCAGATTAACAGGAATTTGATGAAAGAACATGAGTAGCTCCTCACTATGCTCTCGTTGCCCTTGGGAGATGGTGATCTTTGGAGGTGAAATACTCCGAAGTTACCATCTCTTTTAAGGGTCTGAGCTCTGGTACAGTGGGTTAAAGACGTACCAGTTATGCCAGTTGCTGTAAGGCTTCTCTGCTGGCTAGGGTTCGAATCTCCTGGTGGGAAAGTGTTTAAGGTTGTATAATCTCTTTTGCGTGTTTAGGCAAGTTGTGCATTAAGCATAGAAACAGAGTTCTCCCATATTAACAGGAATTTGATAAAATAACGTGAGTGCCCCTCACTATGCTCTCGTTGCCCTTGGGAGATGGTGATCTTTGAAGGTGAAATACTCCGAAGTTACCATCTCTTTTAAGGGTCTGAGCTGTGGTGCAGTGGGCTAAAGGCGTACCAGTTATGCCAGTTGCTGTAAGGCTTCTGTGCTGGCTAGGGTTCGAATCTTCAGGTGGGAAAGTGTTCTAATGTTGTACAATCTCTCTTGCATGTTTAGGCAAGTTGTGCATTAAGCATAGACACGGAGTTCTCCCATATTAACAGAAATTTGATGAAAGAACCTGATTAGCCAATCACTATGCTCTAGTTGCCCTTGGGAGATGGTGATCTTTGAAGGTGAAATACTCCGAAGTTACCATCTCTTTTAAAGGTCTGAGCTGTGATGCAGTAGGATAAAGGCGTACCAGTTTGCCAGTTGCTGTAAGGCTTCTGTGCTGGCTAGAGTTCGAATTTCCTAGTGGGAAAGTGTTCTAAGGTTGTATAATCTCTCTTGCGTGTTTAGGCAAGTTATGCATTAAGCATAGACACAGAGTTCTCCCATATTAACAGGAATTTGATGAAAGAATGTGAGTAGCCCCTCACTATGCTCTAGTTGCCCTTGGGAGGTGGTGATCTCTGGAGGAGAAATACTCCGAAGTAACCATCTCTTTTAAGAGTCTGAGCTGTGGTGCAGTGGGTTAAAGGCGTACCAGTTATACCAGTTGCTGTAAGGCTTCTGTGCTGGCTAGGGTTCGAATCTCATGGTGGGAAAGTGTTCCAAGGTTTTATAATCTCTCTTGCATGTTTAGGCAAGTTGTGCATTGAGCATAGAAACAGAGTTCTCCCATATTACCAGGAATTTGATGAATGAACGTAAGTGCCCCTCACTATGCTCTCGTTGCCCTTGGGAGATGGTGATCTTTGGAAGTGAAATACTCCGAAGTTACCATCTCTTTTAAGGGTCTGAGCTTTTCTGCAGTGGGTTAAAGGCATACCAGTTATGCCAGTTGCTGTAAGGCTTCTGTGCTGGCTAGGGTTCGAATCTCCTGGTGGGAAAGTGTTCTAAGGTTGTATAATCTCTCTTGCGTGTTTAGGCAAGTTGTGCATTAAGCATAGACACAGAGTTCTCCCATATTAACAGGAATTTGATGAAAGAAAGTGAGTAGCCCCTCACTATGCTCTAGTTGCCCTTGGGAGATGGTGATCTTTGGAGGTGAAATACTCCGAAGTTACCATCTCTTTTAAGGGTCTGAGCTGTGGTGCAGTAGGTTAAAGGCTTGCCAGTTGCTGTAAGGCTTCTGTGCTGGCTAGGGTTTGAATCTCGTGGTGGGAAAGTGTTCTAAGGTTGTATAATCTCTTTTGCGTGTTTAGGCAAGTTGTGCATTAAGCATAGAAACAGAGTTCTCCCATATTAACAGGAATTTGATAAAATAACGTGAGTGCCCCTCACTATGCTCTCGTTGCCCTTGGGAGATGGTGATCTTTGGAAGTGAAATACTCCGAAGTTACCATCTCTTTTAAGGGTCTGAGCTGTGGTGCAGTAGGTTAAAGGCTTGCCAGTTCCTGTAAGTCTTCTGTGCTGGCTAGGGTTCGAATCTCGTGGTGGGAAAGTGTTCTAAGGTTGTATATTCTCTCATGCGTGTTTAGGCAAGTTGTGCATTAAGCATAGACACAAGAGTTCTCCCATATTAACAGGAATTTGATGAAAGAACGTGATTAGCCTCTCACTATGCTCTAGTTGCCCTTGGGAGATGGTGATCTTTGAAGGTGAAATACTCCGAAGTTACCATCTCTTTTAAGGGTCTGAGCTGTGGTGCAGTGGGCTAAAGGCGTACCAGTTATGCCAGTTGCTGTAAGGCTTCTGTGCTGGCTAGGGTTCGAATCTCCTGGTGGGAAAGTGTTCTAAGGTTGTATAATCTCTCTTGCGTGTTTAGGCAAGTTGTGCATTAAGCATAGACATAGAGTTCTCCCATATTAACAGGAATTTCATGAAAGAATGTGACTAGCCCCCCACTATGCTCTAGTTGCCCTTGGGAGGTGGTGATCTCTGGAGGTGAAATATTCCGAAGTTACCATTTCTATTAAGGGTCTGAGCTGTGGTGCAGTAGGATAAAGGCGTACCAGTTTGCCAGTTGCTGTAAGGCTTCTGTGCTGGCTAGAGTTCGAATCTCCTGGTGGGAAAGTATTCTAAGGTTGTATAATCTCTCGTGCGTGTTTAGGCAAGTTGTGCATTAAGCATAGACACAGAGTTCTCCCAGATTAACAGGAATTTGATGAAAGAACATGAGTAGCTCCTCACTATGCTCTCGTTGCCCTTGGGAGATGGTGATCTTTAAAGGAGAAATACTCCGAAATTTCCATCTCTTTTAAGGGTCTGAGCTGTGGTGCAGTGGGTTAAAGGCATACCAGTTATGCCAGTTGCTGTAAGGCTTCTGTGCTGGCTAGGGTTCGAATCTCATGGTGGGAAAGTGTTCTAAGGTTGTATAGTCTCTCTTGCATGTTTAGGCAAGTTGTGTATTGAGCATAGAAACAGAGTTCTCCCATATTAACAGGAATTTGATGAAAGAACGTGAGTGCCCCTCACTATGCTCTCGTTGCCCTTTCGGAGATGGTGATCTTTGGAAGTGAAATACTCCGAAGTTACCATCTCTTTTAAGGGTCTGAGCTGTGGTGCAGTGGGTTAAAGGCATACCAGTTATGCCAGTTGCTGTAAGGCTTCTGTGCTGGCTAGGGTTCGAAACTCCTGGTGGGAAAGTGTTCTAAGGTTGTATAATCTCTCGTGCGTGTTTAGGCAAGTTGTGCATTAAGCATAGACACAGAGTTCTCCCATATTAACAGGAATTTGATGAAAGAACGTTAGTAGCCCCTCACTATGCTCTCGTTGCCCTTGGGAGATGGTGATCTTTGGAAGTGAAATACTCCGAAGTTACCATCTCTTTTAAGGGTCTGAGCTGTGGTGCAGTGGGTTAAAGGCGTACCAGTTATGCCAGTTGCTGTAAGGCTTCTGTGCTGGCTAGGGTTCGAATCTCCTGGTGGGAAAGTGTTCTAAGGTTGTATAATCTCTCTTGCGTGTTTAGGCAAGTTGTGCATTAAGCATAGACATAGAGTTCTCCCATATTAACAGGAATTTCATGAAAGAATGTGACTAGCCCCTCACTATGCTCTAGTTGCCCTTGGGAGGTGGTGATCTCTGCAGGTGAAATATTCCGAAGTTACCATCTCTATTAAGGGTCTGAGCTGTGGTGCAGTAGGATAAAGGCGTACCAGTTTGCCAGTTGCTGTAAGGCTTCTGTGCTGGCTAGAGTTCGAATCTCCTGGTGGGAAAGTATTCTAAGGTTGTATAATCTCTCGTGCGTGTTTAGGCAAGTTGTGCATTAAGCATAGACACAGAGTTCTCCCAGATTAACAGGAATTTGATGAAAGAACATGAGTAGCTCCTCACTATGCTCTCGTTGCCCTTGGGAGATGGTGATCTTTGGAGGTGAAATACTCCGAAGTTACCATCTCTTTTAAGGGTCTGAGCTCTGGTACAGTGGGTTAAAGACGTACCAGTTATGCCAGTTGCTGTAAGGCTTCTCTGCTGGCTAGGGTTCGAATCTCCTGGTGGGAAAGTGTTTAAGGTTGTATAATCTCTTTTGCGTGTTTAGGCAAGTTGTGCATTAAGCATAGAAACAGAGTTCTCCCATATTAACAGGAATTTGATAAAATAACGTGAGTGCCCCTCACTATGCTCTCGTTGCCCTTGGGAGATGGTGATCTTTGGAAGTGAAATACTCCGAAGTTACCATCTCTTTTAAGGGTCTGAGCTGTGGTGCAGTGGGTTAAAGACGTACCAGTTATGCCAGTTGCTGTAAGGGTTCTGTGCTGGCAAGGGTTCGAATCTCCTGGTGGGAAAGTGTTCTAAGGTTGTATAATCTCTCATGTGATATAATTAAGCATAGACACAAGAGTTCTCCCATATTAACAGGAATTTGATGAAAGAACATGATTAGCCTCTCACTATGCTCTAGTTGCCCTTAGGAGATGGTGATCTTTGAAGGTGAAATACTCCGAAGTTACCATCTCTTTTAAGGGTCTGAGCTGTGGTGCAGTGGGCTAAAGGCGTACCAGTTATGCCAGTTGCTGTAAGGCTTCTGTGCTGGCTAGGGTTCGAATCTTCAGGCGGGAAAGTGTTCTAATGTTGTACAATCTCTCTTGCATGTTTAGGCAAGTTGTGCATTAAGCATAGACACGGAGTTCTCCCATATTAACAGAAATTTGATGAAAGAACCTGATTAGCCAATCACTATGCTCTAGTTGCCCTTGGGAGATGGTGATCTTTGAAGGTGAAATACTCCGAAGTTACCATCTCTTTTAAAGGTCTGAGCTGTGATGCAGTAGGATAAAGGCGTACCAGTTTGCCAGTTGCTGTAAGGCTTCTGTGCTGGCTAGAGATCGAATTTCCTAGTGGGAAAGTGTTCTAAGGTTGTATAATCTCTCTTGCGTGTTTAGGCAAGTTATGCATTAAGCATAGACACAGAGTTCTCCCATATTAACAGGAATTTGATGAAAGAATGTGAGTAGCCCCTCACTATGCTCTAGTTGCCCTTGGGAGGTGGTGATCTCTGGAGGAGAAATACTCCGAAGTAACCATCTCTTTTAAGAGTCTGAGCTGTGGTGCAGTGGGTTAAAGGCGTACCAGTTATACCAGTTGCTGTAAGGCTTCTGTGCTGGCTAGGGTTCGAATCTCATGGTGGGAAAGTGTTCCAAGGTTTTATAATCTCTCTTGCATGTTTAGGCAAGTTGTGCATTGAGCATAGAAACAGAGTTCTCCCATATTACCAGGAATTTGATGAATGAACGTAAGTGCCCCTCACTATGCTCTCGTTGCCCTTGGGAGATGGTGATCTTTGGAAGTGAAATACTCCGAAGTTACCATCTCTTTTAAGGGTCTGAGCTTTTCTGCAGTGGGTTAAAGGCATACCAGTTATGCCAGTTGCTGTAAGGCTTCTGTGCTGGCTAGGGTTCGAATCTCCTGGTGGGAAAGTGTTCTAAGGTTGTATAATCTCTCTTGCGTGTTTAGGCAAGTTGTGCATTAAGCATAGACACAGAGTTCTCCCATATTAACAGGAATTTGATGAAAGAAAGTGAGTAGCCCCTCACTATGCTCTAGTTGCCCTTGGGAGATGGTGATCTTTGGAGGTGAAATACTCCGAAGTTAC
The DNA here is from genome assembly GCF_040958095.1 of Procambarus clarkii. NCBI lineage: Eukaryota > Metazoa > Arthropoda > Malacostraca > Decapoda > Cambaridae > Procambarus > Procambarus clarkii. The sequence goes on from NC_091220.1 coordinate 1,486,428, forward strand.
CATCTCTTTTAAGGGTCTGAGCTGTGGTGCAGTAGGTTAAAGGCTTGCCAGTTGCTGTAAGGCTTCTGTGCTGGCTAGGGTTTGAATCTCGTGGTGGGAAAGTGTTCTAAGGTTGTATAATCTCTTTTGCGTGTTTAGGCAAGTTGTGCATTAAGCATAGAAACAGAGTTCTCCCATATTAACAGGAATTTGATAAAATAACGTGAGTGCCCCTCACTATGCTCTCGTTGCCCTTGGGAGATGGTGATCTTTGGAAGTGAAATACTCCGAAGTTACCATCTCTTTTAAGGGTCTGAGCTGTGGTGCAGTAGGTTAAAGGCTTGCCAGTTCCTGTAAGTCTTCTGTGCTGGCTAGGGTTCGAATCTCGTGGTGGGAAAGTGTTCTAAGGTTGTATATTCTCTCATGCGTGTTTAGGCAAGTTGTGCATTAAGCATAGACACAAGAGTTCTCCCATATTAACAGGAATTTGATGAAAGAACGTGATTAGCCTCTCACTATGCTCTAGTTGCCCTTGGGAGATGGTGATCTTTGAAGGTGAAATACTCCGAAGTTACCATCTCTTTTAAGGGTCTGAGCTGTGGTGCAGTGGGCTAAAGGCGTACCAGTTATGCCAGTTGCTGTAAGGCTTCTGTGCTGGCTAGGGTTCGAATCTCCTGGTGGGAAAGTGTTCTAAGGTTGTATAATCTCTCTTGCGTGTTTAGGCAAGTTGTGCATTAAGCATAGACACAGAGTTCTCCCATATTAACAGGAATTTCATGAAAGAATGTGACTAGCCCCCCACTATGCTCTAGTTGCCCTTGGGAGGTGGTGATCTCTGGAGGTGAAATATTCCGAAGTTACCATTTCTATTAAGGGTCTGAGCTGTGGTGCAGTAGGATAAAGGCGTACCAGTTTGCCAGTTGCTGTAAGGCTTCTGTGCTGGCTAGAGTTCGAATCTCCTGGTGGGAAAGTATTCTAAGGTTGTATAATCTCTCGTGCGTGTTTAGGCAAGTTGTGCATTAAGCATAGACACAGAGTTCTCCCAGATTAACAGGAATTTGATGAAAGAACATGAGTAGCTCCTCACTATGCTCTCGTTGCCCTTGGGAGATGGTGATCTTTAAAGGAGAAATACTCCGAAATTACCATCTCTTTTAAGGGTCTGAGCTGTGGTGCAGTGGGTTAAAGGCATACCAGTTATGCCAGTTGCTGTAAGGCTTCTGTGCTGGCTAGGGTTCGAATCTCATGGTGGGAAAGTGTTCTAAGGTTGTATAGTCTCTCTTGCATGTTTAGGCAAGTTGTGTATTGAGCATAGAAACAGAGTTCTCCCATATTAACAGGAATTTGATGAAAGAACGTGAGTGCCCCTCACTATGCTCTCGTTGCCCTTTCGGAGATGGTGATCTTTGGAAGTGAAATACTCCGAAGTTACCATCTCTTTTAAGGGTCTGAGCTGTGGTGCAGTGGGTTAAAGGCATACCAGTTATGCCAGTTGCTGTAAGGCTTCTGTGCTGGCTAGGGTTCGAAACTCCTGGTGGGAAAGTGTTCTAAGGTTGTATAATCTCTCGTGCGTGTTTAGGCAAGTTGTGCATTAAGCATAGACACAGAGTTCTCCCATATTAACAGGAATTTGATGAAAGAACGTTAGTAGCCCCTCACTATGCTCTCGTTGCCCTTGGGAGATGGTGATCTTTGGAAGTGAAATACTCCGAAGTTACCATCTCTTTTAAGGGTCTGAGCTGTGGTGCAGTGGGTTAAAGGCGTACCAGTTATGCCAGTTGCTGTAAGGCTTCTGTGCTGGCTAGGGTTCGAATCTCCTGGTGGGAAAGTGTTCTAAGGTTGTATAATCTCTCTTGCGTGTTTAGGCAAGTTGTGCATTAAGCATAGACATAGAGTTCTCCCATATTAACAGGAATTTCATGAAAGAATGTGACTAGCCCCTCACTATGCTCTAGTTGCCCTTGGGAGGTGGTGATCTCTGCAGGTGAAATACTTCCGAAGTTACCATCTCTATTAAGGGTCTGAGCTGTGGTGCAGTAGGATAAAGGCGTACCAGTTATGCCAGTTGCTGTAAGGCTTCTGTGCTGGCTAGAGTTCGAATCTCCTGGTGGGAAAGTATTCTAAGGTTGTATAATCTCTCGTGCGTGTTTAGGCAAGTTGTGCATTAAGCATAGACACAGAGTTCTCCCAGATTAACAGGAATTTGATGAAAGAACATGAGTAGCTCCTCACTATGCTCTCGTTGCCCTTGGGAGATGGTGATCTTTGGAGGTGAAATACTCCGAAGTTACCATCTCTTTTAAGGGTCTGAGCTCTGGTACAGTGGGTTAAAGACGTACCAGTTATGCCAGTTGCTGTAAGGCTTCTCTGCTGGCTAGGGTTCGAATCTCCTGGTGGGAAAGTGTTCTAAGGTTGTATAATCTCTCTTGCGTGTTTAGGCAAGTTGTGCATTAAGCATAGAAACAGAGTTCTCCCATATTAACAGGAATTTGATAAAATAACGTGAGTGCCCCTCACTATGCTCTCGTTGCCCTTGGGAGATGGTGATCTTTGGAAGTGAAATACTCCGAAGTTACCATCTCTTTTAAGGGTCTGAGCTGTGGTGCAGTGGGTTAAAGACGTACCAGTTATGCCAGTTGCTGTAAGGGTTCTGTGCTGGCAAGGGTTCGAATCTCCTGGTGGGAAAGTGTTCTAAGGTTGTATAATCTCTCATGTGATATAATTAAGCATAGACACAAGAGTTCTCCCATATTAACAGGAATTTGATGAAAGAACATGATTAGCCTCTCACTATGCTCTAGTTGCCCTTAGGAGATGGTGATCTTTGAAGGTGAAATACTCCGAAGTTACCATCTCTTTTAAGGGTCTGAGCTGTGGTGCAGTGGGCTAAAGGCGTACCAGTTATGCCAGTTGCTGTAAGGCTTCTGTGCTGGCTAGGGTTCGAATCTTCAGGCGGGAAAGTGTTCTAATGTTGTACAATCTCTCTTGCATGTTTAGGCAAGTTGTGCATTAAGCATAGACACGGAGTTCTCCCATATTAACAGAAATTTGATGAAAGAACCTGATTAGCCAATCACTATGCTCTAGTTGCCCTTGGGAGATGGTGATCTTTGAAGGTGAAATACTCCGAAGTTACCATCTCTTTTAAAGGTCTGAGCTGTGATGCAGTAGGATAAAGGCGTACCAGTTTGCCAGTTGCTGTAAGGCTTCTGTGCTGGCTAGAGATCGAATTTCCTAGTGGGAAAGTGTTCTAAGGTTGTATAATCTCTCTTGCGTGTTTAGGCAAGTTATGCATTAAGCATAGACACAGAGTTCTCCCATATTAACAGGAATTTGATGAAAGAATGTGAGTAGCCCCTCACTATGCTCTAGTTGCCCTTGGGAGGTGGTGATCTCTGGAGGAGAAATACTCCGAAGTAACCATCTCTTTTAAGAGTCTGAGCTGTGGTGCAGTGGGTTAAAGGCGTACCAGTTATACCAGTTGCTGTAAGGCTTCTGTGCTGGCTAGGGTTCGAATCTCATGGTGGGAAAGTGTTCCAAGGTTTTATAATCTCTCTTGCATGTTTAGGCAAGTTGTGCATTGAGCATAGAAACAGAGTTCTCCCATATTACCAGGAATTTGATGAATGAACGTAAGTGCCCCTCACTATGCTCTCGTTGCCCTTGGGAGATGGTGATCTTTGGAAGTGAAATACTCCGAAGTTACCATCTCTTTTAAGGGTCTGAGCTTTTCTGCAGTGGGTTAAAGGCATACCAGTTATGCCAGTTGCTGTAAGGCTTCTGTGCTGGCTAGGGTTCGAATCTCCTGGTGGGAAAGTGTTCTAAGGTTGTATAATCTCTCTTGCGTGTTTAGGCAAGTTGTGCATTAAGCATAGACACAGAGTTCTCCCATATTAACAGGAATTTGATGAAAGAAAGTGAGTAGCCCCTCACTATGCTCTAGTTGCCCTTGGGAGATGGTGATCTTTGGAGGTGAAATACTCCGAAGTTACCATCTCTTTTAAGGGTCTGAGCTGTGGTGCAGTAGGTTAAAGGCTTGCCAGTTGCTGTAAGGCTTCTGTGCTGGCTAGGGTTTGAATCTCGTGGTGGGAAAGTGTTCTAAGGTTGTATAATCTCTTTTGCGTGTTTAGGCAAGTTGTGCATTAAGCATAGAAACAGAGTTCTCCCATATTAACAGGAATTTGATAAAATAACGTGAGTGCCCCTCACTATGCTCTCGTTGCCCTTGGGAGATGGTGATCTTTGGAAGTGAAATACTCCGAAGTTACCATCTCTTTTAAGGGTCTGAGCTGTGGTGCAGTAGGTTAAAGGCTTGCCAGTTCCTATAAGTCTTCTGTGCTGGCTAGGGTTCGAATCTCGTGGTGGGAAAGTGTTCTAAGGTTGTATATTCTCTCATGCGTGTTTAGGCAAGTTGTGCATTAAGCATAGACACAAGAGTTCTCCCATATTAACAGGAATTTGATGAAAGAACGTGATTAGCCTCTCACTATGCTCTAGTTGCCCTTGGGAGATGGTGATCTTTGAAGGTGAAATACTCCGAAGTTACCATCTCTTTTATGGGTCTGAGCTGTGATGCAATGGGTTAAAGGCGTACCAGTTATGCCAGTTGCTGTAAGGCTTCTGTGCTGGCTAGGGTTCGAATCTCCTGGTGGGAAAGTGTTCTAAGGTTGTATAATCTCTCTTGCGTGTTTAGGCAAGTTGTGCATTAAGCATAGACATAGAGTTCTCCCATATTAACAGGAATTTCATGAAAGAATGTGACTAGCCCCTCACTATGCTCTAGTTGCCCTTGGGAGGTGGTGATCTCTGGAGGTGAAATATTCCGAAGTTACCATCTCTATTAAGGGTCTGAGCTGTGGTGCAGTAGGATAAAGGCGTACCAGTTTGCCAGTTGCTGTAAGGCTTCTGTGCTGGCTAGAGTTCGAATCTCCTGGTGGGAAAGTATTCTAAGGTTGTATAATCTCTCGTGCGTGTTTAGGCAAGTTGTGCATTAAGCATAGACACAGAGTTCTCCCAGATTAACAGGAATTTGATGAAAGAACATGAGTAGCTCCTCACTATGCTCTCGTTGCCCTTGGGAGATGGTGATCTTTGGAGGAGAAATACTCCGAAATTATTATCTCTTTTAAGGGTCTGAGCTGTGGTGCAGTGGGTTAAAGGCATACCAGTTATGCCAGTTGCTGTAAGGCTTCTGTGCTGGCTAGGGTTCGAATCTCATGGTGGGAAAGTGTTCTAAGGTTGTATAGTCTCTCTTGCATGTTTAGGCAAGTTGTGCATTGAGCATAGAAACAGAGTTCTCCCATATTAACAGGAATTTGATGAAAGAACGTGAGTGCCCCTCACTATGCTCTCGTTGCCCTTTCGGAGATGGTGATCTTTGGAAGTGAAATACTCCGAAGTTACCATCTCTTTTAAGGGTCTGAGCTGTGGTGCAGTGGGTTAAAGGCATACCAGTTATGCCAGTTGCTGTAAGGCTTCTGTGCTGGCTAGGGTTCGAATCTCCTGGTGGGAAAGTGTTCTAAGGTTGTATAGTCTCTCATGCGTGTTTAGGCAAGTTGTGCATTTAGCATAGACACAAGAGTTCTCCCATATTAACAGGAATTTGATGAAAGAACGTGATTAGCCTCTCACTATGCTCTAGTTGCCCTTGAGAAATGGTGATCTTTGAAGGTGAAATACTCCGAAGTTACCATCTCTTTTAAGGGTCTGAGCTGTGGTGCAGTAGGCTAAAGGCGTACCAGTTATGCCAATTGCTGTAAGGCTTCTGTGCTGGCTAGGGTTCGAATCTCCTGGTGGGAAAGTGTTTTAAGGTTGAATAATCTCTCTTGCGTGTTTAAGCAAGTTGTGCATTAAGCATAGACACAGAGTTCTCCCATATTAATAGGAATTTGATGAAAGAACGTGAGTAGCTCCTCACTATGCTCTAGTTGCTTTTGGGAGATGGTGATCTTTGCAGGTGAAATACTCCGAAGTTACCATCTCTTTTAAGGGTCTGAGCTGTGGTACAGTGGGTTAAAGACATACCAGTTATGCCAGTTGCTGTAAGGTTTCTCTGCTGGCTAGGGTTCGAATCTCCTGGTGGGAAAGTGTTCTAAGGTTGTATAATCTCTCTTGCGTGTTTAGGCAAGTTGTGCATAAAGCATAGAAACAGAGTTCTCCCATATTAACAGGAATTTGATGAAAGAACGTGAGTGCCCCTCACTATGCTCTCGTTGCCCTTGGGAGATGGTGATCTTTGGAAGTGAAATACTCCGAAGTTACCATCTCTTTTAAGGGTCTGAGCTGTGGTGCAGTGGGTTAAAGGCGTACCAGTTTGCCAGTTGCTGTAAGGCTTCTGTGCTGGCTAGAGTTCGAATCTCCTGATGGGAAAGTATTCTAAGGTTGTATAATCTCTCGTGCGTGTTTAGGCAAGTTGTGCATTAAGCATAGACACAGAGTTCTCCCATATTAACAGGAATTTGATGAAAGAACGTTAGTAGCCCCTCACTATGCTCTCGTTGCCCTTGGGAGATGGTGATCTTTGGAGGTGAAATACTCCGAAGTTACCATCTCTTTTAAGGGTCTGAGCTGTGGTACAGTGGGTTAAAGACATACCAGTTATGCCAGTTGCTGTAAGGTTTCTCTGCTGGCTAGGGTTCGAATCTCCTGGTGGGAAAGTGTTCTAAGGTTGTATAATCTCTTTTGCGTGTTTAGGCAAGTTGTGCATTAAGCATAGAAACAGAGTTCTCCCATATTAACAGGAATTTGATGAAAGAACGTGAGTAGCCCCTCACTATGCTCTCGTTGCCCTTGGGAGATGGTGATCTTTGGAGGTGAAATACTCCGAAGTTACCATCTCTTTTAAGGGTCTGAGCTCTGGTACAGTGGGTTAAAGACGTACCAGTTATGCCAGTTGCTGTAAGGCTTCTCTGCTGGCTAGGGTTCGAATCTCCTGGTGGGAAAGTGTTCTAAGGTTGTATAATCTCTTTGCGTGTTTAGGCAAGTTGTGCATTAAGCATAGAAACAGAGTTCTCCCATATTAACAGGAATTTGATAAAATAACGTGAGTGCCCCTCACTATGCTCTCGTTGCCCTTGGGAGATGGTGATCTTTGGAAGTGAAATACTCCGAAGTTACCATCTCTTTTAAGGGTCTGAGCTGTGGTGCAGTAGGTTAAAGGCTTGCCAGTTGCTGTAAGGCTTCTGTGCTGGCTAGGGTTCGAATCTCGTGGTGGGAAAGTGTTCTAAGGTTGTATATTCTCTCATGCGTGTTTAGGCAAGTTGTGCATTTAGCATAGACACAAGAGTTCTCCCATATTAACAGGAATTTGATGAAAGAACGTGATTAGCCTCTCACTATGCTCTAGTTGCCCTTGGGAGATGGTGATCTTTGAAGGTGAAATACTCCGAAGTTACCATCTCTTTTAAGGGTCTGAGCTGTGGTGCAGTAGGCTAAAGGCGTACCAGTTATGCCAGTTGCTGTAAGGCTTCTGTGCTGGCTAGGGTTCGAATCTCCTGGTGGGAAAGTGTTTTAAGGTTGAATAATCTCTCTTGCGTGTTTAAGCAAGTTGTGCATTAAGCATAGACACAGAGTTCTCCCATATTAATAGGAATTTGATGAAAGAACGTGAGTAGCTCCTCACTATGCTCTAGTTGCCTTTGGGAGATGGTGATCTTTGCAGGTGAAATACTCCGAAGTTACCATCTCTTTTATGGGTCTGAGCTGTGATGCAATGGGTTAAAGGCATACCAGTTATGCCAGTTGCTGTAAGGCTTCTGTGCTGGCTAGGGTTCAAATCTCCTGGTGGGAAAGTGTTCTAAGGTTGTATAATCTCTCTTGCGTGTTTAGGCAAGTTGTGCATTAAGCATAGACACAGAGTTCTCCCAGATTAACAGGAATTTGATGAAAGAACATGAGTAGCTCCTCACTATGCTCTCGTTGCCCTTGGGAGATGGTGATCTTTGGAGGAGAAATACTCCAAAATTACCATCTCTTTTAAGGGTCTGAGCTGTGGTGCAGTGGGTTAAAGGCATACCAGTTATGCCAGTTGCTGTAAGGCTTCTGTGCTGGCTAGGGTTCGAATCTCATGGTGGGAAAGTGTTCTAAGGTTGTATAGTCTCTCTTGCATGTTTAGGCAAGTTGTGCATTGAGCATAGAAACAGAGTTCTCCCATATTAACAGGAATTTGATGAAAGAACGTGAGTGCCCCTCACTATGCTCTCGTTGCCCTTTCGGAGATGGTGATCTTTGGAAGTGAAATACTCCGAAGTTACCATCTCTTTTAAGGGTCTGAGCTGTGGTGCAGTGGGTTAAAGGCATACCAGTTATGCCAGTTGCTGTAAGGCTTCTGTGCTGGCTAGGGTTCGAATCTCCTGGTGGGAAAGTGTTCTAAGGTTGTATAATCTCTCGTGCGTGTTTAGGCAAGTTGTGCATTAAGCATAGACACAGAGTTCTCCCATATTAACAGGAATTTGATGAAAGAACGTTAGTAGCCCCTCACTATGCTCTCGTTGCCCTTGGGAGATGGTGATCTTTGGAGGTGAAATACTCCGAAGTTACCATCTCTTTTAAGGGTCTGAGCTCTGGTACAGTGGGTTAAAGACGTACCAGTTATGCCAGTTGCTGTAAGGCTTCTCTGCTGGCTAGGGTTCGAATCTCCTGGTGGGAAAGTGTTTAAGGTTGTATAATCTCTTTTGCGTGTTTAGGCAAGTTGTGCATTAAGCATAGAAACAGAGTTCTCCCATATTAACAGGAATTTGATAAAATAACGTGAGTGCCCCTCACTATGCTCTCGTTGCCCTTGGGAGATGGTGATCTTTGGAAGTGAAATACTCCGAAGTTACCATCTCTTTTAAGGGTCTGAGCTGTGGTGCAGTAGGTTAAAGGCTTGCCAGTTGCTGTAAGGCTTCTGTGCTGGCTAGGGTTCGAATCTCGTGGTGGGAAAGTGTTCTAAGGTTGTATATTCTCTCATGCGTGTTTAGGCAAGTTGTGCATTAAGCATAGACACAAGAGTTCTCCCATATTAACAGGAATTTGATGAAAGAACGTGATTAGCCTCTCACTATGCTCTAGTTGCCCTTGGGAGATGGTGATCTTTGAAGGTGAAATACTCCGAAGTTACCATCTCTTTTAAGGGTCTGAGCTGTGGTGCAGTGGGCTAAAGGCGTACCAGTTATGCCAGTTGCTGTAAGGCTTCTGTGCTGGCTAGGGTTCGAATCTCCTGGTGGGAAAGTGTTTTAAGGTTGAATAATCTCTCTTGCGTGTTTAAGCAAGTTGTGCATTAAGCATAGACACAGAGTTCTCCCATATTAATAGGAATTTGATGAAAGAACGTGAGTAGCTCCTCACTATGCTCTAGTTGCTTTTGGGAGATGGTGATCTTTGCAGGTGAAATACTCCGGAGTTACCATCTCTTTTATGAGTCTGAGCTGTGATGCAATGGGTTAAAGGCGTACCAGTTATGCCAGTTGCTGTAAGGCTTCTGTGCTGGCTAGGGTTCAAATCTCCTGGTGGGAAAGTGTTCTAAGGTTGTATAATCTCTCTTGCGTGTTTAGGCAAGTTGTGCATAAAGCATAGAAACAGAGTTCTCCCATATTAACAGGAATTTGATGAAAGAACGTGAGTGCCCCTCACTATGCTCTCGTTGCCCTTGGGAGATGGTGATCTTTGGAAGTGAAATACTCCGAAGTTACCATCTCTTTTAAGGGTCTGAGCTGTGGTGCAGTGGGTTAAAGGCGTACCAGTTATGCCAGTTGCTGTAAGGCTTCTGTGCTGGCTAGGGTTCGAATCTCCTGGTGGGAAAGTGTTCTAAGGTTGTATAATCTCTCTTGCGTGTTTAGGCAAGTTGTGCATTAAGCATAGACATAGAGTTCTCCCATATTAACAGGAATTTCATGAAAGAATGTGACTAGCCCCTCACTATGCTCTAGTTGCCCTTGGGAGGTGGTGATCTCTGGAGGTGAAATATTCCGAAGTTACCATCTCTATTAAGGGTCTGAGCTGTGGTGCAGTAGGATAAAGGCGTACCAGTTTGCCAGTTGCTGTAAGGCTTCTGTGCTGGCTAGAGTTCGAATCTCCTGGTGGGAAAGTATTCTAAGGTTGTATAATCTCTCGTGCGTGTTTAGGCAAGTTGTGCATGAAGCATAGACACAGAGTTCTCCCAGATTAACAGGAATTTGATGAAAGAACATGAGTAGCTCCTCACTATGCTCTCGTTGCCCTTGGGAGATGGTGATCTTTGGAGGTGAAATACTCCGAAGTTACTATCTCTTTTAAGGGTCTGAGCTCTGGTACAGTGGGTTAAAGACGTACCAGTTATGCCAGTTGCTGTAAGGCTTCTCTGCTGGCTAGGGTTCGAATCTCCTGGTGGGAAAGTGTTTAAGGTTGTATAATCTCTTTTGCGTGTTTAGGCAAGTTGTGCATTAAGCATAGAAACAGAGTTCTCCCATATTAACAGGAATTTGATAAAATAACGTGAGTGCCCCTCACTATGCTCTCGTTGCCCATGGGAGATGGTGATCTTTGGAAGTGAAATACTCCGAAGTTACCATCTCTTTTAAGGGTCTGAGCTGTGGTGCAGTGGGTTAAAGACGTACCAGTTATGCCAGTTGCTGTAAGGCTTCTGTGCTGGCAAGGGTTCGAATCTCCTGGTGGGAAAGTGTTCTAAGGTTGTATAATCTCTCATGTGATATAATTAAGCATAGACACAAGAGTTCTCCCATATTAACAGGAATTTGATGAAAGAACATGATTAGCCTCTCACTATGCTCTAGTTGCCCTTAGGAGATGGTGATCTTTGAAGGTGAAATACTCCGAAGTTACCATCTCTTTTAAGGGTCTGAGCTGTGGTGCAGTGGGCTAAAGGCGTACCAGTTATGCCAGTTGCTGTAAGGCTTCTGTGCTGGCTAGGGTTCGAATCTTCAGGTGGGAAAGTGTTCTAATGTTGTACAATCTCTCTTGCATGTTTAGGCAAGTTGTGCATTAAGCATAGACACGGAGTTCTCCCATATTAACAGAAATTTGATGAAAGAACCTGATTAGCCAATCACTATGCTCTAGTTGCCCTTGGGAGATGGTGATCTTTGAAGGTGAAATACTCCGAAGTTACCATCTCTTTTAAAGGTCTGAGCTGTGATGCAGTAGGATAAAGGCGTACCAGTTTGCCAGTTGCTGTAAGGCTTCTGTGCTGGCTAGAGTTCGAATTTCCTAGTGGGAAAGTGTTCTAAGGTTGTATAATCTCTCTTGCGTGTTTAGGCAAGTTATGCATTAAGCATAGACACAGAGTTCTCCCATATTAACAGGAATTTGATGAAAGAATGTGAGTAGCCCCTCACTATGCTCTAGTTGCCCTTGGGAGGTGGTGATCTCTGGAGGAGAAATACTCCGAAGTAACCATCTCTTTTAAGAGTCTGAGCTGTGGTGCAGTGGGTTAAAGGCGTACCAGTTATACCAGTTGCTGTAAGGCTTCTGTGCTGGCTAGGGTTCGAATCTCATGGTGGGAAAGTGTTCCAAGGTTTTATAATCTCTCTTGCATGTTTAGGCAAGTTGTGCATTGAGCATAGAAACAGAGTTCTCCCATATTACCAGGAATTTGATGAATGAACGTAAGTGCCCCTCACTATGCTCTCGTTGCCCTTGGGAGATGGTGATCTTTGGAAGTGAAATACTCCGAAGTTACCATCTCTTTTAAGGGTCTGAGCTTTTCTGCAGTGGGTTAAAGGCATACCAGTTATGCCAGTTGCTGTAAGGCTTCTGTGCTGGCTAGGGTTCGAATCTCCTGGTGGGAAAGTGTTCTAAGGTTGTATAATCTCTCTTGCGTGTTTAGGCAAGTTGTGCATTAAGCATAGACACAGAGTTCTCCCATATTAACAGGAATTTGATGAAAGAAAGTGAGTAGCCCCTCACTATGCTCTAGTTGCCCTTGGGAGATGGTGATCATTGGAGGTGAAATACTCCGAAGTTACCATCTCTTTTAAGGGTCTGAGCTGTGGTGCAGTAGGTTAAAGGCTTGCCAGTTGCTGTAAGGCTTCTGTGCTGGCTAGGGTTTGAATCTCGTGGTGGGAAAGTGTTCTAAGGTTGTATAATCTCTTTTGCGTGTTTAGGCAAGTTGTGCATTAAGCATAGAAACAGAGTTCTCCCATATTAACAGGAATTTGATAAAATAACGTGAGTGCCCCTCACTATGCTCTCGTTGCCCTTGGGAGATGGTGATCTTTGGAAGTGAAATACTCCGAAGTTACCATCTCTTTTAAGGGTCTGAGCTGTGGTGCAGTAGGTTAAAGGCTTGCCAGTTCCTGTACGTCTTCTGTGCTGGCTAGGGTTCGAATCTCGTGGTGGGAAAGTGTTCTAAGGTTGTATATTCTCTCATGCGTGTTTAGGCAAGTTGTACATTAAGCATAGACACAAGAGTTCTCCCATATTAACAGGAATTTGATGAAAGAACGTGATTAGCCTCTCACTATGCTCTAGTTGCCCTTGGGAGATGGTGATCTTTGAAGGTGAAATACTCCGAAGTTACCATCTCTTTTAAGGGTCTGAGCTGTGGTGCAGTGGGCTAAAGGCGTACCAGTTATGCCAGTTGCTGTAAGGCTTCTGTGCTGGCTAGGGTTCGAATCTCCTGGTGGGAAAGTGTTCTAAGGTTGTATAATCTCTCTTGCGTGTTTAGGCAAGTTGTGCATTAAGCATAGACATAGAGTTCTCCCATATTAACAGGAATTTCATGAAAGAATGTGACTAGCCCGCCACTATGCTCTAGTTGCCCTTGGGAGGTGGTGATCTCTGGAGGTGAAATATTCCGAAGTTACCATTTCTATTAAGGGTCTGAGCTGTGGTGCAGTAGGATAAAGGCGTACCAGTTTGCCAGTTGCTGTAAGGCTTCTGTGCTGGCTAGAGTTCGAATCTCCTGGTGGGAAAGTATTCTAAGGTTGTATAATCTCTCGTGCGTGTTTAGGCAAGTTGTGCATTAAGCATAGACACAGAGTTCTCCCAGATTAACAGGAATTTGATGAAAGAACATGAGTAGCTCCTCACTATGCTCTCGTTGCCCTTGGGAGATGGTGATCTTTGGAGGAGAAATACTCCGAAATTACCATCTCTTTTAAGGGTCTGAGCTGTGGTGCAGTGGGTTAAAGGCATACCAGTTATGCCAGTTGCTGTAAGGCTTCTGTGCTGGCTAGGGTTCGAATCTCATGGTGGGAAAGTGTTCTAAGGTTGTATAGTCTCTCTTGCATGTTTAGGCAAGTTGTGTATTGAGCATAGAAACAGAGTTCTCCCATATTAACAGGAATTTGATGAAAGAACGTGAGTGCCCCTCACTATGCTCTCGTTGCCCTTTCGGAGATGGTGATCTTTGGAAGTGAAATACTCCGAAGTTACCATCTCTTTTAAGGGTCTGAGCTGTGGTGCAGTGGGTTAAAGGCATACCAGTTATGCCAGTTGCTGTAAGGCTTCTGTGCTGGCTAGGGTTCGAAACTCCTGGTGGGAAAGTGTTCTAAGGTTGTATAATCTCTCGTGCGTGTTTAGGCAAGTTGTGCATTAAGCATAGACATAGAGTTCTCCCATATTAACAGGAATTTCATGAAAGAATGTGACTAGCCCCTCACTATGCTCTAGTTGCCCTTGGGAGGTGGTGATCTCTGGAGGTGAAATATTCCGAAGTTACCATCTCTATTAAGGGTCTGAGCTGTGGTGCAGTAGGATAAAGGCGTACCAGTTTGCCAGTTGCTGTAAGGCTTCTGTGCTGGCTAGAGTTCGAATCTCCTGGTGGGAAAGTATTCTAAGGTTGTATAATCTCTCGTGCGTGTTTAGGCAAGTTGTGCATTAAGCATAGACACAGAGTTCTCCCAGATTAACAGGAATTTGATGAAAGAACATGAGTAGCTCCTCACTATGCTCTCGTTGCCCTTGGGAGATGGTGATCTTTGGAGGTGAAATACTCCGAAGTTACCATCTCTTTTAAGGGTCTGAGCTCTGGTACAGTGGGTTAAAGACGTACCAGTTATGCCAGTTGCTGTAAGGCTTCTCTGCTGGCTAGGGTTCGAATCTCCTGGTGGGAAAGTGTTTAAGGTTGTATAATCTCTTTTGCGTGTTTAGGCAAGTTGTGCATTAAGCATAGAAACAGAGTTCTCCCATATTAACAGGAATTTGATAAAATAACGTGAGTGCCCCTCACTATGCTCTCGTTGCCCTTGGGAGATGGTGATCTTTGGAAGTGAAATACTCCGAAGTTACCATCTCTTTTAAGGGTCTGAGCTGTGGTGCAGTGGGTTAAAGACGTACCAGTTATGCCAGTTGCTGTAAGGCTTCTGTGCTGGCAAGGGTTCGAATCTCCTGGTGGGAAAGTGTTCTAAGGTTGTATAATCTCTCATGTGATATAATTAAGCATAGACACAAGAGTTCTCCCATATTAACAGGAATTTGATGAAAGAACATGATTAGCCTCTCACTATGCTCTAGTTGCCCTTAGGAGATGGTGATCTTTGAAGGTGAAATACTCCGAAGTTACCATCTCTTTTAAGGGTCTGAGCTGTGGTGCAGTGGGCTAAAGGCGTACCAGTTATGCCAGTTGCTGTAAGGCTTCTGTGCTGGCTAGGGTTCGAATCTTCAGGTGGGAAAGTGTTCTAATGTTGTACAATCTCTCTTGCATGTTTAGGCAAGTTGTGCATTAAGCATAGACACGGAGTTCTCCCATATTAACAGAAATTTGATGAAAGAACCTGATTAGCCAATCACTATGCTCTAGTTGCCCTTGGGAGATGGTGATCTTTGAAGGTGAAATACTCCGAAGTTACCATCTCTTTTAAAGGTCTGAGCTGTGATGCAGTAGGATAAAGGCGTACCAGTTTGCCAGTTGCTGTAAGGCTTCTGTGCTGGCTAGAGTTCGAATTTCCTAGTGGGAAAGTGTTCTAAGGTTGTATAATCTCTCTTGCGTGTTTAGGCAAGTTATGCATTAAGCATAGACACAGAGTTCTCCCATATTAACAGGAATTTGATGAAAGAATGTGAGTAGCCCCTCACTATGCTCTAGTTGCCCTTGGGAGGTGGTGATCTCTGGAGGAGAAATACTCCGAAGTAACCATCTCTTTTAAGAGTCTGAGCTGTGGTGCAGTGGGTTAAAGGCGTACCAGTTATACCAGTTGCTGTAAGGCTTCTGTGCTGGCTAGGGTTCGAATCTCATGGTGGGAAAGTGTTCCAAGGTTTTATAATCTCTCTTGCATGTTTAGGCAAGTTGTGCATTGAGCATAGAAACAGAGTTCTCCCATATTACCAGGAATTTGATGAATGAACGTAAGTGCCCCTCACTATGCTCTCGTTGCCCTTGGGAGATGGTGATCTTTGGAAGTGAAATACTCCGAAGTTACCATCTCTTTTAAGGGTCTGAGCTTTTCTGCAGTGGGTTAAAGGCATACCAGTTATGCCAGTTGCTGTAAGGCTTCTGTGCTGGCTAGGGTTCGAATCTCCTGGTGGGAAAGTGTTCTAAGGTTGTATAATCTCTCTTGCGTGTTTAGGCAAGTTGTGCATTAAGCATAGACACAGAGTTCTCCCATATTAACAGGAATTTGATGAAAGAAAGTGAGTAGCCCCTCACTATGCTCTAGTTGCCCTTGGGAGATGGTGATCTTTGGAGGTGAAATACTCCGAAGTTACCATCTCTTTTAAGGGTCTGAGCTGTGGTGCAGTAGGTTAAAGGCTTGCCAGTTGCTGTAAGGCTTCTGTGCTGGCTAGGGTTTGAATCTCGTGGTGGGAAAGTGTTCTAAGGTTGTATAATCTCTTTTGCGTGTTTAGGCAAGTTGTGCATTAAGCATAGAAACAGAGTTCTCCCATATTAACAGGAATTTGATAAAATAACGTGAGTGCCCCTCACTATGCTCTCGTTGCCCTTGGGAGATGGTGATCTTTGGAAGTGAAATACTCCGAAGTTACCATCTCTTTTAAGGGTCTGAGCTGTGGTGCAGTAGGTTAAAGGCTTGCCAGTTCCTGTAAGTCTTCTGTGCTGGCTAGGGTTCGAATCTCGTGGTGGGAAAGTGTTCTAAGGTTGTATATTCTCTCATGCGTGTTTAGGCAAGTTGTGCATTAAGCATAGACACAAGAGTTCTCCCATATTAACAGGAATTTGATGAAAGAACGTGATTAGCCTCTCACTATGCTCTAGTTGCCCTTGGGAGATGGTGATCTTTGAAGGTGAAATACTCCGAAGTTACCATCTCTTTTAAGGGTCTGAGCTGTGGTGCAGTGGGCTAAAGGCGTACCAGTTATGCCAGTTGCTGTAAGGCTTCTGTGCTGGCTAGGGTTCGAATCTCCTGGTGGGAAAGTGTTCTAAGGTTGTATAATCTCTCTTGCGTGTTTAGGCAAGTTGTGCATTAAGCATAGACATAGAGTTCTCCCATATTAACAGGAATTTCATGAAAGAATGTGACTAGCCCCCCACTATGCTCTAGTTGCCCTTGGGAGGTGGTGATCTCTGGAGGTGAAATATTCCGAAGTTACCATTTCTATTAAGGGTCTGAGCTGTGGTGCAGTAGGATAAAGGCGTACCAGTTTGCCAGTTGCTGTAAGGCTTCTGTGCTGGCTAGAGTTCGAATCTCCTGGTGGGAAAGTATTCTAAGGTTGTATAATCTCTCGTGCGTGTTTAGGCAAGTTGTGCATTAAGCATAGACACAGAGTTCTCCCAGATTAACAGGAATTTGATGAAAGAACATGAGTAGCTCCTCACTATGCTCTCGTTGCCCTTGGGAGATGGTGATCTTTGGAGGAGAAATACTCCGAAATTACCATCTCTTTTAAGGGTCTGAGCTGTGGTGCAGTGGGTTAAAGGCATACCAGTTATGCCAGTTGCTGTAAGGCTTCTGTGCTGGCTAGGGTTCGAATCTCATGGTGGGAAAGTGTTCTAAGGTTGTATAGTCTCTCTTGCATGTTTAGGCAAGTTGTGTATTGAGCATAGAAACAGAGTTCTCCCATATTAACAGGAATTTGATGAAAGAACGTGAGTGCCCCTCACTATGCTCTCGTTGCCCTTTCGGAGATGGTGATCTTTGGAAGTGAAATACTCCGAAGTTACCATCTCTTTTAAGGGTCTGAGCTGTGGTGCAGTGGGTTAAAGGCATACCAGTTATGCCAGTTGCTGTAAGGCTTCTGTGCTGGCTAGGGTTCGAAACTCCTGGTGGGAAAGTGTTCTAAGGTTGTATAATCTCTCGTGCGTGTTTAGGCAAGTTGTGCATTAAGCATAGACACAGAGTTCTCCCATATTAACAGGAATTTGATGAAAGAACGTTAGTAGCCCCTCACTATGCTCTCGTTGCCCTTGGGAGATGGTGATCTTTGGAGGTGAAATACTCCGAAGTTACCATCTCTTTTAAGGGTCTGAGCTCTGGTACAGTGGGTTAAAGACGTACCAGTTATGCCAGTTGCTGTAAGGCTTCTCTGCTGGCTAGGGTTCGAATCTCCTGGTGGGAAAGTGTTTAAGGTTGTATAATCTCTTTTGCGTGTTTAGGCAAGTTGTGCATTAAGCATAGAAACAGAGTTCTCCCATATTAACAGGAATTTGATAAAATAACGTGAGTGCCCCTCACTATGCTCTCGTTGCCCTTGGAAGATGGTGATCTTTGGAAGTGAAATACTCCGAAGTTACCATCTCTTTTAAGGGTCTGAGCTGTGGTGCAGTGGGTTAAAGACGTACCAGTTATGCCAGTTGCTGTAAGGCTTCTGTGCTGGCAAGGGTTCGAATCTCCTGGTGGGAAAGTGTTCTAAGGTTGTATAATCTCTCATGTGATATAATTAAGCATAGACACAAGAGTTCTCCCATATTAACAGGAATTTGATGAAAGAACATGATTAGCCTCTCACTATGCTCTAGTTGCCCTTAGGAGATGGTGATCTTTGAAGGTGAAATACTCCGAAGTTACCATCTCTTTTAAAGGTCTGAGCTGTGATGCAGTAGGATAAAGGCGTACCAGTTTGCCAGTTGCTGTAAGGCTTCTGTGCTGGCTAGAGTTCGAATTTCCTAGTGAGAAAGTGTTCTAAGGTTGTATAATCTCTCTTGCGTGTTTAGGCAAGTTGTGCATTAAGCATAGACACAGAGTTCTCCCATATTAACAGGAATTTGATGAAAGAATGTGAGTAGCCCCTCACTATGCTCTAGTTGCCCTTGGGAGGTGGTGATCTCTGGAGGAGAAATACTCCGAAGTAACCATCTCTTTTAAGAGTCTGAGCTGTGGTGCAGTGGGTTAAAGGCGTACCAGTTATACCAGTTGCTGTAAGGCTTCTGTGCTGGCTAGGGTTCGAATCTCATGGTGGGAAAGTGTTCCAAGGTTTTATAATCTCTCTTGCATGTTTAGGCAAGTTGTGCATTGAGCATAGAAACAGAGTTCTCCCATATTAACAGGAATTTGATGAATGAACGTAAGTGCCCCTCACTATGCTCTCGTTGCCCTTAGGAGATGGTGATCTTTGGAAGTGAAATACTCCGAAGTTACCATCTCTTTTAAGGGTCTGAGCTTTTCTGCAGTGGGTTAAAGGCATACCAGTTATGCCAGTTGCTGTAAGACTTCTGTGCTGGCTAGGGTTTGAATCTAGTGGTGGGAAAGTGTTCTAAGGTTGTATATTCTCTCGTGCGTGTTTAGGCAAGTTGTGCATTAAGCATAGACACAGAGTTCTCCCATATTAACAGGAATTTGATGAAAGAACGTGAGTAGCCCCTCACTATGCTCTCGTTGCCCTTGGGAGATGGTGATCTTTGGAGGTGAAATACTCCGAAGTTACCATCTCTTTTAAGGGTCTGAGCTGTGGTGCAGTGGGTTAAAGGCATACCAGTTATGCCAGTTGCTGTAAGGCTTCTCTGCTGGCTAGGGTTCGAATCTCCTGGTGGGAAAGTGTTCTAAGGTTGTATAATCTCTCTTCCGTGTTTAGGCAAGTTGTGCATTAGGCATAGAAACAGAGTTCTCCCATATTAACAGGAATTTGATGAAAGAACGTGAGTGCCGTTCACTATGCTCCCGTTGCCCTTGGGAGATGGTGATCTTTGGAAGTGAAATACTCTGAAGTTACCATCTCTTTTAAGGGTCTGAGCTGTGGTGCAGTGGGTTAAAGACGTACCATTTATGCCAGTTGCTGTAAGGCTTCTGTGCTGGCAAGGGTTCGAATCTCCTGGTGGGAAAGTGTTCTACGGTTGTATAATCCCTCTTGCGTATTTAGGCAAGTTGTGCATTAAGCATAGACACAAGAGTTCTCCCATATTAACAGGAATTTGATGAAAGAACGTGATTAGCCTCTCACTATGCTCTAGTTGCCCTTGGGAGATGGTGATCTTTGAAGGTGAAATACTCCGAAGTTACCATCTCTTTTAAGGGTCTGAGCTGTGGTGCAGTGGGCTAAAGGCGTACCAGTTATGCCAGTTGCTGTAAGGCTTCTGTGCTGGCTAGGGTTCGAATCTCCTGGTGGGAAAGTGTTCTAAGGTTGAATAATCTCTCTTGCGTGTTTAAGCATGTTGTGCATTAAGCATAGACACAGAGTTCTCCCATATCAACAGGAATTTGATGAAAGAAGGTGAGTAGGCTCTCACTATGCTCTCGTTGCCCTTGGGAGATGGTGATCTTTAGAGGTGAAATAATCCGAAGTTACCATCTCTTTTAAGGGTCTGAGCTGACGTGCTGTGGGTTAAAGGCGTACCAGTTATGCCAGTTGCTGTAAGGCTTCTGTGCAGGCTAGGGTTCGAATCTCCTGGTGGGAAATTGTTCTAAGGTTGTATAATCTCTCTTGCGTGTTTAGGCAAGTTGTGCATTAAGCATAGACACAGAGTTCTCCCATATTAACAGGAATTTGATGAAAGAACGTGAGTAGCTCCTCACTATGCTCTAGTTGCTTTTGGGAGATGGTGATCTTTGTAGGTGAAATACTCCGAAGTTACCATCTCTTTTATGGGTCTGAGCTGTGATGCAATGGGTTAAAGGCGTACCAGTTATGCCAGTTGCTGTAAGGCTTCTGTGCTGGCTAGGGTTCAAATCTCCTGGTGGGAAAGTGTTCTAAGGTTGTATAATCTCTCTTGCGTGTTTAGGCAAGTTGTGCATAAAGCATAGAAACAGAGTTCTCCCATATTAACAGGAATTTGATGAAAGAACGTGAGTGCCCCTCACTATGCTCTCGTTGCCCTTGGGAGATGGTGATCTATGGAAGTGAAATACTCCGAAGTTACCATCTCCTTTAAGGGTTTGAGCTGTGGTGCAGTGGGTTAAAGGCGTACCAGTAATGCCAGTTGCTGTAAGGCTTCTGTGCTGGCTAGGGTTCGAATCTCCTGGTGGGAAAGTGTTCCAAGGTTGTATAATCTCTCTTGCGTGTTTAGGCAAGTTGTGCATTAAGCATAGACATAGAGTTCTCCCATATTAACAGGAATTTGATGAAAGAATGTGACTAGCCCCTCACTATGCTCTAGTTGCCCTTGGGACATGGTGATCTTTGGAGGTGAAATACTCCGAAGTTACCATCTCTTTTAAGGGTCTGAGCTGTGGTGCCGTAGGTTAAAGCGTTGCCAGTTGCTGTAAGGCTTCTGTGCTGGCTAGGGTTCGAATCTCATGGTGGGAAAGTGTTCTAAGGTTTTATAATCTCTCTTGCATGTTTAGGCAAGTTGTACATTGAGCATAGAAACAGAGTTCTCCCATATTAACAGGAATTTGATGAATGAACGTGAGTGCCCCTCACTATGCTCTCGTTGCCCTTGGGAGATGGTGATCTTTGGAAGTGAAATACTCCGAAGTTACCATCTCTTTTAAGGGTCTGAGCTGTGGTGCAGTAGGTTAAAGGCTTGCCAGTTGCTGTAAGGCTTCTGTGCTGGCTAGGGTTCGAATCTCGTGGTGGGAAAGTGTTCTAAGGTTGTATATTCTCTCATGCGTGTTTAGGCAAGTTGTGCATTAAGCATAGACACAAGAGTTCACCCATATTAACAGTAATTTGATGAAAGAACGTGATTAGCCTCTCACTATGCTCTAGTTGCCCTTGGGAGATGGTGATCTTTGAAGGTGAAATACTCCGAAGTTACCATCTCTTTTAAGGGTCTGAGCTGTGGTGCAGTGGGCTAAAGGCGTACCAGTTACGCCAGTTGCTGTAAGGCTTCTGTGCTGGCTAGGGTTCGAATCTCCTGGTGGGAAAGTGTTTTAAGGTTGAATAATCTCTCTTGCGTGTTTAAGCAAGTTGTGCATTAAGCATAGACACAGAGTTCTCCCATATTAATAGGAATTTGATGAAAGAACGTGAGTAGCTCCTCACTATGCTCTAGTTGCTTTTGGGAGATGGTGATCTTTGCAGGTGAAATACTCCGAAGTTACCATCTCTTTTATGGGTCTGAGCTGTGATGCAATGGGTTAAAGGCGTACCAGTTATGCCAGTTGCTGTAAGGCTTCTGTGCTGGCTAGGGTTCAAATCTCCTGGTGGGAAAGTGTTCTAAGGTTGTATAATCTCTCTTGCGTGTTTTGGCAAGTTGTGCATAAAGCATAGAAACAGAGTTCTCCCATATTAACAGGAATTTGATGAAAGAACGTGAGTGCCCCTCACTATGCTCTCGTTGCCCTTGGGAGATGGTGATGTTTGGAAGTGAAATACACCGAAGTTACCATCTCTTTTAAGGGTCTGAGCTGTGGTGCAGTGGGTTAAAGGCGTACCAGTTATGCCAGTTGCTGTAAGGCTTCTGTGCTGGCTAGGGTTCGAATCTCCTGGTGGGAAAGTGTTCTAAGGTTCTATAATCTCTCTTGCGTGTTTAGGCAAGTTGTGCATTAAGCATAGACATAGAGTTCTCCCATATTAACAGGAATTTCATGAAAGAATGTGACTAGCCCCTCACTATGCTCTAGTTCCCCTTGGGAGGTGGTGATCTCTGGAGGTGAAATATTCCGAAGTTACCATCTCTATTAAGGGTCTGAGCTGTGGTGCAGTAGGATAAAGGCGTACCAGTTTGCCAGTTGCTGTAAGGCTTCTGTGCTGGCTAGAGTTCGAATCTCCTGGTGAGAAAGTATTCTAAGGTTGTATAATCTCTCGTGCGTGTTTAGGCAAGTTGTGCATTAAGCATAGACACAGAGTTCTCCCAGATTAACAGGAATTTGATGAAAGAACATGAGTAGCTCCTCACTATGCTCTCGTTGCCCTTGGGAGATGGTGATCTTTGGAGGAGAAATACTCCGAAATTACCATCTGTTTTAAGGGTCTGAGCTGTGGTGCAGTGGGTTAAAGGCATACCAGTTATGCCAGTTGCTGTAAGGCTTCTGTGCTGGCTAGGGTTCGAATCTCATGGTGGGAAAGTGTTCTAAGGTTGTATAGTCTCTCTTGCATGTTTAGGCAAGTTGTGTATTGAGCATAGAAACAGAGTTCTCCCATATTAACAGGAATTTGATGAAAGAACGTGAGTGCCCCTCACTATGCTCTCGTTGCCCTTTCGGAGATGGTGATCTTTGGAAGTGAAATACTCCGAAGTTACCATCTCTTTTAAGGGTCTGAGTTGTGGTGCAGTGGGTTAAAGGCATACCAGTTATGCCAGTTGCTGTAAGGCTTCTGTGCTGGCTAGAGTTCGAATTTCCTAGTGGGAAAGTGTTCTAAGGTTGTATAATCTCTCTTGCGTGTTTAGGCAAGTTGTGCATTAAGCATAGACACAGAGTTCTTCCATATTAACAGGAATTTGATGAAAGAACATGATTAGCCTCTCACTATGCTCTAGTTGCCCATAGGAGATGGTGATCTTTGAAGGTGAAATACTCCGAAGTTACCATCTCTTTTAAAGGTCTGAGCTGTGATGCAGTAGGATAAAGGCGTACCAGTTTGCCAGTTGCTGTAAGGCTTCTGTGCTGGCTAGAGTTCGAATTTCCTAGTGGGAAAGTGTTCTAAGGTTGTATAATCTCTCTTGCGTGTTTAGGCAAGTTGTGCATTAAGCATAGACACAGAGTTCTTCCATATTAACAGGAATTTGATGAAAGAATGTGAGTAGCCCCTCACTATGCTCTAGTTGCCCTTGGGAGGTGGTGATCTCTGGAGGAGAAATACTCCGAAGTAACCATCTCTTTTAAGAGTCTGAGCTGTGGTGCAGTGGGTTAAAGGCGTACCAGTTATACCAGTTGCTGTAAGGCTTCTGTGCTGGCTAGGGTTCGAATCTCATGGTGGGAAAGTGTTCCAAGGTTTTATAATCTCTCTTGCATGTTTAGGCAAGTTGTGCATTGAGCATAGAAACAGAGTTCTCCCATATTAACAGGAATTTGATGAATGAACGTAAGTGCCCCTCACTATGCTCTCGTTGCCCTTGGGAGATGGTGATCTTTGGAAGTGAAATACTCCGAAGTTACCATCTCTTTTAAGGGTCTGAGCTTTTCTGCAGTGGGTTAAAGGCATACCAGTTATGCCAGTTGCTGTAAGGCTTCTGTGCTGGCTAGGGTTCGAATCTCCTGGTGGGAAAGTGTTCTAAGGTTGTATAATCTCTCTTGCGTGTTTAGGCAAGTTGTGCATTAAGCATAGACACAGAGTTCTCCCATATTAACAGGAATTTGATGAAAGAAAGAGAGTAGCCCCTCACTATGCTCTAGTTGCCCTTGGGAGATGGTGATCTTTGGAGGTGAAATACTCCGAAGATACTATCTCTTTTAAGGGTCTGAGCTGTGGTGCAGTAGGTTAAAGGCTTGCCAGTTGCTGTAAGGCTTCTGTGCTGGCTAGGGTTTGAATCTCGTGGTGGGAAAGTGTTCTAAGGTTGTATATTCTCTCGTGCGTGTTTAACCAAGTTGTGCATTAAGCATAGACACAGAGTTCTCCCATATTAACAGGAATTTGATGAAAGAACGTGAGTAGCCCCTCACTATGCTCTCGTTGCCCTTGGGAGATGGTGATCTTTGGAGGTGAAATACTCCGAAGTTACCATCTCTTTTAAGGGTCTGAGCTGTGGTGCAGTGGGTTAAAGGCATACCAGTTATGCCAGTTGCTGTAAGGCTTCTCTGCTGGCTAGGGTTCGAATCTCCTGGTGGGAAAGTGTTCTAAGGTTGTATAATCTCTCTTGCGTGTATAGGCAAGTTGTGCATTAAGCATAGAAACAGAGTTCTCCCATATTAACAGGAATTTGATGAAAGAACGTGAGTGCCGTTCACTATGCTCCCGTTGCCCTTGGGAGATGGTGATCTTTGGAAGTGAAATACTCTGAAGTTACCATCTCTTTTAAGGGTCTGAGCCGTGGTGCAGTGGGTTAAAGACGTACCAGTTATGCCAGTTGCTGTAAGGCTTCTGTGCTGGCAAGGGTTCGAATCTCCTGGTGGGAAAGTGTTCTACGGTTGTATAATCCCTCTTGCGTATTTAGGCAAGTTGTGCATTAAGCATACACACAAGAGTTCTCCCATATTAACAGGAATTTGATGAAAGAACGTGATAAGCCTCTCACTATGCTCTAGTTGCCCTTGGGAGATGGTGATCTTTGAAGGTGAAATACTCCGAAGTTACCATCTCTTTTAAGGGTCTGAGCTGTGGTGCAGTGGGCTAAAGGCGTACCAGTTATGCCAGTTGCTGTAAGGCTTCTGTGCTGGCTAGGGTTCGAATCTCCTGGTGGGAAAGTGTTCTAAGGTTGAATAATCTCTCTTGCGTGTTTAAGCAAGTTGTGCATTAAGCATAGACACAGAGTTCTCCCATATCAACAGGAATTTGATGAAAGAAGGTGAGTAGGCTCTCACTATGCTCTCGTTGCCCTTGGGAGATGGTGATCTTTAGAGGTGAAATAATCCGAAGTTACCATCTCTTTTAAGGGTCTGAGCTGACGTGCTGTGGGTTAAAGGCGTACCAGTTATGCCAGTTGCTGTAAGGCTTCTGTGCAGGCTAGGGTTCGAATCTCCTGGTGGGAAATTGTTCTAAGGTTGTATAATCTCTCTTGCGTGTTTAGGCAAGTTGTGCATTAAGCATAGACACAGAGTTCTCCCATATTAACTGGAATTTGATGAAAGAACGTGAGTAGCTCCTCACTATGCTCTAGTTGCTTTTGGGAGATGGTGATCTTTGGAAGTGAAATACTCCGAAGTTACTATCTCCTTTAAGGGTCTGAGCTGTGGTGCAGTAGGTTAAAGGCTTGCCAGTTGCTGTAAGGCTTCTGTGCTGGCTAGGGTTTGAATCTCGTGGTGGGAAAGTGTTCTAAGGTTGTATATTCTCTCGTGCGTGTTTAGGCAAGTTGTGCATTAAGCATAGACACAGAGTTCTCCCATATTAACAGGAATTTGATGAAAGAACGTGAGTAGCCCCTCACTATGCTCTCGTTGCCCTTGGGAGATGGTGATCTTTGGAGGTGAAATACTCCGAAGTTACCATCTCTTTTAAGGGTCTGAGCTGTGGTGCAGTGGGTTAAAGGCATACCAGTTATGCCAGTTGCTGTAAGGCTTCTCTGCTGGCTAGGGTTCGAATCTCCTGGTGGGAAAGTGTTCTAAGGTTGTATAATCTCTCTTGCGTGTTTAGGCAAGTTGTGCATTAGGCATAGAAACAGAGTTCTCCCATATTAACAGGAATTTGATGAAAGAACGTGAGTGCCGTTCACTGTGCTCCCGTTGCCCTTGGGAGATGGTGATCTTTGGAAGTGAAATACTCTGAAGTTACCATCTCTTTTAAGGGTCTGAGCTGTGGTGCAGTGGGTTAAAGACGTACCTTTTATGCCAGTTGCTGTAAGGCTTCTGTGCTGGCAAGGGTTCGAATCTCCTGGTGGGAAAGTGTTCTACGGTTGTATAATCCCTCTTGCGTATTTAGGCAAGTTGTGCATTAAGCATAGACACAAGAGTTCTCCCATATTAACAGGAATTTGATGAAAGAACGTGATTAGCCTCTCACTATGCTCTAGTTGCCCTTGGGAGATGGTGATCTTTGAAGGTGAAATACTCCGAAGTTACCATCTCTTTTAAGGGTCTGAGCTGTGGTGCAGTGGGCTAAAGGCGTACCAGTTATGCCAGTTGCTGTAAGGCTTCTGTGCTGGCTAGGGTTCGAATCTCCTGGTGGGAAAGTGTTCTAAGGTTGATTAATCTCTCTTGCGTGTTTAAGCAAGTTGTGCATTAAGCATAGACACAGAGTTCTCCCATATCAACAGGAATTTGATGAAAGAAGCTGAGTAGGCTCTCACTATGCTCTCGTTGCCCTTGGGAGATGGTGATCTTTAGAGGTGAAATAATCCGAAGTTACCATCTCTTTTAAGGGTCTGAGCTGACGTGCTGTGGGTTAAAGGCGTACCAGTTATGCCAGTTGCTGTAAGGCTTCTGTGCAGGCTAGGGTTCGAATCTCCTGGTGGGAAATTGTTCTAAGGTTGTATAATCTCTCTTGCGTGTTTAGGCAAGTTGTGCATTAAGCATAGACACAGAGTTCTCCCATATTAACTGGAATTTGATGAAAGAACGTGAGTAGCTCCTCACTATGCTCTAGTTGCTTTTGGGAGATGGTGATCTTTGTAGGTGAAATACTCCGAAGTTACCATCTCTTTTATGGGTCTGAGCTGTGATGCAATGGGTTAAAGGCGTACCAATTATGCCAGTTGCTGTAAGGCTTCTGTGCTGGCTAGGGTTCAAATCTCCTGGTGGGAAAGTGTTCTAAGGTTGTATAATCTCTCTTGCGTGTTTAGGCAAGTTGTGCATAAAGCATAGAAACAGAGTTCTCCCATATTAACAGGAATTTGATGAAAGAACGTGAGTGCCCCTCACTATGCTCTCGTTGCCCTTGGGAGATGGTGATCTTTGGAAGTGAAATACTCCGAAATTACCATCTCCTTTAAGGGTCTGAGCTGTGGTGCAGTGGGTTAAAGGCGTACCAGTTATGCCAGTTGCTGTAAGGCTTCTGTGCTGGCTAGGGTTCGAATCTCCTGGTGGGAAAGTGTTCCAAGGTTGTATAATCTCTCTTGCATGTTTAGGCAAGTTGTGCATTAAGCATAGACATAGAGTTCTCCCATGTTAACAGGAATTTGATGAAAGAATGTGACTAGCCCCTCACTATGCTCTAGTTGCCCTTGGGAGATGGTGATCTTTGGAGGTGAAATACTCCGAAGTTACCATCTCTTTTAAGGGTCTGAGCTGTGGTGCAGTAGGTTAAAGGCTTGCCAGTTGCTGTAAGGCTTCTGTGCTGGCTAGGGTTTGAATCTTGTGGTGGGAAAGTGTTCTAAGGTTGTATATTCTCTCGTGCGTGTTTAGGCAAGTTGTGCACTAAGCATAGACACAGAGTTCTCCCATATTAACAGGAATTTGATGAAAGAACGTGAGTAGCCCCTCACTATGCTCTCGTTGCCCTTGGGAGATGGTGATCTTTGGAGGTGAAATACTCCGAAGTTACCATCTCTTTTAAGGGTCTGAGCTGTGGTGCAGTGGGTTAAAGGCATACCAGTTATGCCAGTTGCTGTAAGGCTTCTCTGCTGGCTAGGGTTCGAATCTCCTGGTGGGAAAGTGTTCTAAGGTTGTATAATCTCTCTTGCATGTTTAGGCAAGTTGTGCATTAGGCATAGAAACAGAGTTCTCCCATATTAACAGGAATTTGATGAAAGAACGTGAGTGCCGTTCACTATGCTCCCGTTGCCCTTGGGAGATGGTGATCTTTGGAAGTGAAATACTCTGAAGTTACCATCTCTTTTAAGGGTCTGAGCTGTGGTGCAGTGGGTTAAAGACGTACCAGTTATGCCAGTTGCTGTAAGGCTTCTGTGCTGGCAAGGGTTCGAATCTCCTGGTGGGAAAGTGTTCTACGGTTGTATAATCCCTCTTGCGTATTTAGGCAAGTTGTGCATTAAGCATAGACACAAGAGTTCTCCCATATTAACAGGAATTTGATGAAAGAACGTGATTAGCCTCTCACTATGCTCTAGTTGCCCTTGGGAGATGGTGATCTTTGAAGGTGAAATACTCCGAAGTTACCATCTCTTTTAAGGGTCTGAGCTGTGGTGCAGTGGGCTAAAGGCGTACCAGTTATGCCAGTTGCTGTAAGGCTTCTGTGCTGGCTAGGGTTCGAATCTCCTGGAGGGAAAGTGTTCTAAGGTTGAATAATCTCTCTTGCGTGTTTAAGCAAGTTGTGCATTAAGCATAGACACAGAGTTCTCCCATATCAACAGGAATTTGATGAAAGAAGGTGAGTAGGCTCTCACTATGCTCTCGTTGCCCTTGGGAGATGGTGATCTTTAGAGGTGAAATAATCCGAAGTTACCATCTCTTTTAAGGGTCTGAGCTGACGTGCTGTGGGTTAAAGGCGTACCAGTTATGCCAGTTGCTGTAAGGCTTCTGTGCAGGCTAGGGTTCGAATCTCCTGGTGGGAAATTGTTCTAAGGTTGTATAATCTCTCTTGCGTGTTTAGGCAAGTTGTGCATTAAGCATAGACACAGAGTTCTCCCATATTAACAGGAATTTGATGAAAGAACGTGAGTAGCTCCTCACTATGCTCTAGTTGCTTTTGGGAGATGGTGATCTTTGTAGGTGAAATACTCCGAAGTTACCATCTCTTTTATGGGTCTGAGCTGTGATGCAATGGGTTAAAGGCGTACCAGTTATGCCAGTTGCTGTAAGGCTTCTGTGCTGGCTAGGGTTCAAATCTCCTGGTGGGAAAGTGTTCTAAGGTTGTATAATCTCTCTTGCGTGTTTAGGCAAGTTGTGCATAAAGCATAGAAACAGAGTTCTCCCATATTAACAGGAATTTGATGAAAGAACGTGAGTGCCCCTCACTATGCTCTCGTTGCCCTTGGGAGATGGTGATCTTTGGAAGTGAAATACTCCGAAGTTACCATCTCCTTTAAGGGTTTGAGCTGTGGTGCAGTGGGTTAAAGGCGTACCAGTAATGCCAGTTGCTGTAAGGCTTCTGTGCTGGCTAGGGTTCGAATCTCCTGGTGGGAAAGTGTTCCAAGGTTGTATAATCTCTCTTGCGTGTTTAGGCAAGTTGTGCATTAAGCATAGACATAGAGTTCTCCCATATTAACAGGAATTTGATGAAAGAATGTGACTAGCCCCTCACTATGCTCTAGTTGCCCTTGGGACATGGTGATCTTTGGAGGTGAAATACTCCGAAGTTACCATCTCTTTTAAGGGTCTGAGCTGTGGTGCCGTAGGTTAAAGGCTTGCCAGTTGCTGTAAGGCTTCTGTGCTGGCTAGGGTTCGAATCTCATGGTGGGAAAGTGTTCTAAGGTTTTATAATCTCTCTTGCATGTTTAGGCAAGTTGTACATTGAGCATAGAAACAGAGTTCTCCCATATTAACAGGAATTTGATGAATGAACGTGAGTGCCCCTCACTATGCTCTCGTTGCCCTTGGGAGATGGTGATCTTTGGAAGTGAAATACTCCGAAGTTACCATCTCTTTTAAGGGTCTGAGCTTTTCTGCAGTGGGTTAAAGGCATACCAGTTATGCCAGTTGTTGTAAGGCTTCTGTGCTGGCTAGGGCTCGAATCTCCTGGTGGGAAAGTGTTCTAAGGTTGTATAATCTCTCTTGCGTGTTTAGGCAAGTTGTGCATTAAGCATAGACACAGAGTTCTCCCATATTAACAAGAATTTGATGAAAGAAAGTGAGTAGCCCCTCACTATGCTCTAGTTGCCCTTGGGACATGGTGATCTTTGGAGGTGAAATACTCCGAAGTTACCATCTCTTTTAAGGGTCTGAGCTGTGGTGCAGTAGGTTAAAGGCATACCAGTTATGCCAGTTGCTGTAAGGCTTCTCTGCTGGCTAGGGTTCGAATCTCATGGTGGGAAAGTGTTCTAAGGTTGTATATTCTCTCGTGCGTGTTTAGGCAAGTTGTGCATTAAGCATAGACACAGAGTTCTCCCATATTAACAGGAATTTGATGAAAGAACGTGAGTAGCCCCTCACTATGCTCTCGTTGCCCTTGGGAGATGGTGATCTTTGGAGGTGAAATACTCCGAAGTTACCATCTCTTTTAAGGGTCTGAGCTGTGGTGCAGTAGGTTAAAGGCATACCAGTTATGCCAGTTGCTGTAAGGCTTCTCTGCTGGCTAGGGTTCGAATCTCCTGGTGGGAAAGTGTTCTAAGGTTGAATAATCTCTCTTGCATGTTTAAGCAAGTTGTGCCTTAAGCATAGACACAGAGTTCTCCCATATCAACAGGAATTTGATGAAAGAAGGTGAGTAGGCTCTCACTATGCTCTCGTTGCCCTTGGGAGATGGTGATCTTTAGAGGTGAAATAATCCGAAGTTACCATCTCTTTTAAGGGTCTGAGCTGACGTGCTGTGGGTTAAAGGCGTACCAGTTATGCCAGTTGCTGTAAGGCTTCTGTGCTGGCTAGGGTTCGAATCTCCTGGTGGGAAATTGTTCTAAGGTTGTATAATCTCTCTTGCGTGTTTAGGCAAGTTGTGCATTAAGCATAGACACAGAGTTCTCCCATATTAACAGGAATTTGATGAAAGAACGTGAGTAGCTCCTCACTATGCTCTAGTTGCTTTTGGGAGATGGTGATCTTTGCAGGTGAAATACTCCGAAGTTACCATCTCTTATGGGTCTGAGCTGTGATGCAATGGGTTAAAGGCGTACCAGTTATGCCAGTTGCTGTAAGGCTTCTGTGCTGGCTAGGGTTCAAATCTCCTGGTGGGAAAGTGTTCTAAGGTTGTATAATCTCTCTTGCGTGTTTAGGCAAGTTGTGCATAAAGCATAGAAACAGAGTTCTCCCATATTAACAGGAATTTGATGAAAGAATGTGACTAGCCCCTCACTATGCTCTAGTTGCCCTTGGGAGGTGGTGATCTCTGGAGGTGAAATAATCCGAAGTTACCATCTCTATTAAGGGTCTGAGCTGTGGTGCAGTAGGATAAAGGCGTACCAGTTTGCCAGTTGCTGTAAGGCTTCTGTGCTGGCTAGAGTTCGAATCTCCTGGTGGGAAAGTATTCTAAGGTTGTATAATCTCTCGTGCGTGTTTAGGCAAGTTGTGCATTAAGCATAGACACAGAGTTCTCCCATATTAACAGGAATTTGATGAAAGAACATGAGTAGCTCCTCACTATGCTCTCGTTGCCCTTGGGAGATGGTGATCTTTGGAGGAGAAATACTCCGAAATTACCATCTCTTTTAAGGGTCTGAGCTGTGGTGCAGTGGGTTAAAGGCATACCAGTTATGCCAGTTGCTGTAAGGCTTCTGTGCTGGCTAGGGTTCGAATCTCATGGTGGGAAAGTGTTCTAAGGTTGTATAGTCTCTCTTGCATGTTTAGGCAAGTTGTGCATTGAGCATAGAAACAGAGGTCTCCCATATTAACAGGAATTTGATGAAAGAACGTGAGTGCCCCTCACTATGCTCTCGTTGCCCTTTCGGAGATGGTGATCTTTGGAAGTGAAATACTCCGAAGTTACCATCTCTTTTAAGGGTCTGAGCTGTGGTGCAGTGGGTTAAAGGCATACCAGTTATGCCAGTTGCTGTAAGGCTTCTGTGCTGGCTAGGGTTCGAATCTCCTGGTGGGAAAGTGTTCTAAGGTTGTATAATCTCACTTGCGAGTTTAGGCAAGTTGTGCATTAAGCATAGACACAGAGTTCTCCCATATTAACAGGAATTTGATGAAAGAACGTTAGTAGCCCCTCACTATGCTCTCGTTGCCCTTGGGAGATGGTGATCTTTGGAGGTGAAATACTCCGAAGTTACCATCTCTTTTAAAGGTCTGAGCTGTGGTACAGTGGGTTAAAGACATACCAGTTATGCCAGTTGCTGTAAGGCTTCTCTGCTGGCTAGGGTTCGAATCTCCTGGTGGGAAAGTGTTCTAAGGTTGTATAATCTCTTTTGCGTGTTTAGGCAAGTTGTGCATTAAGCATAGAAACAGAGTTCTCCCATATTAACAGGAATTTGATGAAAGAACGTGAGTAGCCCCTCACTATGCTCTCGTTGCCCTTGGGAGATGGTGATCTTTGGATGTGAAATACTCCGAAGTTACCATCTCTTTTAAGGGTCTGAGCTCTGGTACAGTGGGTTAAAGACGTACCAGTTATGCCAGTTGCTGTAAGGCTTCTCTGCTGGCTAGGGTTCGAATCTCCTGGTGGGAAAGTATTCTAAGGTTGTATAATCTCTTTTGCGTGTTTAGGCACGTTGTGCATTAAGCATAGAAACAGAGGTCTCCCATATTAACAGGAATTTGATAAAATACCGTGAGTGCCCCTCACTATGCTCTCGTTGCCCTTGGGAGATGGTGGTCTTTGGAAGTGAAATACTCCGAAGTTACCATCTCTTTTAAGGGTCTGAGCTGTGGTGCAGTGGGTTAAAGACGTACCAGTTATGCCAGTTGCTGTAAGGCTTCTGTGCTGGCAAGGGTTCGAATCTCCTGGTGGGAAAGTGTTCTAAGGTTGTATAATCTCTCATGTGATATAATTAAGCATAGACACAAGAGTTCTCCCATATTAACAGGAATTTGATGAAAGAACGTGATTAGCCTCTCACTATGCTCTAGTTGCCCATAGGAGATGGTGATCTTTGAAGGTGAAATACTCCGAAGTTACCATCTCTTTTAAGGGTCTGAGCTGTGGTGCAGTGGGCTAAAGGCGTACCAGTTATGCCAGTTGCTGTAAGGCTTCTGTGCTGGCTAGGGTTCGAATCTCCTGGTGGGAAAGAGTTCTAAGGTTGTATAATCTCTCTTGCGTGTTTAGGTAAGTTGTGCATTAAGCATAGACACAGAGTTCCCCCATATTAACAGGAATTTGATGAAAGAATGTGACTAGCCCCTCACTAGGCTCTAGTTGCCCTTGGGAGGTGGTGATCTCTGGAGGTGAAATACTCCGAAGTTACCATCTCTATTAAGGGTCTGAGCTGTGGTGCAGTAGGATAAAGACGTACCAGTTTGAGAATTGCTGTAAGGCTTCTGTGCTGGCTAGAGTTCGAATTTCCTAGTGGGAAAGTGTTCTAAGGTTGTATAATCTCTCTTGCGTGTTTAGGCAAGTTGTGCATTAAGCATAGACACAGAGTTCTCCCATATTAATAGGAATTTGATGAAAGAACGTGAGTAGCTCCTCACTATGCTCTCGTTGCCCTTGGGAGATGGTGATCTTTGGAGGAGAAATACTCCGAAGTTACCATCTCTTTTAAGGGTCTGAGCTGTGGTGCAGTGGGTTAAAGGAATACCAGTTATGCCAGTTGCTGTAAGGCTTCTGTGCTCGCTAGGGTTCGAATCTCCTGGTGGGAAAGTGTTCTAAGGTTGTATAATCTCTCTTGCGTGTTTAGGCAAGTTTGTGCAATAAGCATAGAAACAGAGTTCTCCCATATTAACAGGAATTTGATGAAAGAACGTGAGTGCCCCTCACTATGCTCTCATTGCCCTTGGAAGATGGTGATCTTTGGAAGTGAAATACTCCGAAGTTTCCATCTCTTTTAAGGGTCTGAGCTGTGGTGCAGTGGGTTAAAGACGTACCAGTTATGCCAGTTGCTGTAAGGCTTCTGAGCTGGCAAGGGTTCGAATCTCCTGGTGGGAAAGTGTTCTAAGGTTGTATAATCTCTCTTGCGTATTTAGGCAAGTTGTGCATTAAGCATAGACACAAGAGTTCTCCCATATTAACAGGAATTTGATGAAAGAACGTGATTAGCCTCTCACTATGCTCTAGTTGCCCTTGGGAGATGGTGATCTTTGAAGGTGAAATACTCCGAAGTTACCATCTATTTTAAGGGTTTGAGCTGTGGTGCAGTGGGCTAAAGGCGTACCAGTTATGCCAGTTGCTGTAAGGCTTCTGTGCTGGCTAGGGTTCGAATCTCCTGGTGGGAAAGTGTTCTAGTGTTGTATAATCTCTCTTGCACGTTTAGGCAACTTTTGCATTAAGCATAGACACAGAGTTCTCCCATATTAACTGGAATTTGATGAAAGAACGTGATTAGCCCCTCACTATGCTCTAGTTGCCCTTGGGAGATGGTGATCTTTGAAGGTGAAATACTCCGAAATTACCACCTTTTTTAAGGGTCTGAGCTGTGGTGCAGTGGGCTAAAGGCGTACCAGTTATGCCAGTTGCTGTAAGGCTTCTGTGCTGGCTAGGGTTCGAATCTCCTGGTGGGAAAGTGTTCTAAGGTTGTATAATCTCTCTCGTGTGTTTAGGCAAGTTGTGCATTAAGCATAGACACAGAGTTCTCCCATATCAACAGGAATTTGATGAAAGAACGTGAGTAGGCTCTCACTATGCTCTCGTTGCCCTTGGGAGATGGTGATCTTTAGAGGTGAAATACTCCAAAGTTACCATCTCTTTTAAGGGTCTGAGCTGTGGTGCAGTGGGTTAAAGGCGTACCAGTTATGCCAGTTGCTGTAAGGCTTCTGTGCTGGCTAGGGTTCGAATCTCCTGGTGGGAAAGTGTTCTAAGGTTGTATAATCTCTCTTGCGTGTTTAGGCAAGTTGTGCATTAAGCATAGACATAGAGTTCTCCCATATTAACAGGAATTTGATGAAAGAATGTGACTAGCCCCTCACTATGCTCTAGTTGCCCTTGGGAGGTGGTGATCTCTGGAGGTGAAATACTCCGAAGTTACCATCTGTTTTAAGGGTCTGAGCTTTGGTGCAGTGGGTTAAAGGCATACCAGTTATGCCAGTTGCTGTAAGCCTTCTGTGCTGGGTAGGGTTAAATCTCCTGGTGGGAAAGTGTTCTAAGGTTGTATAATCTCACTTGCGTGTTTAGGCAAGTTGTGCATTAAGCATAGACACAGAGTTCTCCCATATTAACAGGAATTTGATGAAAGAACATGAGTAGCTCCTCACTATGCTCTCGTTGCCCTTGGGAGATGGTGATCTTTGGAGGAGAAATACTCCGAAGTTACCATCTCTTTTAAGGGTCTGAGCTGTGGTGCAGTGGGTTAAAGGCATACCAGTTATGCCAGTTGCTGTAAGGCTTCTGTGCTGGCTAGGGTTCGAATCTCGTGGTGGGAAAGTGTTCTAAGGTTGTATATTCTCTCGTGCGTGTTTAGGCAAGTTGAGCATTAAGCATAGACACAGAGTTCTCCCATATTAACAGGAATTTGATGAAAGAACGTGAGTAGCCCCTCACTATGCTCTCGTTGCCCTTGGGAGATGGTGATCTTTGGAGGTGAAATACTCCGAAGTTACCATCTCTTTTAAGGGTCTGAGCTGTGGTGCAGTAGGATAAAGGCGTACCAGTTTGCCAGTTGCTGTAAGGCTTCTGTGCTGGCTAGAGTTCGAATCTCCTGGTGGGAAAGTGTTCTAAGGTTGTATAATCTCTCTGGCGTGTTTAGGCAAGTTGTGCATTAAGCATAGACACAGAGTTCTCCCATATTAACAGGAATTTGATGAAAGAACGTGAGTAGCCCCTCACTATTCTCTCGTTGCCCTTGGGAGATGGTGATCTTTGGAGGTGAAATACTCCGAAGTTACCATCTCTTTTAAGGGTCTGAGCTGTGGTACAGTGGGTTAAAGACGTACCAGTTATGCCAAATCCTGTAAGGCTTCTGTGCTGGCAAGGGTTCGAATCTCCTGGTGGGAAAGTGTTCTAAGGATGTATAATCTCTCTTGCGTATTTAGGCAAGTTGTACATTAAGCATAGACACAAGAGTTCTCCCATATTAACAGGAATTTGATTAAAGAACGTGATTAGCCTCTCACTATGCTCTAGTTGCCCTTGGGAGATGGTGATCTTTGAAGGTGAAATACTCCGAAGTTACCATCTCTTTTATGGGTCTGAGCTGTAGTACAGTGGGCTAAAGGCGTACCAGTTATCCCAGTTGCTGTAAGGCTTCTGTGCTGGCTAGGGTTCGAATCTCCTGGTGGGAAAGTGTTCTAATGTTGTACAATCTCTCTTGCATGTTTAGGCAAGTTGTGCATTAAGCATAGACACAGAGTTCTCCCATATTAACAGGAATTTGATGAAAGAACGTGATTAGCCAATCACTATGCTCTAGTTGCCCTTGGGAGATGGTGATCTTTGAAGGTGAAATACTCCGAAGTTACCATCTCTTTTAAAGGTCTGAGCTGTGGTGCAGTGGGCTAAAGGCGTACCAGTTATGCCAGTTGCTGTAAGGCTTCTGTGCTGGCTAGGGTTCGAATCTCCTGGTGGGAAAGTGTTCTAAGGTTGTATAATCTCTCTTGCATGTTTAGGCAAGTTGTGCATTGAGCATAGAAATAGAGTTCTCCCATATTAACAGGAATTTGATGAAAGAACGTGAGTGCCCCTCACTATGCTCTCGTTGCCCTTGGGAGATGGTGATCTTTGGAAGTGAAATACTCCGAAGTTACCATCTCTTTTAAGGGTCTGAGCTGTGGTGCAGTGGGTTAAAGGAATACCAGTTATGCCAGATGCTGTAAGGCTTCTGTGCTGGCTAGGGTTCGAATCTCCTGGTGGGAAAGTGTTCTAAGGTTGTATAATCTCTCTTGCGTGTTTAGGCAAGTTGTGCATTAAGCATAGACACAGAGTTCTCCCATATTAATAGGAATTTGATGAAAGAACGTGAGTAGCTCCTCACTATGCTCTCGTTGCCCTTGGGAGATGGTGATCTTTGGAGGTGAAATACTCCGAAGTTACGATCTCTTTTAAGGGTCTGAGCTGTGGTGCAGTGGGTTAAAGGCATACCAGTTATGCCAGTTGCTGTAAGGCTTCTGTGCTGGCTAGGGTTCGAATCTCATGGTGGGAAAGTGTTCTAAGGTTTTATAATCTCTCTTGCATGTTTAGGCAAGTTGTGCATTGAGCATAGAAACAGAGTTCTCCCATATTAACAGGAGTTTGATGAATGAACGTGAGTGCCCCTCACTATGCTCTCGTTGCCCTTGGGAGATGGTG
Source organism: Procambarus clarkii (assembly GCF_040958095.1). Lineage (NCBI taxonomy): Eukaryota > Metazoa > Arthropoda > Malacostraca > Decapoda > Cambaridae > Procambarus > Procambarus clarkii. The sequence goes on from NC_091220.1 coordinate 1,523,049, forward strand.
ATCTTTGGAAGTGAAATACTCCGAAGTTACCATCTCTTTTAAGGGTCTGAGCTTTTCTGCAGTGGGTTAAAGGCATACCAGTTATGCCAGTTGCTGTAAGGCTTCTGTGCTGGCTAGGGTTCGAATCTCCTGGTGGGAAAGTGTTCTAAGGTTGTATAATCTCTCTTGCTTGTTTAGGCAAGTTGTGCATTAAGCATAGACACAGAGTTCTCCCATATTAACAAGAATTTGATGAAAGAAAGTGAGTAGCCCCTCACTATGCTCTAGTTGCCCTTGGGAGATGGTGATCTTTCAAGGTGAAATACTCTGAAGTTACCATCTATTTTAAGGGTTTGAGCTGTGGTGCAGTGGGCTAAAGGCGTACCAGTTATGCCAGTTGCTGTAAGGCTTCTGTGCTGTTTAGGGTTCGAATCTCCTGGTGGGAAAGTGTTCTAGTGTTGTATAATCTCTCTTGCACGTTTAGGCAACTTTTGCATTAAGCATAGACACAGAGTTCTCCCATATCAACAGGAATTTGATGAAAGAACGTGAGTAGGCTCTCACTATGCTCTCGTTGCCCTTGGGAGATGGTGATCTTTAGAGGTGAAATACTCCGAAGTTACCATCTCTTTTAAGGGTCTGAGCTGTGGTGCAGTGGGTTAAAGGCGTACCAGTTATGCCAGTTGCTGTAAGGCTTCTGTGCTGGCTAGGGTTCGAATCTCCTGGTGGGAAAGTGTTCTAAGGTTGTATAATCTCTCTTGCATGTTTAGGCAAGTTGTGCATTAAGCATAGACATAGAGTTCTCCCATATTAACAGGAATTTGATGAAAGAATGTGACTAGCCCCTCACTATGCTCTAGTTGCCCTTGGGAGGTGGTGATCACTGGAGGTGAAATACTCCGAAGTTACCATCTGTTTTAAGGGTCTGAGCTTTGGTGCAGTGGGTTAAAGGCATACCAGTTATGCCAGTTGCTGTAAGGCTTCTGTGCTGGGTAGGGTTAAATCTCCTGGTGGGAAAGTGTTCTAAGGTTGTATAATCTCACTTGCGTGTTTAGGCAAGTTGTGCATTAAGCATAGACACAGAGTTCTCCCATATTAACAGGAATTTGATGAAAGAACATGAGTAGCTCCTCACTATGCTCTCGTTGCCCTTGGGAGATGGTGATCTTTGGAGGAGAAATACTCCGAAGTTACCATCTCTTTTAAGGGTCTGAGCTGTGGTGCAGTGGGTTAAAGGCTTACCAGTTATGCCAGTTGCTGTAAGGCTTCTGTGCTGGCTAGGGTTCGAATCTCGTGGTGGGAAAGTGTTCTAAGGTTGTATAATCTCTCTTGCGTGTTTAGGCAAGTTGTGCATTAAGCATAGACACAGAGTTCTCCCATATTAACAGGAATTTGATGAAAGAACGTGAGTAGCCCCTCACTATTCTCTCGTTGCCCTTGGGAGATGGTGATCTTTGGAGGTGAAATACTCCGAAGTTACCATCTCATTTAAGGGTCTGAGCTGTGGTACAGTGGGTTAAAGACGTACCAGTTATGCCAAATGCTGTAAGGCTTCTGTGCTGGCAAGGGTTCGAATCTCCTGGTGGGAAAGTGTTCTAAGGTTGTATAATCTCTCTTGCGTATTTAGGCAAGTTGTACATTAAGCATAGACACAAGAGTTCTCCCATATTAACAGGAATTTGATTAAAGAACGTGATTAGCCTCTCACTATGCTCTAGTTGCCCTTGGGAGATGGTGATCTTTGAAGGTGAAATACTCCGAAGTTACCATCTCTTTTATGGGTCTGAGCTGTAGTACAGTGGGCTAAAGGCGTACCAGTTATCCCAGTTGCTGTAAGGCTTCTGTGCTGGCTAGGGTTCGAATCTCCTGGTGGGAAAGTGTTCTAATGTTGTACAATCTCTCTTGCATGTTTAGGCAAGTTGTGCATTAAGCATAGACACAGAGTTCTCCCATATTAACAGGAATTTGATGAAAGAACGTGATTAGCCAATCACTATGCTCTAGTTGCCCTTGGGAGATGGTGATCTTTGAAGGTGAAATACTCCGAAGTTACCATCTCTTTTAAAGGTCTGAGCTGTGGTGCAGTGGGCTAAAGGCGTACCAGTTATGCCAGTTGCTGTAAGGCTTCTGTGCTGGCTAGGGTTCGAATCTCCTGGTGGGAAAGTGTTCTAAGGTTGTATAATCTCTCTTGCATGTTTAGGCAAGTTGTGCATTAAGCATAGACATAGAGTTCTCCCATATTAACAGGAATTTGATGAAAGAATGTGACTAGCCCCTCACTATGCTCTAGTTGCCCTTGGGAGGTGGTGATCTCTGGAGGTGAAATACTCCGAAGTTACCATCTGTTTTAAGGGTCTGAGCTTTGGTGCAGTGGGTTAAAGGCATACCAGTTATGCCAGTTGCTGTAAGGCTTCTGTGCTGGGTAGGGTTAAATCTCCTGGTGGGAAAGTGTTCTAAGGTTGTATAATCTCACTTGCGTGTTTAGGCAAGTTGTGCATTAAGCATAGACACAGAGTTCTCCCATATTAACAGGAATTTGATGAAAGAACATGAGTAGCTCCTCACTATGCTCTCGTTGCCCTTGGGAGATGGTGATCTTTGGACGAGAAATACTCCGAAGTTACCATCTCTTTTAAGGGTCTGAGCTGTGGTGCAGTGGGTTAAAGGCATACCAGTTATGCCAGTTGCTGTAAGGCTTCTGTGCTGGCTAGGGTTCGAATCTCGTGGTGGGAAAGTGTTCTAAGGTTGTATAATCTCTCTTGCGTGTTTAGGCAAGTTGTGCATTAAGCATAGACACAGAGTTCTCCCATATTAACAGGAATTTGATGAAAGAACGTGAGTAGCCCCTCACTATTCTCTCGTTGCCCTTGGGAGATGGTGATCTTTGAAGGTGAAATACTCCGAAGTTACCATCTCTTTTATGGGTCTGAGCTGTAGTACAGTGGGCTAAAGGCGTACCAGTTATCCCAGTTGCTGTAAGGCTTCTGTGCTGGCTAGGGTTCGAATCTCCTGGTGGGAAAGTGTTCTAATGTTGTACAATCTCTCTTGCATGTTTAGGCAAGTTGTGCATTAAGCATAGACACAGAGTTCTCCCATATTAACAGGAATTTGATGAAAGAACGTGATTAGCCAATCACTATGCTCTAGTTGCCCTTGGGAGATGGTGATCTTTGAAGGTGAAATACTCCGAAGTTACCATCTCTTTTAAAGGTCTGAGCTGTGGTGCAGTGGGCTAAAGGCGTACCAGTTATGCCAGTTGCTGTAAGGCTTCTGTGCTGGCTAGGGTTCGAATCTCCTGGTGGGAAAGTGTTCTAAGGTTGTATAATCTCTCTTGCATGTTTAGGCAAGTTGTGCATTGAGCATAGAAACAGAGTTCTCCCATATTAACAGGAATTTGATGAAAGAACGTGAGTGCCCCTCACTATGCTCTCGTTGCCCTTGGGAGATGGTGATCTTTGGAAGTGAAATACTCCGAAGTTACCATCTCTTTTAAGGGTCTGAGCTGTGGTGCAGTGGGTTAAAGGAATACCAGTTATGCCAGATGCTGTAAGGCTTCTGTGCTGGCTAGGGTTCGAATCTCCTGGTGGGAAAGTGTTCTAAGGTTGTATAATCTCTCTTGCATGTTTAGGCAAGTTGTGCATTAAGCATAGACATAGAGTTCTCCCATATTAACAGGAATTTGATGAAAGAATGTGACTAGCCCCTCACTATGCTCTAGTTGCCCTTGGGAGGTGGTGATCTCTGGAGGTGAAATTCTCCGAAGTTACCATCTGTTTTAAGGGTCTGAGCTTTGGTGCAGTGGGTTAAAGGCATAGCAGTTATGCCAGTTGCTGTAAGGCTTCTGTGCTGGGTAGGGTTAAATCTCCTGGTGGGAAAGTGTTCTAAGGTTGTATAATCTCACTTGCGTGTTTAGGCAAGTTGTGCATTAAGCATAGACACAGAGTTCTCCCATATTAACAGGAATTTGATGAAAGAACATGAGTAGCTCCTCACTATGCTCTCGTTGCCCTTGGGAGATGGTGATCTTTGGAGGAGAAATACTCCGAAGTTACCATCTCTTTTAAGGGTCTGAGCTGTGGTGCAGTGGGTTAAAGGCATACCAGTTATGCCAGTTGCTGTAAGGCTTCTGTGCTGGCTAGGGTTCGAATCTCGTGGTGGGAAAGTGTTCTAAGGTTGTATAATCTCTCTTGCGTGTTTAGGCAAGTTGTGCATTAAGCATAGACACAGAGTTCTCCCATATTAACAGGAATTTGATGAAAGAACGTGAGTAGCCCCTCACTATTCTCTCGTTGCCCTTGGGAGATGGTGATCTTTGGAGGTGAAATACTCCGAAGTTACCATCTCATTTAAGGGTCTGAGCTGTGGTACAGTGGGTTAAAGACGTACCAGTTATGCCAAATGCTGTAAGGCTTCTGTGCTGGCAAGGGTTCGAATCTCCTGGTGGGAAAGTGTTCTAAGGTTGTATAATCTCTCTTGCGTATTTAGGCAAGTTGTACATTAAGCATAGACACAAGAGTTCTCCCATATTAGCAGGAATTTGATTAAAGAACGTGATTAGCCTCTCACTATGCTCTTGTTGCCCTTGGGAGATGGTGATCTTTGAAGGTGAAATACTCCGAAGTTACCATCTCTTTTATGGGTCTGAGCTGTAGTACAGTGGGCTAAAGGCGTACCAGTTATCCCAGTTGCTGTAAGGCTTCTGTGCTGGCTAGGGTTCGAATCTCCTGGTGGGAAAGTGTTCTAATGTTGTACAATCTCTCTTGCATGTTTAGGCAAGTTGTGCATTAAGCATAGACACAGAGTTCTCCCATATTAACAGGAATTTGATGAAAGAACGTGATTAGCCAATCACTATGCTCTAGTTGCCCTTGGGAGATGGTGATCTTTGAAGGTGAAATACTCCGAAGTTACCATCTCTTTTAAAGGTCTGAGCTGTGGTGCAGTGGGCTAAAGGCGTACCAGTTATGCCAGTTGCTGTAAGGCTTCTGTGCTGGCTAGGGTTCGAATCTCCTGGTGGGAAAGTGTTCTAAGGTTGTATAATCTCTCTTGCATGTTTAGGCAAGTTGTGCATTAAGCATAGACATAGAGTTCTCCCATATTAACAGGAATTTGATGAAAGAATGTGACTAGCCCCTCACTATGCTCTAGTTGCCCTTGGGAGGTGGTGATCTCTGGAGGTGAAATACTCCGAAGTTACCATCTGTTTTAAGGGTCTGAGCTTTGGTGCAGTGGGTTAAAGGCATACCAGTTATGCCAGTTGCTGTAAGGCTTCTGTGCTGGGTAGGGTTAAATCTCCTGGTGGGAAAGTGTTCTAAGGTTGTATAATCTCACTTGCGTGTTTAGGCAAGTTGTGCATTAAGCATAGACACAGAGTTCTCCCATATTAACAGGAATTTGATGAAAGAACATGAGTAGCTCCTCACTATGCTCTCGTTGCCCTTGGGAGATGGTGATCTTTGGACGAGAAATACTCCGAAGTTACCATCTCTTTTAAGGGTCTGAGCTGTGGTGCAGTGGGTTAAAGGCATACCAGTTATGCCAGTTGCTGTAAGGCTTCTGTGCTGGCTAGGGTTCGAATCTCGTGGTGGGAAAGTGTTCTAAGGTTGTTTAATCTCTCTTGCGTGTTTAGGCAAGTTGTGCATTAAGCATAGACACAGAGTTCTCCCATATTAACAGGAATTTGATGAAAGAACGTGAGTAGCCCCTCACTATTCTCTCGTTGCCCTTGGGAGATGGTGATCTTTGAAGGTGAAATACTCCGAAGTTACCATCTCTTTTATGGGTCTGAGCTGTAGTACAGTGGGCTAAAGGCGTACCAGTTATCCCAGTTGCTGTAAGGCTTCTGTGCTGGCTAGGGTTCGAATCTCCTGGTGGGAAAGTGTTCTAATGTTGTACAATCTCTCTTGCATGTTTAGGCAAGGTGTGCATTAAGCATAGACACAGAGTTCTCCCATATTAACAGGAATTTGATGAAAGAACGTGATTAGCCAATCACTATGCTCTAGTTGCCCTTGGGAGATGGTGATCTTTGAAGGTGAAATACTCCGAAGTTACCATCTCTTTTAAAGGTTTGAGCTGTGGTGCAGTGGGCTAAAGGCGTACCAGTTATGCCAGTTGCTGTAAGGCTTCTGTGCTGGCTAGGGTTCGAATCTCCTGGTGGGAAAGTGTTCTAAGGTTGTATAATCTCTCTTGCATGTTTAGGCAAGTTGTGCATTGAGCATAGAAACAGAGTTCTCCCATATTAACAGGAATTTGATGAAAGAACGTGAGTGCCCCTCACTATGCTCTCGTTGCCCTTGGGAGATGGTGATCTTTGGAAGTGAAATACTCCGAAGTTACCATCTCTTTTAAGGGTCTGAGCTGTGGTGCAGTGGGTTAAAGGAATACCAGTTATGCCAGATGCTGTAAGGCTTCTGTGCTGGCTAGGGTTCGAATCTCCTGGTGGGAAAGTGTTCTAAGGTTGTATAATCTCTCTTGCGTGTTTAGGCAAGTTGTGCATTAAGCATAGACACAGAGTTCTCCCATATTAACAGGAATTTGATGAAAGAACGTGAGTAGCCCCTCACTATGCTCTCGTTGCCCTTGGGAGATGGTGATCTTTGGAAGTGAAATACTCCGAAGTTACCATCTCTTTTAAGGGTCTGAGCTGTGGTGCAGTGGGTTAAAGACGTACCAGTTATGCCAGTTACTGTAAGGCTTCTGTGCTGGCAAGGGTTCGAATCTCTTAGTGGGAAAGTGTTCTAAGGTTGCATAATCTCTCTTGCATGTTTAATCAAGTTGTGCATTAAGCATAGACACAAGAGTTCTCCCATAGTAACAGGAATTTGATGAAAGAACGTGATTAGCCTCTCACTATGCTCTAGTTGCCCTTGGGAGATGGTGATCTTTGAAGGTGAAATACTCCGAAGTTACCATCTCTTTTAAGGGTCTGATCTGTGGTGCAGTGGGCTAAAGGCGTACCAGTTATGCCAGTTGCTGTAAGGCTTCTGTGCTGGCTAGGGTTCGAATCTCCTGGTGGGAAAGTGTTCTAATGTTGTACAATCTCTCTTGCATGTTTAGGCAAGTTGTGCATTAAGCATAGACACAGAGTTCTCCCATATTAACAGGAATTTGATGAAAGAACGTGATGAGCCAATCACTATGCTCTAGTTGCCCTTGGGAGATGGTGATCTTTGAAGGTGAAATACTCCGAAGTTACCATCTCTTTTAAAGGTCTGAGCTGTGGTGCAGTGGGCTAATGGCATACCAGTTATGCCAGTTGCTGTAAGGCTTCTGTGCTGGCTAGGGTTCGAATCTCCTGGTGGGAAAGTGTTCTAAGGTTGTATAATTTCTCTTGCGTGTTTAGGCAAGTTGTGCATTAAGCATAGACACAGAGTTCTCCCATATTAACAGGAATTTGATGAAAGAACGTGAGTAGCCCCTCACTATGCTCTCGTTGCCCTTGGGAGATGGTGATCTTTTGAAGTGAAATACTCCGAAGTTACCATCTCTTTTAAGGGTCTGAGCTGTGGTGCAGTGGGCTAAAGGCGTACCAGTTATGCCAGTTGCTGTAAGGCTTCTGTGCTGGCTAGGGTTCGAATCTCCTGGTGGGAAAGTGTTCTAAGGTTGTATAATCTCTCTTGCCTGTTTAGGCAAGTTGTGCATTAAGCATAGACACAGAGTTCTCCCATATTAATAAGAATTTGATGAAAGAACGTGAGTAGCTCCTCACTATGCTCTCGTTGCCCTTGGGAGATGGTGATCTTTGGAGGTGAAATACTCCGAAGTTACCATCTCTTTTAAGGGTCTGAGCTGTGGTGCAGTGGGTTAAAGGCATACCAGTTATGCCAGTTGCTGTAAGGCTTCTGTGCTGGCTAGGGTTCGAATCTCATGGTGGGAAAGTGTTCTAAGGTTTTATAATCTCTCTTGCATGTTTAGGCAAGTTGTGCATTGAGCATAGAAACAGAGTTCTCCCATATTAACAGGAGTCTGATGAATGAACGTGAGTGCCCCTCACTATGCTCTCGTTGCCCTTGGGAGATGGTGATCTTTGGAAGTGAAATACTCCGAAGTTACCATCTCTTTTAAGGGTCTGAGCTTTTCTGCAGTGGGTTAAAGGCATACCAGTTATGCCAGTTGCTGTAAGGCTTCTGTGCTGGCTAGGGTTCGAATCTCCTGGTGGGAAAGTGTTCTAAGGTTGTATAATCTCTCTTGCTTGTTTAGGCAAGTTGTGCATTAAGCATAGACACAGAGTTCTCCCATATTAACAAGAATTTGATGAAAGAAAGTGAGTAGCCCCTCACTATGCTCTAGTTGCCCTTGGGAGATGGTGATCTTTCAAGGTGAAATACTCCGAAGTTACCATCTATTTTAAGGGTTTGAGCTGTGGTGCAGTGGGCTAAAGGCGTACCAGTTATGCCAGTTGCTGTAAGGCTTCTGTGCTGGCTAGTGTTCGAATCTCCTGGTGGGAAAGTGTTCTAGTGTTGTATAATCTCTCTTGCACGTTTAGGCAACTTTTGCATTAAGCATAGACACAGAGTTCTCCCATATTAACTGGAATTTGATGAAAGAACGTGATTAGCCCCTCACTATGCTCTAGTTGCCCTTGGGAGGTGGTGATCTTTGAAGGTGAAATACTCCGAAATTACCACCTTTTTTAAGGGTCTGAGCTGTGGTGCAGTGGGCTAAAGGCGTACCAGTTATGCCAGTTGCTGTAAGGCTTCTGTGCTGGCTAGGGTTCGAATCTCCTGGTGGGAACGTGTTCTAAGGTTGTATAATCTCTCTCGTGTGTTTAGGCAAGTTGTGCATTAAGCATAGACACAGAGTTCTCCCATATCAACAGGAATTTGATGAAAGAACGTGAGTAGGCTCTCACTATGCTCTCGTTGCCCTTGGGAGATGGTGATCTTTAGAGGTGAAATACTCCGAAGTTACCATCTCTTTTAAGGGTCTGAGCTGTGGTGCAGTGGGTTAAAGGCGTACCAGTTATGCCAGTTGCTGTAAGGCTTCTGTGCTGGCTAGGGTTCGAATCTCCTGGTGGGAAAGTGTTCTAAGGTTGTATAATCTCTCTTGCATGTTTAGGCAAGTTGTGCATTAAGCATAGACATAGAGTTCTCCCATATTAACAGGAATTTGATGAAAGAATGTGACTAGCCCCTCACTATGCTCTAGTTGCCCTTGGGAGGTGGTGATCTCTGGAGGTGAAATACTCCGAAGTTACCATCTGTTTTAAGGGTCTGAGCTTTGGTGCAGTGGGTTAAAGGCATACCAGTTATGCCAGTTGCTGTAAGGCTTCTGTGCTGGGTAGGGTTAAATCTCCTGGTGGGAAAGTGTTCTAAGGTTGTATAATCTCACTTGCGTGTTTAGGCAAGTTGTGCATTAAGCATAGACACAGAGTTCTCCCATATTAACAGGAATTTGATGAAAGAACGTGATTAGCCTCTCACTATGCTCTAGTTGCCCTTGGGAGATGGTGATCTTTGAAGGTGAAATACTCCGAAGTTACCATCTCTTTTAAAGGTCTGAGCTGTGGTGCAGTGGGCTAAAGGCGTAATAGTTATGCCAGTTGCTGTAAGGCTTCTGTGCTGGCTAGGGTTCGAATCTCCTGGTGGGAAAGTGTTCTAAGGTTGTATAATCTTTCTTGCGTGTTTAGGCAAGTTGTGCATTAAGCATAGACACAGAGTTCTCCCATATTAATAGGAAATTGATGAAAGAACGTGAGTAGCTCCTCACTATGCTCTCGTTGCCCTTGGGAGATGGTGATCTTTGGAGGAGAAATACTCCGAAGTTACCATCTCTTTTAAGAGTCTGAGCTGTGGTGCAGTGGGGTAAAGGCATACCAGTTATACCAGTTGCTGTAAGGCTTCTGTGCTGGCTAGGGTTCGAATCTCCTGGTGGGAAAGTGTTCTAAGGTTTTATAATCTCTCTTGCATGTTTAGGCAAGTTGTGCATTGAGCTTAGAAACAGAGTTCTCCCATATTAACAGGAATTTGATGAAAGAACGTGAGTGCCCCTCACTATGCTCTCGTTGCCCTTGGGAGATGGTGATCTTTGGAACTGAAATACTCCGAAGTTACCATCTCTTTTATGGGTCTGAGCTGTGGTGCAGTGGGCTAAAGGCGTACGAGTTATGCCAGTTGCTGTAAGGTTTCTGTGCTGGCTAGGGTTCGAATCTCCTGGTGGGAAAGTGTTCTAAGGTTGTATATTCTCTCTTGCCTGTTTAGGCAAGATGTGCATTAAGCATAGACACAGAGTTCTCCCATATTAATAGGAAATTGATGAAAGAACGTGAGTAGCTCCTCACTATGCTCTCGTTGCCCTTGGGAGATGGTGATCTTTGGAGGAGAAATACTCCGAAGTTACCATCTCTTTTAAGGGTCTGAGCTGTGGTGCAGTGGGTTAAAGACGTACCAGTTATGCCAGTTGCTGTAAGGCTTCTGTGCTGGCAAGGGTTCGAATCTCCTGGTGGGAAAGTGTTCTAAGGTTGTATAATCTCTCTTGCGTGTTTAGGCAAGTTGTGCATAGACACAGAGTTCTCCCATATTAACAGGAATTTGATGAAAGAAAGTGAGTAGCCCCTCACTATGCTCTAGTTGCCCTTGGGAGATGGTGATCTTTGGAGGTGAAATACTCCGAAGTTACCATCTCTTTTAAGGGTCTGAGCTGTGGTGCAGTAGGTTAAAGGCTTGCCAGTTGCTGTAAGGCTTCTGTGCTGGCTAGGGTTCGAATCTCGTGGTGGGAAAGTGTTCTAAGGTTGTATATTCTCTCGTGCGTGTTTAGGCAAGTTGTGCATTAAGCATAGACACAGAGTTCTCCCATATTAACAGGAATTTGATGAAAGAACGTGAGTAGCCCCTCACTATGCTCTCGTTGCCCTTGGGAGATGGTGATCTTTGGAGGTGAAATACTCCGAAGTTACCATCTCTTTTATGGGTCTGAGCTGTAGTACAGTGGGCTAAAGGCGTACCAGTTATCCCAGTTGCTGTAAGGCTTCTGTGCTGGCTAGGGTTCGAATCTCCTGGTGGGAAAGTGTTCTAATGTTGTACAATCTCTCTTGCATGTTTAGGCAAGTTGTGCATTAAGCATAGACACAGAGTTCTCCCATATTAACAGGAATTTGATGAAAGAACGTGATTAGCCAATCACTATGCTCTAGTTGCCCTTGGGAGATGGTGATCTTTGAAGGTGAAATACTCCGAAGTTACCATCTCTTTTAAAGGTCTGAGCTGTGGTGCAGTGGGCTAAAGGCGTACCAGTTATGCCAGTTGCTGTAAGGCTTCTGTGCTGGCTAGGGTTCGAATCTCCTGGTGGGAAAGTGTTCTAAGGTTGTATAATCTCTCTTGCATGTTTAGGCAAGTTGTGCATTAAGCATAGACATAGAGTTCTCCCATATTAACAGGAATTTGATGAAAGAACGTGATTAGCCAATCACTATGCTCTAGTTGCCCTTGGGAGGTGGTGATCTCTGGAGGTGAAATACTCCGAAGTTACCATCTGTTTTAAGGGTCTGAGCTTTGGTGCAGTGGGTTAAAGGCATACCAGTTATGCCAGTTGCTGTAAGGCTTCTGTGCTGGGTAGGGTTAAATCTCCTGGTTGGAAAGTGTTCTAAGGTTGTATAATCTCACTTGCGTGTTTAGGCAAGTTGTGCATTAAGCATAGACACAGAGTTCTCCCATATTAACAGGAATTTGATGAAAGAACATGAGTAGCTCCTCACTATGCTCTCGTTGCCCTTGGGAGAGGGTGATCTTTGGACGAGAAATACTCCGAAGTTACCATCTCTTTTAAGGGTCTGAGCTGTGGTGCAGTGGGTTAAAGGCATACCAGTTATGCCAGTTGCTGTAAGGCTTCTGTGCTGGCTAGGGTTCGAATCTCGTGGTGGGAAAGTGTTCTAAGGTTGTATAATCTCTCATGCGTGTTTAGGCAAGTTGTGCATTAAGCATAGACACAGAGTTCTCCCATATTAACAGGAATTTGATGAAAGAACGTGAGTAGCCCCTCACTATTCTCTCGTTGCCCTTGGGAGATGGTGATCTTTGGAGGTGAAATACTCCGAAGTTACCATCTCATTTAAGGGTCTGAGCTGTGGTACAGTGGGTTAAAGACGTACCAGTTATTCCAAATGCTGTAAGGCTTCTGTGCTGGCAAGGGTTCGAATCTCCTGGTGGGAAAGTGTTCTAAGGTTGTATAATCTCTCTTGCGTCTTTAGGCAAGTTGTACATTAAGCATAGACACAAGAGTTCTCCCATATTAACAGGAATTTGATTAAAGAACGTGATTAGCCTCTCACTATGCTCTAGTTGCCCTTGGGAGATGGTGATCTTTGAAGGTGAGGTGAAATACTCCGAAGTTACCATCTCTTTTATGGGTCTGAGCTGTAGTACAGTGGGCTAAAGGCGTACCAGTTATCCCAGTTGCTGTAAGGCTTCTGTGCTGGCTAGGGTTCGAATCTCCTGGTGGGAAAGTGTTCTAATGTTGTACAATCTCTCTTGCATGTTTAGGCAAGTTGTGCATTAAGCATAGACACAGAGTTCTCCCATATTAACAGGAATTTGATGAAAGAACGTGATTAGCCAATCACTATGCTCTAGTTGCCCTTGGGAGATGGTGATCTTTGAAGGTGAAATACTCCGAAGTTACCATCTCTTTTAAAGGTCTGAGCTGTGGTGCAGTGGGCTAAAGGCGTACCAGTTATGCCAGTTGCTGTAAGGCTTCTGTGCTGGCTAGGGTTCGAATCTCCTGGTGGGAAAGTGTTCTAAGGTTGTATAATCTCTCTTGCATGTTTAGGCAAGTTGTGCATTGAGCATAGAAACAGAGTTCTCCCATATTAACAGGAATTTGATGAAAGAACGTGAGTGCCCCTCACTATGCTCTCGTTGCCCTTGGGAGATGGTGATCTTTGGAAGTGAAATACTCCGAAGTTACCATCTCTTTTAAGGGTCTGAGCTGTGGTACAGTGGGTTAAAGGAATACCAGTTATGCCAGATGCTGTAAGGCTTCTGTGCTGGCTAGGGTTCGAATCTCCTGGTGGGAAAGTGTTCTAAGGTTGTATAATCTCTCTTGCGTGTTTAGGCAAGTTGTGCATTAAGCATAGACACAGAGTTCTCCCATATTAACAGGAATTTGATGAAAGAACGTGAGTAGCCCCTCACTATGCTCTCGTTGCCCTTGGGAGATGGTGATCTTTGGAAGTGAAATACTCCGAAGTTACCATCTCTTTTAAGGGTCTGAGCTGTGGTGCAGTGGGTTAAAGACGTACCAGTTATGCCAGTTACTGTAAGGCTTCTGTGCTGGCAAGGGTTCGAATCTCTTAGTGGGTAAGTGTTCTAAGGTTGCATAATCTCTCTTGCATATTTAATCAAGTTGTGCATTAAGCATAGACACAAGAGTTCTCCCATAGTAACAGGAATTTGATGAAAGAACGTGATTAGCCTCTCACTATGCTCTAGTTGCCCTTGGGAGATGGTGATCTTTGGAGGTGAAATACTCTGAAGTTACCATCTCATTTAAGGGTCTGAGCTGTGGTACAGTGGGTTAAAGACGTACCAGTTATTCCAAATGCTTTAAGGCTTCTGTGCTGGCAAGGGTTCGAATCTCCTGGTGGGAAAGTGTTCTAAGGTTGTATAATCTCTCTTGCGTGTTTAGGCAAGTTGTGCATAGACACAGAGTTCTCCCATATTAACAGGAATTTGATGAAAGAAAGTGAGTAGCCCCTCACTATGCTCTAGTTGCCCTTGGGAGATGGTGATCTTTGGAGGTGAAATACTCCGAAGTTACCATCTCTTTTAAGGGTCTGAGCTGTGGTGCAGTAGGTTAAAGGCTTGCCAGTTGCTGTAAGGCTTCTGTGCTGGCTAGGGTTCGAATCTCGTGGTGGGAAAGTGTTCTAAGGTTGTATATTCTCTCGTGCGTGTTTAGGCAAGTTGTGCATTAAGCATAGACACAGAGTTCTCCCATATTAACAGGAATTTGATGAAAGAACGTGAGTAGCCCCTCACTATGCTCTCGTTGCCCTTGGGAGATGGTGATCTTTGGAGGTGAAATACTCCGAAGTTACCATCTCTTTTATGGGTCTGAGCTGTAGTACAGTGGGCTAAAGGCGTACCAGTTATCCCAGTTGCTGTAAGGCTTCTGTGCTGGCTAGGGTTCGAATCTCCTGGTGGGAAAGTGTTCTAATGTTGTACAATCTCTCTTGCATGTTTAGGCAAGTTGTGCATTAAGCATAGACACAGAGTTCTCCCATATTAACAGGAATTTGATGAAAGAACGTGATTAGCCAATCACTATGCTCTAGTTGCCCTTGGGAGATGGTGATCTTTGAAGGTGAAATACTCCGAAGTTACCATCTCTTTTAAAGGTCTGAGCTGTGGTGCAGTGGGCTAAAGGCGTACCAGTTATGCCAGTTGCTGTAAGGCTTCTGTGCTGGCTAGGGTTCGAATCTCCTGGTGGGAAAGTGTTCTAAGGTTGTATAATCTCTCTTGCATGTTTAGGCAAGTTGTGCATTAAGCATAGACATAGAGTTCTCCCATATTAACAGGAATTTGATGAAAGAATGTGACTAGCCCCTCACTATGCTCTAGTTGCCCTTGGGAGGTGGTGATCTCTGGAGGTGAAATACTCCGAAGTTACCATCTGTTTTAAGGGTCTGAGCTTTGGTGCAGTGGGTTAAAGGCATACCAGTTATGCCTGTTGCTGTAAGGCTTCTGTGCTGGGTAGGGTTAAATCTCCTGGTGGGAAAGTGTTCTAAGGTTGTATAATCTCACTTGCGTGTTTAGGCAAGTTGTGCATTAAGCATAGACACAATGTTCTCCCATATTAACAGGAATTTGATGAAAGAACATGAGTAGCTCCTCACTATGCTCTCGTTGCCCTTGGGAGATGGTGATCATTGGACGAGAAATACTCCGAAGTTACCATCTCTTTTAAGGGTCTGAGCTGTGGTGCAGTGGGTTAAAGGCATACCAGTTATGCCAGTTGCTGTAAGGCTTCTGTGCTGGCTAGGGTTCGAATCTCGTGGTGGGAAAGTGTTCTAAGGTTGTATAATCTCTCTTGCGTGTTTAGGCAAGTTGTGCATTAAGCATAGACACAGAGTTTTCCCATATTAACAGGAATTTGATGAAAGAACGTGAGTAGCCCCTCACTATTCTCTCGTTGCCCTTGGGAGATGGTGATCTTTGGAGGTGAAATACTCTGAAGTTACCATCTCATTTAAGGGTCTGAGCTGTGGTACAGTGGGTTAAAGACGTACCAGTTATTCCAAATGCTGTAAGGCTTCTGTGCTGGCAAGGGTTCGAATCTCCTGGTGGGAAAGTGTTCTAAGGTTGTATAATCTCTCTTGCGTATTTAGGCAAGTTGTACATTAAGCATAGACACAAGAGTTCTCCCATATTAACAGGAATTTGATTAAAGAACGTGATTAGCCTCTCACTATGCTCTAGTTGCCCTTGGGAGATGGTGATCTTTGGAAGTGAAATACTCCGAAGTTACCATCTCTTTTAAGGGTCTGAGCTGTGGTGCAGTGGGTTAAAGACGTACCAGTTATGCCAGTTACTGTAAGGCTTCTGTGCTGGCAAGGGTTCGAATCTCTTAGTGGGAAAGTGTTCTAAGGTTGCATAATCTCTCTTGCATATTTAATCAAGTTGTGCATTAAGCATAGACACAAGAGTTCTCCCATAGTAACAGGAATTTGATGAAAGAACGTGATTAGCCTCTCACTATGCTCTAGTTGCCCTTGGGAGATGGTGATCTTTGAAGGTGAAATACTCCGAAGTTACCATCTCTTTTAAGGGTCTAAGCTGTGGTGCAGTGGGTTAAAGACGTACCAGTTATGCCAGTTGCTGTAAGGCTTCTGTGCTGGCAAGGGTTCGAATCTCCTGGTGGGAAAGTGTTCTAAGGTTGTATAATCTCTCTTGCGTGTTTAGGCAAGTTGTGCATAGACACAGAGTTCTCCCATATTAACAGGAATTTGATGAAAGAAAGTGAGTAGCCCCTCACTATGCTCTAGTTGCCCTTGGGAGATGGTGATCTTTGGAGGTGAAATACTCCGAAGTTACCATCTCTTTTAAGGGTCTGAGCTGTGGTGCAGTAGGTTAAAGGCTTGCCAGTTGCTGTAAGGCTTCTGTGCTGGCTAGGGTTCGAATCTCGTGGTGGGAAAGTGTTCTAAGGTTGTATATTCTCTCGTGCGTGTTTAGGCAAGTTGTGCATTAAGCATAGACACAGAGTTCTCCCATATTAACAGGAATTTGATGAAAGAACGTGAGTAGCCCCTCACTATGCTCTCGTTGCCCTAGGGAGATGGTGATCTTTGGAGGTGAAATACTCCGAAGTTACCATCTCTTTTATGGGTCTGAGCTGTAGTACAGTGGGCTAAAGGCGTACCAGTTATCCCAGTTGCTGTAAGGCTTCTGTGCTGGCTAGGGTTCGAATCTCCTGGTGGGAAAGTGTTCTAATGTTGTACAATCTCTCTTGCATGTTTAGGCAAGTTGTGCATTAAGCATAGACACAGAGTTCTCCCATATTAACAGGAATTTGATGAAAGAACGTGATTAGCCAATCACTATGCTCTAGTTGCCCTTGGGAGATGGTGATCTTTGAAGGTGAAATACTCCGAAGTTACCATCTCTTTTAAAGGTCTGAGCTGTGGTGCAGTGGGCTAAAGGCGTACCAGTTATGCCAGTTGCTGTAAGGCTTCTGTGCTGGCTAGGGTTCGAATCTCCTGGTGGGAAAGTGTTCTAAGGTTGTATAATCTCTCTTGCATGTTTAGGCAAGTTGTGCATTAAGCATAGACATAGAGTTCTCCCATATTAACAGGAATTTGATGAAAGAATGTGACTAGCCCCTCACTATGCTCTAGTTGCCCTTGGGAGGTGGTGATCTCTGGAGGTGAAATACTCCGAAGTTACCATCTGTTTTAAGGGTCTGAGCTTTGGTGCAGTGGGTTAAAGGCATACCAGTTATGCCTGTTGCTGTAAGGCTTCTGTGCTGGGTAGGGTTAAATCTCCTGGTGGGAAAGTGTTCTAAGGTTGTATAATCTCACTTGCGTGTTTAGGCAAGTTGTGCATTAAGTATAGACACAATGTTCTCCCATATTAACAGGAATTTGATGAAAGAACATGAGTAGCTCCTCACTATGCTCTCGTTGCCCTTGGGAGATGGTGATCTTTGGACGAGAAATACTCCGAAGTTACCATCTCTTTTAAGGGTCTGAGCTGTGGTGCAGTGGGTTAAAGGCATACCAGTTATGCCAGTTGCTGTAAGGCTTCTGTGCTGGCTAGGGTTCGAATCTCGTGGTGGGAAAGTGTTCTAAGGTTGTATAATCTCTCTTGCGTGTTTAGGCAAGTTGTGCATTAAGCATAGACACAGAGTTCTCCCATATTAACAGGAATTTGATGAAAGAACGTGAGTAGCCCCTCACTATTCTCTCGTTGCCCTTGGGAGATGGTGATCTTTGGAGGTGAAATACTCTGAAGTTACCATCTCATTTAAGGGTCTGAGCTGTGGTACAGTGGGTTAAAGACGTACCAGTTATTCCAAATGCTGTAAGGCTTCTGTGCTGGCAAGGGTTCGAATCTCCTGGTGGGAAAGTGTTCTAAGGTTGTATAATCTCTCTTGCGTATTTAGGCAAGTTGTACATTAAGCTTAGACACAAGAGTTCTCCCATATTAACAGGAATTTGATTAAAGAACGTGATTAGCCTCTCACTATGCTCTAGTTGCCCTTGGGAGATGGTGATCTTTGAAGGTGAAATACTCCGAAGTTACCATCTCTTTTATGGGTCTGAGCTGTAGTACAGTGGGCTAAAGGCGTACCAGTTATCCCAGTTGCTGTAAGGCTTCTGTGCTGGCTAGGGTTCGAATCTCCTGGTGGGAAAGTGTTCTAATGTTGTACAATCTCTCTTGCATGTTTAGGCAAGTTGTGCATTAAGCATAGACACAGAGTTCTCCCATATTAACAGGAATTTGATGAAAGAACGTGATTAGCCAATCACTATGCTCTAGTTGCCCTTGGGAGATGGTGATCTTTGAAGGTGAAATACTCCGAAGTTACCATCTCTTTTAAAGGTCTGAGCTGTGGTGCAGTGGGCTAAAGGCGTACCAGTTATGCCAGTTGCTGTAAGGCTTCTGTGCTGGCTAGGGTTCGAATCTCCTGGTGGAAAAGTGTTCTAAGGTTGTATAATCTCTCTTGCATGTTTAGGCAAGTTGTGCATTGAGCATAGAAACAGAGTTCTCCCATATTAACTGGAATTTGATGAAAGAACGTGAGTGCCCCTCACTATGCTCTCGTTGCCCTTGGGAGATGGTGATCTTTGGAAGTGAAATACTCCGAAGTTACCATCTCTTTTAAGGGTCTGAGCTGTGGTGCAGTGGGTTAAAGGAATACCAGTTATGCCAGATGCTGTAAGGCTTCTGTGCTGGCTAGGGTTCGAATCTCCTGGTGGGAAAGTGTTCTAAGGTTGTATAATCTCTCTTGCGTGTTTAGGCAAGTTGTGCATTAAGCATAGACACAGAGTTCTCCCATATTAACAGGAATTTGATGAAAGAACGTGAGTAGCCCCTCACTATGCTCTCGTTGCCCTTGGGAGATGGTGATCTTTGGAAGTGAAATACTCCGAAGTTACCATCTCTTTTAAGGGTCTGAGCTGTGGTGCAGTGGGTTAAAGACGTACCAGTTATGCGAGTTACTGTAAGGCTTCTGTGCTGGCAAGGGTTCAAATCTCTTAGTGGGAAAGTGTTCTAAGGTTGCATAATCTCTCTTGCATATTTAATCAAGTTGTGCATTAAGCATAGACACAAGAGTTCTCCCATAGTAACAGGAATTTGATGAAAGAACGTGATTAGCCTCTCACTATGCTCTAGTTGCCCTTGGGAGATGGTGATCTTTGAAGGTGAAATACTCCGAAGTTACCATCTCTTTTAAGGGTCTGATCTGTGGTGCAGTGGGCTAAAGGCGTACCAGTTATGCCAGTTGCTGTAAGGCTTCTGTGCTGGCTAGAGTTTGAATCTCCTGGTGGGAAAGTGTTCTAATGTTGTACAATCTCTCTTGCATGTTTAGGCAAGTTGTGCATTAAGCATAGACACAGAGTTCTCCCATATTAACAAGAATTTGATGAAAGAACGTGATTAGCCAATCACTATGCTCTAGTTGCCCTTGGGAGATGGTGATCTTTGAAGGTGAAATACTCCGAAGTTACCATCTCTTTTAAAGGTCTGAGCTGTGGTGCAGTGGGCTAATGGCGTACCAGTTATGCCAGTTGCTGTAAGGCTTCTGTGCTGGCTAGGGTTCGAATCTCCTGGTGGGAAAGTGTTCTAAGGTTGTATAATCTCTCTTGCATGTTTAGGCAAGTTGTGCATTAAGCATAGACATAGAGTTCTCCCATATTAACAGGAATTTGATGAAAGAATGTGACTAGCCCCTCACTATGCTCTAGTTGCCCTTGGGAGGTGGTGATCTCTGGAGGTGAAATACTCCGAAGTTACCATCTGTTTTAAGGGTCTGAGCTTTGGTGCAGTGGGTTAAAGGCATACCAGTTATGCCAGTTGCTGTAAGGCTTCTGTGCTGGGTAGGGTTAAATCTCCTGGTGGGAAAGTGTTCTAAGGTTGTATAATCTCACTTGCGTGTTTAGGCAAGTTGTGCATTAAGCATAGACACAGAGTTCTCCCATATTAACAGGAATTTGATGAAAGAACATGAGTAGCTCCTCACTATGCTCTCGTTGCCCTTGGGAGATGGTGATCTTTGGAGGAGAAATACTCCGAAGTTACCATCTCTTTTAAGGGTCTGAGCTGTGGTGCAGTGGGTTAAAGGCATACCAGTTATGCCAGTTGTTGTAAGGCTTCTGTGCTGGCTAGGGTTCGAATCTCGTGGTGGGAAAGTGTTCTAAGGTTGTATAATCTCTCTTGCGTGTTTAGGCAAGTTGTGCATTAAGCATAGACACAGAGTTCTCCCATATTAACAGGAATTTGATGAAAGAACGTGAGTAGCCCCTCACTATTCTCTCGTTGCCCTTGGGAGATGGTGATCTTTGGAGGTGAAATACTCCGAAGTTACCATCTCATTTAAGGGTCTGAGCTGTGGTACAGTGGGTTAAAGACGTACCAGTTATTCCAAATGCTGTAAGGCTTCTGTGCTGGCAAGGGTTCGAATCTCCTGGTGGGAAAGTGTTCTAAGGTTGTATAATCTCTCTTGCGTCTTTAGGCAAGTTGTACATTAAGCATAGACACAAGAGTTCTCCCATATTAACAAGAATTTGATTAAAGAACGTGATTAGCCTCTCACTATGCTCTAGTTGCCCTTGGGAGATGGTGATCTTTGAAGGTGAAATACTCCGAAGTTACCATCTCTTTTATGGGTCTGAGCTGTAGTACAGTGGGCTAAAGGCGTACCAGTTATCCCAGTTGCTGTAAGGCTTCTGTGCTGGCTAGGGTTCGAATCTCCTGGTGGGAAAGTGTTCTAATGTTGTACAATCTCTCTTGCATGTTTAGGCAAGTTGTGCATTAAGCATAGACACAGAGTTCTCCCATATTAACAGGAATTTGATGAAAGAACGTGATTAGCCAATCACTATGCTCTAGTTGCCCTTGGGAGATGGTGATCTTTGAAGGTGAAATACTCCGAAGTTACCATCTCTTTTAAAGGTCTGAGCTGTGGTGCAGTGGGCTAAAGGCGTACCAGTTATGCCAGTTGCTGTAAGGCTTCTGTGCTGGCTAGGGTTCGAATCTCCTGGTGGGAAAGTGTTCTAAGGTTGTATAATCTCTCTTGCATGTTTAGGCAAGTTGTGCATTGAGCATAGAAACAGAGTTCTCCCATATTAACAGGAATTTGATGAAAGAACGTGAGTGCCCCTCACTATGCTCTCGTTGCCCTTGGGAGATGGTGATCTTTGGAAGTGAAATACTCCGAAGTTACCATCTCTTTTAAGGGTCTGAGCTGTGGTGCAGTGGGTTAAAGGAATACCAGTTATGCCAGATGCTGTAAGGCTTCTGTGCTGGCTAGGGTTCGAATCTCCTGGTGGGAAAGTGTTCTAAGGTTGTATAATCTCTCTTGCGTGTTTAGGCAAGTTGTGCATTAAGCATAGACACAGAGTTCTCCCATATTAACAGGAATTTGATGAAAGAACGTAAGTAGCCCCTCACTATGCTCTCGTTGCCCTTGGGAGATGGTGATCTTTGGAAGTGAAATACTCCGAAGTTACCATCTCTTTTAAGGGTCTGAGCTGTGGTGCAGTGGGTTAAAGACGTACCAGTTATGCCAGTTACTGTAAGGCTTCTGTGCTGGCAAGGGTTCGAATCTCTTAGTGGGAAAGTGTTCTAAGGTTGCATAATCTCTCTTGCATATTTAATCAAGTTGTGCATTAAGCATAGACACAAGAGTTCTCCCATAGTAACAGGAATTTGATGAAAGAACGTGATTAGCCTCTCACTATGCTCTAGTTGCCCTTGGGAGATGGTGATCTTTGAAGGTGAAATACTCCGAAGTTACCATCTCTTTTAAGGGTCTGAGCTGTGGTGCAGTGGGTTAAAGACGTACCAGTTATGCCAGTTGCTGTAAGGCTTCTGTGCTGGCAAGGGTTCGAATCTCCTGGTGGGAAAGTGTTCTAAGGTTGTATAATCTCTCTTGCGTGTTTAGGCAAGTTGTGCATAGACACAGAGTTCTCCCATATTAACAGGAATTTGATGAAAGAAAGTGAGTAGCCCCTCACTATGCTCTAGTTGCCCTTGGGAGATGGTGATCTTTGGAGGTGAAATACTCCGAAGTTACCATCTCTTTTAAGGGTCTGAGCTGTGGTGCAGTAGGTTAAAGGCTTGCCAGTTGCTGTAAGGCTTCTGTGCTGGCTAGGGTTCGAATCTCGTGGTGGGAAAGTGTTCTAAGGTTGTATATTCTCTCGTGCGTGTTTAGGCAAGTTGTGCATTAAGCATAGACACAGAGTTCTCCCATATTAACAGGAATTTGATGAAAGAACGTGAGTAGCCCCTCACTATGCTCTCGTTGCCCTTGGGAGATGGTGATCTTTGGAGGTGAAATACTCCGAAGTTACCATCTCTTTTATGGGTCTGAGCTGTAGTACAGTGGGCTAAAGGCGTACCAGTTATCCCAGTTGCTGTAAGGCTTCTGTGCTGGCTAGGGTTCGAATCTCCTGGTGGGAAAGTGTTCTAATGTTGTACAATCTCTCTTGCATGTTTAGGCAAGTTGTGCATTAAGCATAGACACAGAGTTCTCCCATATTAACAGGAATTTGATGAAAGAACGTGATTAGCCAATCACTATGCTCTAGTTGCCCTTGGGAGATGGTGATCTTTGAAGGTGAAATACTCCGAAGTTACCATCTCTTTTAAAGGTCTGAGCTGTGGTGCAGTGGGCTAAAGGCGTACCAGTTATGCCAGTTGCTGTAAGGCTTCTGTGCTGGCTAGGGTTCGAATCTCCTGGTGGGAAAGTGTTCTAAGGTTGTATAATCTCTCTTGCATGTTTAGGCAAGTTGTGCATTAAGCATAGACATAGAGTTCTCCCATATTAACAGGAATTTGATGAAAGAATGTGACTAGCCCCTCACTATGCTCTAGTTGCCCTTGGGAGGTGGTGATCTCTGGAGGTGAAATACTCCGAAGTTACCATCTGTTTTAAGGGTCTGAGCTTTGGTGCAGTGGGTTAAAGGCATACCAGTTATGCCAGTTGCTGTAAGGCTTCTGTGCTGGGTAGGGTTAAATCTCCTGGTGGGAAAGTGTTCTAAGGTTGTATAATCTCACTTGCGTGTTTAGGCAAGTTGTGCATTAAGCATAGACACAATGTTCTCCCATATTAACAGGAATTTGATGAAAGAACATGAGTAGCTCCTCACTATGCTCTCGTTGCCCTTGGGAGATGGTGATATTTGGACGAGAAATACTCCGAAGTTACCATCTCTTTTAAGGGTCTGAGCTGTGGTGCAGTGGGTTAAAGGCATACCAGTTATGCCAGTTGCTGTAAGGCTTCTGTGCTGGCTAGGGTTCGAATCTCGTGGTGGGAAAGTGTTCTAAGGTTGTATAATCTCTCTTGCGTGTTTAGGCAAGTTGTGCATTAAGCATAGACACAGAGTTCTCCCATATTAACAGGAATTTGATGAAAGAACGTGAGTAGCCCCTCACTATTCTCTCGTTGCCCTTGGGAGATGGTGATCTTTGGAGGTGAAATACTCTGAAGTTACCATCTCATTTAAGGGTCTGAGCTGTGGTACAGTGGGTTAAAGACGTACCAGTTATTCCAAATGCTGTAAGGCTTCTGTGCTGGCAAGGGTTCGAATCTCCTGGTGGGAAAGTGTTCTAAGGTTGTATAATCTCTCTTGCGTATTTAGGCAAGTTGTACATTAAGCATAGACACAAGAGTTCTCCCATATTAACAGGAATTTGATTAAAGAACGTGATTAGCCTCTCACTATGCTCTAGTTGCCCTTGGGAGATGGTGATCTTTGAAGGTGAAATACTCCGAAGTTACCATCTCTTTTAAAGGTCTGAGCTGTGGTGCAGTGGGCTAAAGGCGTACCAGTTATGGTAGTTGCTGTAAGGCTTCTGTGCTGGCTAGGGTTCGAATCTCCTGGTGGAAAAGTGTTCTAAGGTTGTATAATCTCTCTTGCATGTTTAGGCAAGTTGTGCATTGAACATAGAAACAGAGTTCTCCCATATTAACAGGAATTTGATGAAAGAACGTGAGTGCCCCTCACTATGCTCTCGTTGCCCTTGGGAGATGGTGATCTTTGGAAGTGAAATACTCCGAAGTTACCATCTCTTTTAAGGGTCTGAGCTGTGGTGCAGTGGGTTAAAGGAATACCAGTTATGCCAGATGCTGTAAGGCTTCTGTGCTGGCTAGGGTTCGAATCTCCTGGTGGGAAAGTGTTCTAAGGTTGTATAATCTCTCTTGCGTGTTTAGGCAAGTTGTGCATTAAGCATAGACACAGAGTTCTCCCATATTAACAGGAATTTGATGAAAGAACGTGAGTAGCCCCTCACTATGCTCTCGTTGCCCTTGGGAGATGGTGATCTTTGGAAGTGAAATACTCCGAAGTTACCATCTCTTTTAAGGGTCTGAGCTGTGGTGCAGTGGGTTAAAGACGTACCAGTTATGCCAGTTACTGTAAGGCTTCT
This sequence comes from Procambarus clarkii, assembly GCF_040958095.1. Classification (NCBI taxonomy): domain Eukaryota; kingdom Metazoa; phylum Arthropoda; class Malacostraca; order Decapoda; family Cambaridae; genus Procambarus; species Procambarus clarkii. Next base: position 1,547,114 of record NC_091220.1, read on the forward strand.
GTGCTGGCAAGGGTTCGAATCTCTTAGTGGGAAAGTGTTCTAAGGTTGCATAATCTCTCTTGCATATTTAATCAAGTTGTGCATTAAGCATAGACACAAGAGTTCTCCCATAGTAACAGGAATTTGATGAAAGAACGTGATTAGCCTCTCACTATGCTCTAGTTGCCCTTGGGAGATGGTGATCTTTGAAGGTGAAATACTCCGAAGTTACCATCTCTTTTAAGGGTCTGATCTGTGGTGCAGTGGGCTAAAGGCGTACCAGTTATGCCAGTTGCTGTAAGGCTTCTGTGCTGGCTAGAGTTCGAATCTCCTGGTGGGAAAGTGTTCTAATGTTGTACAATCTCTCTTGCATGTTTAGGCAAGTTGTGCATTAAGCATAGACACAGAGTTCTCCCATATTAACAAGAATTTGATGAAAGAACGTGATTAGCCAATCACTATGCTCTAGTTGCCCTTGGGAGATGGTGATCTTTGAAGGTGAAATACTCCGAAGTTACCATCTCTTTTAAAGGTCTGAGCTGTGGTGCAGTGGGCTAATGGCGTACCAGTTATGCCAGTTGCTGTAAGGCTTCTGTGCTGGCTAGGGTTCGAATCTCCTGGTGGGAAAGTGTTCTAAGGTTGTATAATCTCTCTTGCATGTTTAGGCAAGTTGTGCATTAAGCATAGACATAGAGTTCTCCCATATTAACAGGAATTTGATGAAAGAATGTGACTAGCCCCTCACTATGCTCTAGTTGCCCTTGGGAGGTGGTGATCTCTGGAGGTGAAATACTCCGAAGTTACCATCTGTTTTAAGAGTCTGAGCTTTGGTGCAGTGGGTTAAAGGCATACCAGTTATGCCAGTTGCTGTAAGGCTTCTGTGCTGGGTAGGGTTAAATCTCCTGGTGGGAAAGTGTTCTAAGGTTGTATAATCTCACTTGCGTGTTTAGGCAAGTTGTGCATTAAGCATAGACACAGAGTTCTCCCATATTAACAGGAATTTGATGAAAGAACATGAGTAGCTCCTCACTATGCTCTCGTTGCCCTTGGGAGATGGTGATCTTTGGACGAGAAATACTCCGAAGTTACCATCTCTTTTAAGGGTCTGAGCTGTGGTGCAGTGGGTTAAAGGCATACCAGTTATGCCAGTTGCTGTAAGGCTTCTGTGCTGGCTAGGGTTCGAATCTCGTGGTGGGAAAGTGTTCTAAGGTTGTATAATCTCTCTTGCGTGTTTAGGCAAGTTGTGCATTAAGCATAGACACAGAGTTCTCCCATATTAACAGGAATTTGATGAAAGAACGTGAGTAGCCCCTCACTATTCTCTCGTTGCCCTTGGGAGATGGTGATGTTTGGAGGTGAAATACTCCGAAGTTACCATCTCATTTAAGGGTCTGAGCTGTGGTACAGTGGGTTAAAGACGTACCAGTTATTCCAAATGCTGTAAGGCTTCTGTGCTGGCAAGGGTTCGAATCTCCTGGTGGGAAAGTGTTCTAAGGTTGTATAATCTCTCTTGCGTCTTTAGGCAAGTTGTACATTAAGCATAGACACAAGAGTTCTCCCATATTAACAGGAATTTGATTAAAGAACGTGATTAGCCTCTCACTATGCTCTAGTTGCCCTTGGGAGATGGTGATCTTTGAAGGTGAAATACTCCGAAGTTACCATCTCTTTTATGGGTCTGAGCTGTAGTACAGTGGGCTAAAGGCGTACCAGTTATCCCAGTTGCTGTAAGGCTTCTGTGCTGGCTAGGGTTCGAATCTCCTGGTGGGAAAGTGTTCTAATGTTGTACAATCTCTCTTGCATGTTTAGGCAAGTTGTGCATTAAGCATAGACACAGAGTTCTCTCATATTAACAGGAATTTGATGAAAGAACGTGATTAGCCAATCACTATGCTCTAGTTGCCCTTGGGAGATGGTGATCTTTGAAGGTGAAATACTCCGAAGTTACCATCTCTTTTAAAGGTCTGAGCTGTGGTGCAGTGGGCTAAAGGCGTACCAGTTATGCCAGTTGCTGTAAGGCTTCTGTGCTGGCTAGGGTTCGAATCTCCTGGTGGGAAAGTGTTCTAAGGTTGTATAATCTCTCTTGCATGTTTAGGCAAGTTGTGCATTGAGCATAGAAACAGAGTTCTCCCATATTAACAGGAATTTGATGAAAGAACGTGAGTGCCCCTCACTATGCTCTCGTTGCCCTTGGGAGATGGTGATCTTTGGAAGTGAAATACTCCGAAGTTACCATCTCTTTTAAGGGTCTGAGCTGTGGTGCAGTGGGTTAAAGGAATACCAGTTATGCCAGATGCTGTAAGGCTTCTGTGCTGGCTAGGGTTCGAATCTCCTGGTGGGAAAGTGTTCTAAGGTTGTATAATCTCTCTTGCGTGTTTAGGCAAGTTGTGCATTAAGCATAGACACAGAGTTCTCCCATATTAACAGGAATTTGATGAAAGAACGTGAGTAGCCCCTCACTATGCTCTCGTTGCCCTTGGGAGATGGTGATCTTTGGAAGTGAAATACTCCGAAGTTACCATCTCTTTTAAGGGTCTGAGCTGTGGTGCAGTGGGTTAAAGACGTACCAGTTATGCCAGTTACTGTAAGGCTTCTGTGCTGGCAAGGGTTCGAATCTCTTAGTGGGAAAGTGTTCTAAGGTTGCATAATCTCTCTTGCATATTTAATCAAGTTGTGCATTAAGCATAGACACAAGAGTTCTCCCATAGTAACAGGAATTTGATGAAAGAACGTGATTAGCCTCTCACTATGCTCTAGTTGCCCTTGGGAGATGGTGATCTTTGAAGGTGAAATACTCCGAAGTTACCATCTCTTTTAAGGGTCTGAGCTATGGTGCAGTGGGTTAAAGACGTACCAGTTATGCCAGTTGCTGTAAGGCTTCTGTGCTGGCAAGGGTTCGAATCTCCTGGTGGGAAAGTGTTCTAAGGTTGTATAATCTCTCTTGCGTGTTTAGGCAAGTTGTGCATAGACACAGAGTTCTCCCATATTAACAGGAATTTGATGAAAGAAAGTGAGTAGCCCCTCACTATGCTCTAGTTGCCCTTGGGAGATGGTGATCTTTGGAGGTGAAATACTCCGAAGTTACCATCTCTTTTAAGGGTCTGAGCTGTGGTGCAGTAGGTTAAAGGCTTGCCAGTTGCTGTAAGGCTTCTGTGCTGGCTAGGGTTCGAATCTCGTGGTGGGAAAGTGTTCTAAGGTTGTATATTCTCTCGTGCGTGTTTAGGCAAGTTGTGCATTAAGCATAGACACAGAGTTCTCCCATATTAACAGGAATTTGATGAAAGAACGTGAGTAGCCCCTCACTATGCTCTCGTTGCCCTTGGGAGATGGTGATCTTTGGAGGTGAAATACTCCGAAGTTACCATCTCTTTTATGGGTCTGAGCTGTAGTACAGTGGGCTAAAGGCGTACCAGTTATCCCAGTTGCTGTAAGGCTTCTGTGCTGGCTAGGGTTCGAATCTCCTGGTGGGAAAGTGTTCTAATGTTGTACAATCTCTCTTGCATGTTTAGGCAAGTTGTGCATTAAGCATAGACACAGAGTTCTCCCATATTAACAGGAATTTGATGAAAGAACGTGATTAGCCAATCACTATGCTCTAGTTGCCCTTGGGAGATGGTGATCTTTGAAGGTGAAATACTCCGAAGTTACCATCTCTTTTAAAGGTCTGAGCTGTGGTGCAGTGGGCTAAAGGCGTACCAGTTATGCCAGTTGCTGTAAGGCTTCTGTGCTGGCTAGGGTTCGAATCTCCTGGTGGGAAAGTGTTCTAAGGTTGTATAATCTCTCTTGCATGTTTAGGCAAGTTGTGCATTAAGAATAGACATAGAGTTCTCCCATATTAACAGGAATTTGATGAAAGAATGTGACTAGCCCCTCACTATGCTCTAGTTGCCCTTGGGAGGTGGTGATCTCTGGAGGTGAAATACTCCGAAGTTACCATCTGTTTTAAGGGTCTGAGCTTTGGTGCAGTGGGTTAAAGGCATACCAGTTATGCCAGTTGCTGTAAGGCTTCTGTGCTGGGTAGGGTTAAATCTCCTGGTGGGAAAGTGTTCTAAGGTTGTATAATCTCACTTGCGTGTTTAGGCAAGTTGTGCATTAAGCATAGACACAATGTTCTCCCATATTAACAGGAATTTGATGAAAGAACATGAGTAGCTCCTCACTATGCTCTCGTTGCCCTTGGGAGATGGTGATCTTTGGACGAGAAATACTCCGAAGTTACCATCTCTTTTAAAGGTCTGAGCTGTGGTGCAGTGGGCTAATGGCATACCAGTTATGCCAGTTGCTGTAAGGCTTCTGTGCTGGCTAGGGTTCGAATCTCCTGGTGGGAAAGTGTTCTAAGGTTGTATAATCTCTCTTGCCTGTTTAGGCAAGTTGTGCATTAAGCATAGACACAGAGTTCTCCCATATTAACAGGAATTTGATGAAAGAACGTGAGTAGCCCCTCACTATGCTCTCGTTGTCCTTGGGAGATGGTGATCTTTGGAGGTGAAATACTCCGAAGTTACCATCTCTTTTAAGAGTCTGAGCTGTGGTGCAGTAGGATAAAGGCGTACCAGTTTGCCAGTTGCTGTAAGGATTCTGTGCTGGCTAGAGTTCGAATCTCCTGGTGGGAAAGTGTTCTAAGGTTGTATAATCTCTCTTGCGTGTTTAGGCAAGTTGTGCATTAAGCATAGACACAGAGTTATCCCATATTAACAGGAATTTGATGAAAGAACGTGAGTAGCCCCTCACTATTCTCTCGTTGCCCTTGGGAGATGGTGATCTTTGGAGGTGAAATACTCCGAAGTTACCATCTCTTTTAAGGGTCTGAGCTATGGTGCAGTGGGTTAAAGACGTACCAGTTATGCCAGTTGCTGCAAGGCTTCTGTGCTGGCAAGGGTTCGAATCTCCTGGTGGGAAAGTGTTCTAAGGTTGTATAATCTCTCTTGCGTGTTTAGGCAAGTTGTGCATAGACACAGAGTTCTCCCATATTAACAGGAATTTGATGAAAGAAAGTGAGTAGCCCCTCACTATGCTCTAGTTGCCCTTGGGAGATGGTGATCTTTGGAGGTGAAATACTCCGAAGTTACCATCTCTTTTAAGGGTCTGAGCTGTGGTGCAGTAGGTTAAAGGCTTGCCAGTTGCTGTAAGGCTTCTGTGCTGGCTAGGGTTCGAATCTCGTGGTGGGAAAGTGTTCTAAGGTTGTATATTCTCTCGTGCGTGTTTAGGCAAGTTGTGCATTAAGCATAGACACAGAGTTCTCCCATATTAACAGGAATTTGATGAAAGAACGTGAGTAGCCCCTCACTATGCTCTCGTTGCCCTTGGGAGATGGTGATCTTTGGAGGTGAAATACTCCGAAGTTACCATCTCTTTTATGGGTCTGAGCTGTAGTACAGTGGGCTAAAGGCGTACCAGTTATCCCAGTTGCTGTAAGGCTTCTGTGCTGGCTAGGGTTCGAATCTCCTGGTGGGAAAGTGTTCTAATGTTGTACAATCTCTCTTGCATGTTTAGGCAAGTTGTGCATTAAGCATAGACACAGAGTTCTCCCATATTAACAGGAATTTGATGAAAGAACGTGATTAGCCAATCACTATGCTCTAGTTGCCCTTGGGAGATGGTGATCTTTGAAGGTGAAATACTCCGAAGTTACCATCTCTTTTAAAGGTCTGAGCTGTGGTGCAGTGGGCTAAAGGCGTACCAGTTATGCCAGTTGCTGTAAGGCTTCTGTGCTGGCTAGGGTTCGAATCTCCTGGTGGGAAAGTGTTCTAAGGTTGTATAATCTCTCTTGCATGTTTAGGCAAGTTGTGCATTAAGAATAGACATAGAGTTCTCCCATATTAACAGGAATTTGATGAAAGAATGTGACTAGCCCCTCACTATGCTCTAGTTGCCCTTGGGAGGTGGTGATCTCTGGAGGTGAAATACTCCGAAGTTACCATCTGTTTTAAGGGTCTGAGCTTTGGTGCAGTGGGTTAAAGGCATACCAGTTATGCCAGTTGCTGTAAGGCTTCTGTGCTGGGTAGGGTTAAATCTCCTGGTGGGAAAGTGTTCTAAGGTTGTATAATCTCACTTCCGTGTTTAGGCAAGTTGTGCATTAAGCATAGACACAATGTTCTCCCATATTAACAGGAATTTGATGAAAGAACATGAGTAGCTCCTCACTATGCTCTCGTTGCCCTTGGGAGATGGTGATCTTTGGACGAGAAATACTCCGAAGTTACCATCTCTTTTAAAGGTCTGAGCTGTGGTGCAGTGGGCTAATGGCATACCAGTTATGCCAGTTGCTGTAAGGCTTCTGTGCTGGCTAGGGTTCGAATCTCCTGGTGGGAAAGTGTTCTAAGGTTGTATAATCTCTCTTGCCTGTTTAGGCAAGTTGTGCATTAAGCATAGACACAGAGTTCTCCCATATTAACAGGAATTTGATGAAAGAACGTGAGTAGCCCCTCACTATGCTCTCGTTGTCCTTGGGAGATGGTGATCTTTGGAGGTGAAATACTCCGAAGTTACCATCTCTTTTAAGAGTCTGAGCTGTGGTGCAGTAGGATAAAGGCGTACCAGTTTGCCAGTTGCTGTAAGGATTCTGTGCTGGCTAGAGTTCGAATCTCCTGGTGGGAAAGTGTTCTAAGGTTGTATAATCTCTCTTGCGTGTTTAGGCAAGTTGTGCATTAAGCATAGACACAGAGTTATCCCATATTAACAGGAATTTGATGAAAGAACGTGAGTAGCCCCTCACTATTCTCTCGTTGCCCTTGGGAGATGGTGATCTTTGGAGGTGAAATACTCCGAAGTTACCATCTCTTTTAAGGGTCTGAGCTGTGGTACAGTGGGTTAAAGACGTACCAGTTATGCCAGTTGCTGTAAGGCTTCTGTGCTGGCAATGGTTCGAATCTCCTGGTGGGAAAGTGTTCTAAGGTTGTATAATCTCTCTTGCGTATTTAGGCAAGTTGTACATTAAGCATAGACACAAGAGTTCTCCCATATTTACAGGAATTTGATGAAAGAACGTGATTAGCCTCTCACTATGCTCTAGTTGCCCTTGGGAGATGGTGATCTTTGAAGGTGAAATACTCCGAAGTTACCATCTCTTTTAAAGGTCTGAGCTGTGGTGCAGTGGGCTAAAGGCGTAATAGTTATGCCAGTTGCTGTAAGGCTTCTGTGCTGGCTAGGGTTCGAATCTCCTGGTGGGAAAGTGTTCTAAGGTTGTATAATCTTTCTTGCGTGTTTAGGCAAGTTGTGCATTAAGCATAGACACAGAGTTCTCCCATATTAATAGGAAATTGATGAAAGAACGTGAGTAGCTCCTCACTATGCTCTCGTTGCCCTTGGGAGATGGTGATCTTTGGAGGAGAAATACTCCGAAGTTACCATCTCTTTTAAGAGTCTGAGCTGTGGTGCAGTGGGTTAAAGGCATACCAGTTATACCAGTTGCTGTAAGGCTTCTGTGCTGGCTAGGGTTCGAATCTCCGGGTGGGAAAGTGTTCTAAGGTTTTATAATCTCTCTTGCATGTTTAGGCAAGTTGTGCATTGAGCTTAGAAACAGAGTTCTCCCATATTAACAGGAATTTGATGAAAGAACGTGAGTGCCCCTCACTATGCTCTCGTTGCCCTTGGGAGATGGTGATCTTTGGAAGTGAAATACTCCGAAGTTACCATTTCTTTTATGGGTCTGAGCTGTGGTGCAGTGGGCTAAAGGCGTACGAGTTATGCCAGTTGCTGTAAGGTTTCTGTGCTGGCTAGGGTTCGAATCTCCTGGTGGGAAAGTGTTCTAAGGTTGTATATTCTCTCTTGCCTGTTTAGGCAAGATGTGCATTAAGCATAGACACAGAGTTCTCCCATATTAATAGGAAATTGATGAAAGAACGTGAGTAGCTCCTCACTATGCTCTCGTTGCCCTTGGGAGATGGTGATCTTTGGAGGAGAAATACTCCGAAGTTACCATCTCTTTTAAGGGTCTGAGCTGTGGTGCAGTGGGTTAAAGACGTACCAGTTATGCCAGTTGCTGTAAGGCTTCTGTGCTGGCAAGGGTTCGAATCTCCTGGTGGGAAAGTGTTCTAAGGTTGTATAATCTCTCTTGCGTGTTTAGGCAAGTTGTGCATAGACACAGAGTTCTCCCATATTAACAGGAATTTGATGAAAGAAAGTGAGTAGCCCCTCACTATGCTCTAGTTGCCCTTGGGAGATGGTGATCTTTGGAGGTGAAATACTCCGAAGTTACCATCTCTTTTAAGGGTCTGAGCTGTGGTGCAGTAGGTTAAAGGCTTGCCAGTTGCTGTAAGGCTTCTGTGCTGGCTAGGGTTCGAATCTCGTGGTGGGAAAGTGTTCTAAGGTTGTATATTCTCTCGTGCGTGTTTAGGCAAGTTGTGCATTAAGCATAGACACAGAGTTCTCCCATATTAACAGGAATTTGATGAAAGAATGTGAGTAGCCCCTCACTATGCTCTCGTTGCCCTTGGGAGATGGTGATCTTTGGAGGTGAAATACTCCGAAGTTACCATCTCTTTTAAAGGTCTGAGCTGTGGTGCAGTAGGATAAAGGCGTACCAGTTTGCCAGTTGCTGTAAGGCTTCTGTGCTGGCTAGAGTTCGAATCTCCTGGTGGGAAAGTGTTCTATGGTTGTATAATCTCTCTTGCGTGTTTAGGCAAGTTGTGCATTAAGCATAGACACAGAGTTCTCCCATATTAACAGGAATTTGATGAAAGAACGTGAGTAGCCCCTCACTATTCTCTCGTTGCCCTTGGGAGATGGTGATCTTTGGAGGTGAAATACTCCGAAGTTACCATCTCTTTTAAGGGTCTGAGCTGTGGTACAGTGGGTTAAAGACGTACCAGTTATGCCAGTTGCTGTAAGGCTTCTGTGCTGGCAAGGGTTCGAATCTCCTGGTGGGAAAGTGTTCTAAGGTTGTATAATCTCTCTTGCGTATTTAGGCAAGTTGTACATTAAGCATAGACACAAGAGTTCTCCCATATTAACAGGAATTTGATGAAAGAACGTGATTAGCCTCTCACTATGCTCTAGTTGCCCTTGGGAGATGGTGATCTTTGAAGGTGAATTACTCCGAAGTTACCATCTCTACTAAAAGGTCTGAGCTGTGGTGCAGTGGGCTAAAAGCGTACCAGTTATGCCAGTTGCTGTAAGGCTTCTGTGCTGGCTAGGGTTCGAATCTCCTGGTGGGAAAGTGTTCTAAGGTTGTATAATCTCTCTTGCCTGTTTAGGCAAGTTGTGCATTAAGCATAGACACAGAGTTCTCCCATATTAACAGGAATTTGATGAAAGAATGTGAGTAGCCCCTCACTATGCTCTCGTTGCCCTTGGGAGATGGTGATCTTTGGAGGAGAAATACTCCGAAGTTACCATCTCTTTTAAGAGTCTGAGCTGTGGTGCAGTGGGTTAAAGGCATACCAGTTATACCAGTTGCTGTAAGGCTTCTGTGCTGGCTAGGGTTCGAATCTCCTGGTGGGAAAGTGTTCTAAGGTTTTATAATCTCTCTTGCATGTTTAGGCAAGTTGTGCATTGAGCATAGAAACAGAGTTCTCCCATATTAACAGGAATTTGATGAAAGAACGTGAGTGCCCCTCACTATGCTCTCGTTGCCCTTGGGAGATGGTGATCTTTGGAAGTGAAATACTCCGAAGTTACCATCTCTTTTATGGGTCTGAGCTGTGGTGCAGTGGGCTAAAGGCGTACCAGTTATGCCAGTTGCTGTAAGGTTTCTGTGCTGGCTAGGGTTCGAATCTCCTGGTGGGAAAGTGTTCTAAGGTTGTATATTCTCTCTTGCCTGTTTAGGAAAGATGTGCATTAAGCATAGACACAGAGTTCTCCCATATTAATAGGAAATTGATGAAAGAACGTGAGTAGCTCCTCACTATGCTCTCGTTGCCCTTGGGAGATGGTGATCTTTGGAGGAGAAATACTCCGAAGTTACCATCTCTTTTAAGGGTCTGAGCTGTGGTGCAGTGGGTTAAAGACGTACCAGTTATGCCAGTTGCTGTAAGGCTTCTGTGCTGGCAAGGGTTCGAATCTCCTGGTGGGAAAGTGTTCTAAGGTTGTATAATCTCTCTTGCGTGTTTAGGCAAGTTGTGCATAGACACAGAGTTCTCCCATATTAACAGGAATTTGATGAAAGAAAGTGAGTAGCCCCTCACTATGCTCTAGTTGCCCTTGGGAGATGGTGATCTTTAGAGGTGAAACACTCCGATGTTACCATCTCTTTTAAGGGTCTGAGCTGTGGTGCAGTAGGTTAAAGGCTTGCCAGTTGCTGTAAGGCTTCTGTGCTGGCTAGGGTTCGAATCTCGTGGTGGGAAAGTGTTCTAAGGTTGTATAATCTCTCGTGCGTGTTTAGGCAAGTTGTGCATTAAGCATAGACACAGAGTTCTCCTATATTAACAGGAATTTGATGAAAGAACGTGAGTAGCCCGTCACTATGCTCTCGTTGCCCTTGGGAGATGGTGATCTTTGGAAGTGAAATACTCCGAAGCTACCATCTCTTTTAAGGGTCTGAGCTGTGGTGCAGTGGGTTAAAGACGTACCAGTTATGCCAGTTGCTGTAAGGCTTCTGTGCTGGCAAGGGTTCAAATCTCCTGGTGGGAAAGTGTTCTAAGGTTGTATAATCTCTCTTGTGTATTTAGGCAATGTTGTGCATTAAGCATAGACACAAGAGTTCTCCCATATTTACAGGAATTTGATGAAAGAACGTGATTAGCCAATCACTATGCTCTAGTTGCCTTTGGGAGATGGTGATCTTTGAAGGTGAAATACTCCGAAGTTACCATCTCTTTTAAAGGTCTGAGCTGTGGGGCAGTGGGCTAAAGGCGTACCAGTTATGCCAGTTGCTGTAAGGCTTCTATGCTGGCTAGGGTTCGAATCTCCTGGTGGGAAAGTGTTCTAAGGTTGTATAATCTCTCTTGCCTGTTTAGGCAAGTTGTGCATTAAGCATAGACACAGAGTTCTCCCATATTAACAGGAATTTGATGAAAGAATGTGAGTAGCCCCTCACTATGCTCTAGTTGCCCTTGGGAAGTGGTGATCTCTGGAGGTGAAATACTCCGAAGTTACCATCTCTTTTAAGGGTCTGAGCTGTGATGCAGTAGGATAAAGGCGTACCAGTTTGCCAGTTGCTGTAAGGCTTCTGTGCTGGCTAGAGTTCGAATTTCCTAGTGGGAAAGTGTTCTAAGGTTGTCTAATCTCTCTTGCGTGTTTAGGCAAGTTGTGCATTAAGCATAGACACAGAGTTCTCCCATATTAATAGGAAATTGATGAAAGAACGTGAGTAGCTCCTCACTATGCTCTCGTTGCCCTTGGGAGATGGTGATCTTTGGAGGAGAAATACTCCGAAGTTACCATCTCTTTTAAGGGTCTGAGCTGTGGTGCAGTGGGTTAAAGACGTACCAGTTATGCCAGTTGCTGTAAGGCTTCTGTGCTGTCAAGGGTTCGAATCTCCTGGTGGGAAAGTGTTCTAAGGTTGTATAATCTCTCTTGCGTGTTTAGGCAAGTTGTGCATAGACACAGAGTTCTCCCATATTAACAGGAATTTGATGAAAGAAAGTGAGTAGCCCCTCACTATGCTCTAGTTGCCCTTGGGAGATGGTGATCTTTGGAGGTGAAATACTCCGAAGTTACCATCTCTTTTAAGGGTCTGAGCTGTGGTGCAGTAGGTTAAAGGCTTGCCAGTTGCTGTAAGGCTTCTGTGCTGGCTAGGGTTCGAATCTCGTGGTGGGAAAGTGTTCTAAGGTTGTATATTCTCTCGTGCGTGTTTAGGCAAGTTGTGCATTAAGCATAGACACAGAGTTCTCCCATATTAACAGGAATTTGATGAAAGAATGTGAGTAGCCCCTCACTATGCTCTCGTTGCCCTTGGGAGATGGTGATCTTTGGAGGTGAAATACTCCGAAGTTACCATCTCTTTTAAAGGTCTGAGCTGTGGTGCAGTAGGATAAAGGCGTACCAGTTTGCCAGTTGCTGTAAGGCTTCTGTGCTGGCTAGAGTTCGAATCTCCTGGTGGGAAAGTGTTCTATGGTTGTATAATCTCTCTTGCGTGTTTAGGCAAGTTGTGCATTAAGCATAGACACAGAGTTCTCCCATATTAACAGGAATTTGATGAAAGAACGTGAGTAGCCCCTCACTATTCTCTCGTTGCCCTTGGGAGATGGTGATCTTTGGAGGTGAAATACTCCGAAGTTACCATCTCTTTTAAGGGTCTGAGCTGTGGTACAGTGGGTTAAAGACGTACCAGTTATGCCAGTTGCTGTAAGGCTTCTGTGCTGGCAAGGGTTCGAATCTCCTGGTGGGAAAGTGTTCTAAGGTTGTATAATCTCTCTTGCGTATTTAGGCAAGTTGTACATTAAGCATAGACACAAGAGTTCTCCCATATTAACAGGAATTTGATGAAAGAACGTGATTAGCCTCTCACTATGCTCTAGTTGCCCTTGGGAGATGGTGATCTTTGAAGGTGAATTACTCCAAAGTTACCATCTCTACTAAAAGGTCTGAGCTGTGGTGCAGTGGGCTAAAAGCGTACCAGTTATGCCAGTTGCTGTAAGGCTTCTGTGCTGGCTAGGGTTCGAATCTCCTGGTGGGAAAGTGTTCTAAGGTTGTATAATCTCTCTTGCCTGTTTAGGCAAGTTGTGCATTAAGCATAGACACAGAGTTCTCCCATATTAACAGGAATTTGATGAAAGAATGTGAGTAGCCCCTCACTATGCTCTCGTTGCCCTTGGGAGATGGTGATCTTTGGAGGAGAAATACTCCGAAGTTACCATCTCTTTTAAGAGTCTGAGCTGTGGTGCAGTGGGTTAAAGGCATACCAGTTATACCAGTTGCTGTAAGGCTTCTGTGCTGGCTAGGGTTCGAATCTCCTGGTGGGAAAGTGTTCTAAGGTTTTATAATCTCTCTTGCATGTTTAGGCAAGTTGTGCATTGAGCATAGAAACAGAGTTCTCCCATATTAACAGGAATTTGATGAAAGAACGTGAGTGCCCCTCACTATGCTCTCGTTGCCCTTGGGAGATGGTGATCTTTGGAAGTGAAATACTCCGAAGTTACCATCTCTTTTATGGGTCTGAGCTGTGGTGCAGTGGGCTAAAGGCGTACCAGTTATGCCAGTTGCTGTAAGGTTTCTGTGCTGGCTAGGGTTCGAATCTCCTGGTGGGAAAGTGTTCTAAGGTTGTATATTCTCTCTTGCCTGTTTAGGAAAGATGTGCATTAAGCATAGACACAGAGTTCTCCCATATTAATAGGAAATTGATGAAAGAACGTGAGTAGCTCCTCACTATGCTCTCGTTGCCCTTGGGAGATGGTGATCTTTGGAGGAGAAATACTCCGAAGTTACCATCTCTTTTAAGGGTCTGAGCTGTGGTGCAGTGGGTTAAAGACGTACCAGTTATGCCAGTTGCTGTAAGGCTTCTGTGCTGGCAAGGGTTCGAATCTCCTGGTGGGAAAGTGTTCTAAGGTTGTATAATCTCTCTTGCGTGTTTAGGCAAGTTGTGCATAGACACAGAGTTCTCCCATATTAACAGGAATTTGATGAAAGAAAGTGAGTAGCCCCTCACTATGCTCTAGTTGCCCTTGGGAGATGGTGATCTTTAGAGGTGAAACACTCCGATGTTACCATCTCTTTTAAGGGTCTGAGCTGTGGTGCAGTAGGTTAAAGGCTTGCCAGTTGCTGTAAGGTTCTGTGCTGGCTAGGGTTCGAATCTCGTGGTGGGAAAGTGTTCTAAGGTTGTATAATCTCTCGTGCGTGTTTAGGCAAGTTGTGCATTAAGCATAGACACAGAGTTCTCCTATATTAACAGGAATTTGATGAAAGAACGTGAGTAGCCCCTCACTATGCTCTCGTTGCCCTTGGGAGATGGTGATCTTTGGAAGTGAAATACTCCGAAGTTACCATCTCTTTTAAGGGTCTGAGCTGTGGTGCAGTGGGTTAAAGACGTACCAGTTATGCCAGTTGCTGTAAGGCTTCTGTGCTGGCAAGGGTTCAAATCTCCTGGTGGGAAAGTGTTCTAAGGTTGTATAATCTCTCTTGTGTATTTAGGCAATGTTGTGCATTAAGCATAGACACAAGAGTTCTCCCATATTAAGAGGAATTTGATGAAAGAACGTGATTAGCCTCTCACTATGCTCTAGTTGCCCTTGGGAGATGGTGATCTTTGAAGATGAAATACTCCGAAGTTACCATCTCTTTTAAGGGTCTGAGCTGTGGTGCAGTGGGCTAAAGGCGTACCAGTTATGCCAGTTGCTGTAAGGCTTCAGTGCTGGCTAGGGTTCGAATCTCCTGGTAGGAAAGTGTTCTAATGTTGTACAATCTCTCTTGCATGTTTAGGCAAGTTGTGTATTAAGCATAGACACAGAGTTCTCCCATATTTACAGGAATTTGATGAAAGAACGTGATTAGCCAATCACTATGCTCTAGTTGCCTTTGGGAGATGGTGATCTTTGAAGGTGAAATACTCCGAAGTTACCATCTCTTTTAAAGGTCTGAGCTGTGGGGCAGTGGGCTAAAGGCGTACCAGTTATGCCAGTTGCTGTAAGGCTTCTATGCTGGCTAGGGTTCGAATCTCCTGGTGGGAAAGTGTTCTAAGGTTGTATAATCTCTCTTGCCTGTTTAGGCAAGTTGTGCATTAAGCATAGACACAGAGTTCTCCCATATTAACAGGAATTTGATGAAAGAATGTGAGTAGCCCCTCACTATGCTCTAGTTGCCCTTGGGAAGTGGTGATCTCTGGAGGTGAAATACTCCGAAGTTACCATCTCTTTTAAGGGTCTGAGCTGTGATGCAGTAGGATAAAGGCGTACCAGTTTGCCAGTTGCTGTAAGGCTTCTGTGCTGGCTAGAGTTCGAATTTCCTAGTGGGAAAGTGTTCTAAGGTTGTCTAATCTCTCTTGCGTGTTTAGGCAAGTTGTGCATTAAGCATAGACACAGAGTTCTCCCATATTAATAGGAATTTGATGAAAGAACGTGAGTAGCTCCTCACTATGCTCTCGTTGCCCTTGGGAGATGGTGATCTTTGGAGGAGAAATACTCCGAAGTTACCATCTCTTTTAAGGGTATGAGCTTTTCTGCAGTGGGTTAAAGGCATACCAGTTATGCCAGTTGCTGTAAGGCCTCTGTGCTGGCAATGGTTCGAATCTCCTGGTGGGAAAGTGTTCTAAGGTTGTATAATCTCTCTTGCGTATTTAGGCAAGTTGTACATTAAGCATAGACACAAGAGTTCTCCCATATTAACAGGAATTTGGAGAAAGAACGTGATTAGCCTCTCACTATGCTCTAGTTGCCCTTGGGAGATGGTGATCTTTGAAGGTGAAATACTCCGAAGTTACCATCTCTTTTAAGGGTCTGAGCTGTGGTGCAGTGGGCTAAAGGCGTACCAGTTATGCCAGTTGCTGTAAGGCTTCTGTGCTGGCAAGGGTTCGAATCTCCTGGTGGGAAAGTGTTCTAAGGTTGTATAATCTCTCTTGTGTGTTTAAGCAAGTTGTGCATAGACACAGAGTTCTCCCATATTAACAGGAATTTGATGAAAGAAAGTGAGTAGCCCCTCACTATGCTCTAGTTGCCCTTGGGAGATGGTGATCTTTAGAGGTGAAACACTCCGATGTTACCATCTCTTTTAAGGGTCTGAGCTGTGGTGCAGTAGGTTAAAGGCTTGCCAGTTGCTGTAAGGCTTCTGTGCTGGCTAGGGTTCGAATCTCGTGGTGGGAAAGTGTTCTAAGGTTGTATAATCTCTCGTGCGTGTTTAGGCAAGTTGTGCATTAAGCATAGACACAGAGTTCTCCTATATTAACAGGAATTTGATGAAAGAACGTGAGTAGCCCCTCACTATGCTCTCGTTGCCCTTGGGAGATGGTGATCTTTGGAAGTGAAATACTCCGAAGTTACCATCTCTTTTAAGGGTCTGAGCTGTGGTGCAGTGGGTTAAAGACGTACCAGTTATGCCAGTTGCTGTAAGGCTTCTGTGCTGGCAAGGGTTCAAATCTCCTGGTGGGAAAGTGTTCTAAGGTTGTATAATCTCTCTTGTGTATTTAGGCAATGTTGTGCATTAAGCATAGACACAAGAGTTCTCCCATATTAAGAGGAATTTGATGAAAGAACGTGATTAGCCTCTCACTATGCTCTAGTTGCCCTTGGGAGATGGTGATCTTTGAAGGTGAAATACTCCGAAGTTACCATCTCTTTTAAGGGTCTGAGCTGTGGTGCAGTGGGCTAAAGGCGTACCAGTTATGCCAGTTGCTGTAAGGCTTCTGTGCTGGCTAGGGTTCGAATCTCCTGGTAGGAAAGTGTTCTAATGTTGTACAATCTCTCTTGCATGTTTAGGCAAGTTGTGTATTAAGCATAGACACAGAGTTCTCCCATATTTACAGGAATTTGATGAAAGAACGTGATTAGCCAATCACTATGCTCTAGTTGCCTTTGGGAGATGGTGATCTTTGAAGGTGAAATACTCCGAAGTTACCATCTCTTTTAAAGGTCTGAGCTGTGGGGCAGTGGGCTAAAGGCGTACCAGTTATGCCAGTTGCTGTAAGGCTTCTATGCTGGCTAGGGTTCGAATCTCCTGGTGGGAAAGTGTTCTAAGGTTGTATAATCTCTCTTGCCTGTTTAGGCAAGTTGTGCATTAAGCATAGACACAGAGTTCTCCCATATTAACAGGAATTTGATGAAAGAATGTGAGTAGCCCCTCACTATGCTCTAGTTGCCCTTGGGAAGTGGTGATCTCTGGAGGTGAAATACTCCGAAGTTACCATCTCTTTTAAGGGTCTGAGCTGTGATGCAGTAGGATAAAGGCGTACCAGTTTGCCAGTTGCTGTAAGGCTTCTGTGCTGGCTAGAGTTCGAATTTCCTAGTGGGAAAGTGTTCTAAGGTTGTCTAATCTCTCTTGCGTGTTTAGGCAAGTTGTGCATTAAGCATAGACACAGAGTTCTCCCATATTAATAGGAATTTGATGAAAGAACGTGAGTAGCTCCTCACTATGCTCTCGTTGCCCTTGGGAGATGGTGATCTTTGGAGGAGAAATACTCCGAAGTTACCATCTCTTTTAAGGGTATGAGCTTTTCTGCAGTGGGTTAAAGGCATACCAGTTATGCCAGTTGCTGTAAGGCTTCTGTGCTGGCAATGGTTCGAATCTCCTGGTGGGAAAGTGTTCTAAGGTTGTATAATCTCTCTTGCGTATTTAGGCAAGTTGTACATTAAGCATAGACACAAGAGTTCTCCCATATTAACAGGAATTTGATGAAAGAACGTGATTAGCCTCTCACTATGCTCTAGTTGCCCTTGGGAGATGGTGATCTTTGAAGGTGAAATACTCCGAAGTTACCATCTCTTTTATGGGTCTGAGCTGTAGTACAGTGGGCTAAAGGCGTACCAGTTATGCCAGTTGCTGTAAGGCTTCTGTGCTGGCTAGGGTTCGAATCTCCTGGTGGGAAAGTGTTCTAATGTTGTACAATCTCTCTTGCATGTTTAGGCAAGTTGTGCATTAAGCATAGACACAGAGTTCTCCCATATTAACAGGAATTTGATGAAAGAACATGATTAGCCAATCACTATGCTCTAGTTGCCCTTGGGAGATGGTGATCTTTGAAGGTGAAATACTCCGAAGTTACCATCTCTTTTAAAGGTCTGAGCTGTGGTGCAGTGGGCTAAAGGCGTAATAGTTATGCCAGTTGCTGTAAGGCTTCTGTGCTGGCTAGGGTTCGAATCTCCTGGTGGGAAAGTGTTCTAAGGTTGTATAATCTTTCTTGCGTGTTTAGGCAAGTTGTGCATTAAGCATAGACACAGAGTTCTCCCATATTAATAGGAAATTGATGAAAGAACGTGAGTAGCTCCTCACTATGCTCTCGTTGCCCTAGGGAGATGGTGATCTTTGGAGGAGAAATACTCCGAAGTTACCATCTCTTTTAAGAGTCTGAGCTGTGGTGCAGTGGGTTAAAGGCATACCAGTTATACCAGTTGCTGTAAGGCTTCTGTGCTGGCTAGGGTTCGAATCTCCTGGTGGGAAAGTGTTCTAAGGTTTTATAATCTCTCTTGCATGTTTAGGCAAGTTGTGCATTGAGCATAGAAACAGAGTTCTCCCATATTAACAGGAATTTGATGAAAGAACGTGAGTGCCCCTCACTATGCTCTCGTTGCCCTTGGGAGATGGTGATCTTTGGAAGTGAAATACTCCGAAGTTACCATCTCTTTTATGGGTCTGAGCTGTGGTGCAGTGGGCTAAAGGCGTACGAGTTATGCCAGTTGCTGTAAGGTTTCTGTGCTGGCTAGGGTTCGAATCTCCTGGTGGGAAAGTGTTCTAAGGTTGTATATTCTCTCTTGCCTGTTTAGGCAAGATGTGCATTAAGCATAGACACAGAGTTCTCCCATATTAATAGGAAATTGATGAAAGAACGTGAGTAGCTCCTCACTATGCTCTCGTTGACCTTGGGAGATGGTGATCTTTGGAGGAGAAATACTCCGAAGTTACCATCTCTTTTAAGGGTCTGAGCTGTGGTGCAGTGGGTTAAAGACGTACCAGTTATGCCAGTTGCTGTAAGGCTTCTGTGCTGGCAAGGGTTCGAATCTCCTGGTGGGAAAGTGTTCTAAGGTTGTATAATCTCTCTTGCGTGTTTAGGCAAGTTGTGCATAGACACAGAGTTCTCCCATATTAACAGGAATTTGATGAAAGAAAGTGAGTAGCCCCTCACTATGCTCTAGTTGCCCTTGGGAGATGGTGATCTTTGGAGGTGAAATACTCCGAAGTTACCATCTCTTTTAAGGGTCTGAGCTGTGGTGCAGTAGGTTAAAGGCTTGCCAGTTGCTGTAAGGCTTCTGTGCTGGCTAGGGTTCGAATCTCGTGGTGGGAAAGTGTTCTAAGGTTGTATATTCTCTCGTGCGTGTTTAGGCAAGTTGTGCATTAAGCATAGACACAGAGTTCTGCCATATTAACAGGAATTTGATGAAAGAACGTGAGTAGCCCCTCACTATGCTCTCGTTGCCCTTGGGAGATGGTGATCTTTGGAGGTGAAATACTCCGAAGTTACCATCTCTTTTAAAGGTCTGAGCTGTGGTGCAGTAGGATAAAGGCGTACCAGTTTGCCAGTTGCTGTAAGGCTTCTGTGCTGGCTAGAGTTCGAATCTTCTGGTGGGAAAGTGTTCTAAGGTTGTATAATCTCTCTTGCGTGTTTAGGCAAGTTGTGCATTAAGCATAGACACAGAGTTCTCCCATATTAACAGGAATTTGATGAAAGAACGTGAGTAGCCCCTCACTATTCTCTCGTTGCCCTTGGGAGATGGTGATCTTTGGAGGTGATATACTCCGAAGTTACCATCTCTTTTAAGGGTCTGAGCTGTGGTACAGTGGGTTAAAGACGTACCAGTTATGCCAGTTGCTGTAAGGCTTCTGTGCTGGCAAGGGTTCGAATCTCCTGGTGGGAAAGTGTTCTAAGGTTGTATAATCTCTCTTGCGTATTTAGGCAAGTTGTACATTAAGCATAGACACAAGAGTTCTCCCATATTAACAGGAATTTGAGGAAAGAACGTGATTAGCCTCTCACTATGCTCTAGTTGCCCTTGGGAGATGGTGATCTTTGAAGGTGAATTACTCCGAAGTTACCATCTCTACTAAAAGGTCTGAGCTGTGGTGCAGTGGGCTAAAAGCGTACCAGTTATGCCAGTTGCTGTAAGGCTTCTGTGCTGGCTAGGGTTCGAATCTCCTGGTGGGAAAGTGTTCTAAGGTTGTATAATCTCTCTTGCCTGTTTAGGCAAGTTGTGCATTAAGCATAGACACAGAGTTCTCCCATATTAACAGGAATTTGATGAAAGAATGTGAGTAGCCCCTCACTATGCTCTAGTTGCCCTTGGAAGGTGGTGATCTCTGGAGGTGAAATACTCCGAAGTTACCATCTCTTTTAAGGGTCTGAGCTGTGATGCAGTAGGATAAAGGCATACCAGTTTGCCAGTTGCTGTAAGGCTTCTGTGCTTGCTAGAGTTCGAATTTCCTATTGGGAAAGTGTTCTAAGGTTGTATAATCTTTCTTGCGTGTTTAGGCAAGTTGTGCATTAAGCATAGACACAGAGTTCTCCCATATTAATAGGAAATTGATGAAAGAACGTGAGTAGCTCCTCACTATGCTCTCGTTGCCCTTGCGAGATGGTGATCTTTGGAGGAGAAATACTCCGAAGTTACCATCTCTTTTAAGAGTCTGAGCTGTGGTGCAGTGGGTTAAAGGCATACCAGTTATACCAGTTGCTGTAAGGCTTCTGTGCTGGCTAGGGTTCGAATCTCCTGGTGGGAAAGTGTTCTAAGGTTTTATAATCTCTCTTGCATGTTTAGGCAAGTTGTGCATTGAGCATAGAAACAGAGTTCTCCCATATTAACAGGAATTTGATGAAAGAACGTGAGTGCCCCTCACTATGCTCTCGTTGCCCTTGGGAGATGGTGATCTTTGGAAGTGAAATACTCCGAAGTTACCATCTCTTTTATGGGTCTGAGCTGTGGTACAGTGGGCTAAAGGCGTACCAGTTATGCCAGTTGCTGTAAGGTTTCTGTGCTGGCTAGGGTTCGAATCTCCTGGTGGGAAAGTGTTCTAAGGTTGTATATTCTCTCTTGCCTGTTTAGGAAAGATGTGCATTAAGCATAGACACAGAGTTCTCCCATATTAATAGGAAATTGATGAAAGAACGTGAGTAGCTCCTCACTATGCTCTCGTTGCCCTTGGGAGATGGTGATCTTTGGAGGAGAAATACTCCGAAGTTACCATCTCTTTTAAGGGTCTGAGCTGTGGTGCAGTGGGTTAAAGACGTACCAGTTATGCCAGTTGCTGTAAGGCTTCTGTGCTGGCAAGGGTCCGAATCTCCTGGTGGGAAAGTGTTCTAAGGTTGTATAATCTCTCTTGCGTGTTTAGGCAAGTTGTGCATAGACACAGAGTTCTCCCATATTAACAGGAATTTGATGAAAGAAAGTGAGTAGCCCCTCACTATGCTCTAGTTGCCCTTGGGAGATGGTGATCTTTAGAGGTGAAACACTCCGATGTTACCATCTCTTTTAAGGGTCTGAGCTGTGGTGCAGTAGGTTAAAGGCTTGCCAGTTGCTGTAAGGCTTCTGTGCTGGCTAGGGTTCGAATCTCGTGGTGGGAAAGTGTTCTAAGGTTGTATAATCTCTCATGCGTGTTTAGGCAAGTTGTGCATTAAGCATAGACACAGAGTTCTCCTATATTAACAGGAATTTGATGAAAGAACGTGAGTAGCCCCTCACTATGCTCTCGTTGCCCTTGGGAGATGGTGATCTTTGGAAGTGAAATACTCCGAAGTTACCATCTCTTTTAAGGGTCTGAGCTGTGGTGCAGTGGGTTAAAGACGTACCAGTTATGCCAGTTGCTGTAAGGCTTCTGTGCTGGTAAGGGTTCAAATCTCCTGGTGGGAAAGTGTTCTAAGGTTGTATAATCTCTCTTGTGTATTTAGGCAATGTTGTGCATTAAGCATAGACACAAGAGTTCTCCCATATTAAGAGGAATTTGATGAAAGAACGTGATTAGCCTCTCACTATGCTCTAGTTGCCCTTGGGAGATGGTGATCTTTGAAGGTGAAATACTCCGAAGTTACCATCTCTTTTAAGGGTCTGAGCTGTGGTGCAGTGGGCTAAAGGCGTACCAGTTATGCCAGTTGCTGTAAGGCTTCTGTGCTGGCTAGGGTTCGAATCTCCTGGTAGGAAAGTGTTCTAATGTTGTACAATCTCTCTTGCATGTTTTGGCAAGTTGTGTATTAAGCATAGACACAGAGTTCTCCCATATTTACAGGAATTTGATGAAAGAACGTGATTAGCCAATCACTATGCTCTAGTTGCCTTTGGGAGATGGTGATCTTTGAAGGTGAAATACTCCGAAGTTACCATCTCTTTTAAAGGTCTGAGCTGTGGGGCAGTGGGCTAAAGGTGTACCAGTTATGCCAGTTGCTGTAAGGCTTCTATGCTGGCTAGGGTTCGAATCTCCTGGTGGGAAAGTGTTCTAAGGTTGTATAATCTCTCTTGCCTGTTTAGGCAAGTTGTGCATTAAGCATAGACACAGAGTTCTCCCATATTAACAGGAATTTGATGAAAGAATGTGAGTAGCCCCTCACTATGCTCTAGTTGCCCTTGGGAAGTGGTGATCTCTGGAGGTGAAATACTTCGAAGTTACCATCTCTTTTAAGGGTCTGAGCTGTGATGCAGTAGGATAAAGGCGTACCAGTTTGCCAGTTGCTGTAAGGCTTCTGTGCTGGCTAGAGTTCGAATTTCCTAGTGGGAAAGTGTTCTAAGGTTGTCTAATCTCTCTTGCGTGTTTAGGCAAGTTGTGCATTAAGCATAGACACAGAGTTCTCCCATATTAATAGGAATTTGATGAAAGAACGTGAGTAGCTCCTCACTATGCTCTCGTTGCCCTTGGGAGATGGTGATCTTTGGAGGAGAAATACTCCGAAGTTACCATCTCTTTTAAGGGTATGAGCTTTTCTGCAGTGGGTTAAAGGCATACCAGTTATGCCAGTTGCTGTAAGGCTTCTGTGCTGGCTAGGGTTCGAATCTCCTGGTGGGAAAGTGTTCTAAGGTTGTATAATCTCTCTTGCGTGTTTAGGCAAGTTGTGCATTAAGCATAGACACAGAGTTCTCCCATATTAACAGGAATTTGATGAAAGAAAGTGAGTAGCCCCTCACTATGCTCTAGTTGCCCTTGGGAGATGGTGATCTTTGGAGGTGAAATACTCCGAAGTTACCATCTCTTTTAAGGGTCTGAGCTGTGGTACAGTGGGTTAAAGACGTACCAGTTATGCCAGTTGCTGTAAGGCTTCTGTGCTGGCAAGGGTTCAAATCTCCTGGTGGGAAAGTGTTCTAAGGTTGTATAATCTCTCTTGTGTATTTAGGCAATGTTGTGCATTAAGCATAGACACAAGAGTTCTCCCATATTAAGAGGAATTTGATGAAAGAACGTGATTAGCCTCTCACTATGCTCTAGTTGCCCTTGGGAGATGGTGATCTTTGAAGGTGAAATACTCCGAGGTTACCATCTCTTTTAAGGGTCTGAGCTGTGGTGCAGTGGGCTAAAGGCGTACCAGTTATGCCAGTTGCTGTAAGGCTTCTGTGCTGGCTAGGGTTCGAATCTCCTGGTAGGAAAGTGTTCTAATGTTGTACAATCTCTCTTGCATGTTTAGGCAAGTTGTGTATTAAGCATAGACACAGAGTTCTCCCATATTTACAGGAATTTGATGAAAGAACGTGATTAGCCAATCACTATGCTCTAGTTGCCTTTGGGAGATGGTGATCTTTGAAGGTGAAATACTCCGAAGTTACCATCTCTTTTAAAGGTCTGAGCTGTGGGGCAGTGGGCTAAAGGCGTACCAGTTATGCCAGTTGCTGTAAGGCTTCTATGCTGGCTAGGGTTCGAATCTCCTGGTGGGAAAGTGTTCTAAGGTTGTATAATCTCTCTTGCCTGTTTAGGCAAGTTGTGCATTAAGCATAGACACAGAGTTCTCCCATATTACCAGGAATTTGATGAAAGAATGTGAGTAGCCCCTCACTATGCTCTAGTTGCCCTTGGGAAGTGGTGATCTCTGGAGGTGAAATACTTCGAAGTTACCATCTCTTTTAAGGGTCTGAGCTGTGATGCAGTAGGATAAAGGCGTACCAGTTTGCCAGTTGCTGTAAGGCTTCTGTGCTGGCTAGAGTTCGAATTTCCTAGTGGGAAAGTGTTCTAAGGTTGTCTAATCTCTCTTGCGTGTTTAGGCAAGTTGTGCATTAAGCATAGACACAGAGTTCTCCCATATTAATAGGAATTTGATGAAAGAACGTGAGTAGCTCCTCACTATGCTCTCGTTGCCCTTGGGAGATGGTGATCTTTGGAGGAGAAATACTCCGAAGTTACCATCTCTTTTAAGGGTATGAGCTTTTCTGCAGTGGGTTAAAGGCATACCAGTTATGCCAGTTGCTGTAAGGCTTCTGTGCTGGCTAGGGTTCGAATCTCCTGGTGGGAAAGTGTTCTAAGGTTGTATAATCTCTCTTGCGTGTTTAGGCAAGTTGTGCATTAAGCATAGACACAGAGTTCTCCCATATTAACAGGAATTTGATGAAAGAAAGTGAGTAGCCCCTCACTATGCTCTAGTTGCCCTTGGGAGATGGTGATCTTTGGAGGTGAAATACTCCGAAGTTACCATCTCTTTTAAGGGTCTGAGCTGTGGTAGCAGTGGGTTAAAGACGTACCAGTTATGCCAGTTGCTGTAAGGCTTCTGTGCTGGCAAGGGTTCGAAATCTCCTGGTGGGAAAGTGTTCTAAGGTTGTATAATCTCTCTTCGTGTATTAGGCAATGTTGTGCATTAAGCATAGACACAAGAGTTCTCCCATATTAAGAGGAATTTGATGAAAGAACGTGAGTAGCCTCTCACTATGCTCTAGTTGCCCTTGGGAGATGGTGATCTTTGAAGGTGAAATACTCCGAAGGTTACCATCTCTTTTAAGGGTCTGAGCTGTGGTGCAGTGGGCTAAAGGCGTACCAGTTATGCCAGTTGCTGTAAGGCTTCTGTGCTGGCTAGGGTTCGAATCTCCTGGTAGGAAAGTGTTCTAATGTTGTACAATCTCTCTTGCATGTTTAGGCAAGTTGTGTATTAAGCATAGACACAGAGTTCTCCCATATTTACAGGAATTTGATGAAAGAACGTGATTAGCCAATCACTATGCTCTAGTTGCCTTGGGAGATGGTGATCTTTGAAGGTGAAATACTCCGAAGTTACCATCTCTTTTAAAGGTCTGAGCTGTGGGGCAGTGGGCTAAAGGCGTACCAGTTATGCCAGTTGCTGTAAGGCTTCTATGCTGGCTAGGGTTCGAATCTCCTGGTGGGAAAGTGTTCTAAGGTTGTATAATCTCTCTTGCCTGTTTAGGCAAGTTGTGCATTAAGCATAGACACAGAGTTCTCCCATATTACCAGGAATTTGATGAAAGAATGTGAGTAGCCCCTCACTATGCTCTAGTTGCCCTTGGGAAGTGGTGATCTCTGGAGGTGAAATACTTCGAAGTTACCATCTCTTTTAAGGGTCTGAGCTGTGATGCAGTAGGATAAAGGCGTACCAGTTTGCCAGTTGCTGTAAGGCTTCTGTGCTGGCTAGAGTTCGAATTTCCTAGTGGGAAAGTGTTCTAAGGTTGTCTAATCTCTCTTGCGTGTTTAGGCAAGTTGTGCATTAAGCATAGACACAGAGTTCTCCCATATTAATAGGAAATTGATGAAAGAACGTGAGTAGCTCCTCACTATGCTCTCGTTGCCCTAGGGAGATGGTGATCTTTGGAGGAGAAATACTCCGAAGTTACCATCTCTTTTAAGAGTCTGAGCTGTGGTGCAGTGGGTTAAAGGCATACCAGTTATACCAGTTGCTGTAAGGCTTCTGTGCTGGCTAGGGTTCGAATCTCCTGGTGGGAAAGTGTTCTAAGGTTTTATAATCTCTCTTGCATGTTTAGGCAAGTTGTGCATTGAGCATAGAAACAGAGTTCTCCCATATTAACAGGAATTTGATGAAAGAACGTGAGTGCCCCTCACTATGCTCTCGTTGCCCTTGGGAGATGGTGATCTTTGGAAGTGAAATACTCCGAAGTTACCATCTCTTTTATGGGTCTGAGCTGTGGTGCAGTGGGCTAAAGGCGTACGAGTTATGCCAGTTGCTGTAAGGTTTCTGTGCTGGCTAGGGTTCGAATCTCCTGGTGGGAAAGTGTTCTAAGGTTGTATATTCTCTCTTGCCTGTTTAGGCAAGATGTGCATTAAGCATAGACACAGAGTTCTCCCATATTAATAGGAAATTGATGAAAGAACGTGAGTAGCTCCTCACTATGCTCTCGTTGACCTTGGGAGATGGTGATCTTTGGAGGAGA
Source organism: Procambarus clarkii (assembly GCF_040958095.1). Lineage (NCBI taxonomy): Eukaryota > Metazoa > Arthropoda > Malacostraca > Decapoda > Cambaridae > Procambarus > Procambarus clarkii. Next base: position 1,572,907 of record NC_091220.1, read on the forward strand.
AATACTCCGAAGTTACCATCTCTTTTAAGGGTCTGAGCTGTGGTGCAGTGGGTTAAAGACGTACCAGTTATGCCAGTTGCTGTAAGGCTTCTGTGCTGGCAAGGGTTCGAATCTCCTGGTGGGAAAGTGTTCTAAGGTTGTATAATCTCTCTTGCGTGTTTAGGCAAGTTGTGCATAGACACAGAGTTCTCCCATATTAACAGGAATTTGATGAAAGAAAGTGAGTAGCCCCTCACTATGCTCTAGTTGCCCTTGGGAGATGGTGATCTTTGGAGGTGAAATACTCCGAAGTTACCATCTCTTTTAAGGGTCTGAGCTGTGGTGCAGTAGGTTAAAGGCTTGCCAGTTGCTGTAAGGCTTCTGTGCTGGCTAGGGTTCGAATCTCGTGGTGGGAAAGTGTTCTAAGGTTGTATATTCTCTCGTGCGTGTTTAGGCAAGTTGTGCATTAAGCATAGACACAGAGTTCTGCCATATTAACAGGAATTTGATGAAAGAACGTGAGTAGCCCCTCACTATGCTCTCGTTGCCCTTGGGAGATGGTGATCTTTGGAGGTGAAATACTCCGAAGTTACCATCTCTTTTAAAGGTCTGAGCTGTGGTGCAGTAGGATAAAGGCGTACCAGTTTGCCAGTTGCTGTAAGGCTTCTGTGCTGGCTAGAGTTCGAATCTTCTGGTGGGAAAGTGTTCTAAGGTTGTATAATCTCTCTTGCGTGTTTAGGCAAGTTGTGCATTAAGCATAGACACAGAGTTCTCCCATATTAACAGGAATTTGATGAAAGAACGTGAGTAGCCCCTCACTATTCTCTCGTTGCCCTTGGGAGATGGTGATCTTTGGAGGTGATATACTCCGAAGTTACCATCTCTTTTAAGGGTCTGAGCTGTGGTACAGTGGGTTAAAGACGTACCAGTTATGCCAGTTGCTGTAAGGCTTCTGTGCTGGCAAGGGTTCGAATCTCCTGGTGGGAAAGTGTTCTAAGGTTGTATAATCTCTCTTGCGTATTTAGGCAAGTTGTACATTAAGCATAGACACAAGAGTTCTCCCATATTAACAGGAATTTGAGGAAAGAACGTGATTAGCCTCTCACTATGCTCTAGTTGCCCTTGGGAGATGGTGATCTTTGAAGGTGAATTACTCCGAAGTTACCATCTCTACTAAAAGGTCTGAGCTGTGGTGCAGTGGGCTAAAAGCGTACCAGTTATGCCAGTTGCTGTAAGGCTTCTGTGCTGGCTAGGGTTCGAATCTCCTGGTGGGAAAGTGTTCTAAGGTTGTATAATCTCTCTTGCCTGTTTAGGCAAGTTGTGCATTAAGCATAGACACAGAGTTCTCCCATATTAACAGGAATTTGATGAAAGAATGTGAGTAGCCCCTCACTATGCTCTAGTTGCCCTTGGAAGGTGGTGATCTCTGGAGGTGAAATACTCCGAAGTTACCATCTCTTTTAAGGGTCTGAGCTGTGATGCAGTAGGATAAAGGCATACCAGTTTGCCAGTTGCTGTAAGGCTTCTGTGCTTGCTAGAGTTCGAATTTCCTATTGGGAAAGTGTTCTAAGGTTGTATAATCTTTCTTGCGTGTTTAGGCAAGTTGTGCATTAAGCATAGACACAGAGTTCTCCCATATTAATAGGAAATTGATGAAAGAACGTGAGTAGCTCCTCACTATGCTCTCGTTGCCCTTGCGAGATGGTGATCTTTGGAGGAGAAATACTCCGAAGTTACCATCTCTTTTAAGAGTCTGAGCTGTGGTGCAGTGGGTTAAAGGCATACCAGTTATACCAGTTGCTGTAAGGCTTCTGTGCTGGCTAGGGTTCGAATCTCCTGGTGGGAAAGTGTTCTAAGGTTTTATAATCTCTCTTGCATGTTTAGGCAAGTTGTGCATTGAGCATAGAAACAGAGTTCTCCCATATTAACAGGAATTTGATGAAAGAACGTGAGTGCCCCTCACTATGCTCTCGTTGCCCTTGGGAGATGGTGATCTTTGGAAGTGAAATACTCCGAAGTTACCATCTCTTTTATGGGTCTGAGCTGTGGTACAGTGGGCTAAAGGCGTACCAGTTATGCCAGTTGCTGTAAGGTTTCTGTGCTGGCTAGGGTTCGAATCTCCTGGTGGGAAAGTGTTCTAAGGTTGTATATTCTCTCTTGCCTGTTTAGGAAAGATGTGCATTAAGCATAGACACAGAGTTCTCCCATATTAATAGGAAATTGATGAAAGAACGTGAGTAGCTCCTCACTATGCTCTCGTTGCCCTTGGGAGATGGTGATCTTTGGAGGAGAAATACTCCGAAGTTACCATCTCTTTTAAGGGTCTGAGCTGTGGTGCAGTGGGTTAAAGACGTACCAGTTATGCCAGTTGCTGTAAGGCTTCTGTGCTGGCAAGGGTCCGAATCTCCTGGTGGGAAAGTGTTCTAAGGTTGTATAATCTCTCTTGCGTGTTTAGGCAAGTTGTGCATAGACACAGAGTTCTCCCATATTAACAGGAATTTGATGAAAGAAAGTGAGTAGCCCCTCACTATGCTCTAGTTGCCCTTGGGAGATGGTGATCTTTAGAGGTGAAACACTCCGATGTTACCATCTCTTTTAAGGGTCTGAGCTGTGGTGCAGTAGGTTAAAGGCTTGCCAGTTGCTGTAAGGCTTCTGTGCTGGCTAGGGTTCGAATCTCGTGGTGGGAAAGTGTTCTAAGGTTGTATAATCTCTCATGCGTGTTTAGGCAAGTTGTGCATTAAGCATAGACACAGAGTTCTCCTATATTAACAGGAATTTGATGAAAGAACGTGAGTAGCCCCTCACTATGCTCTCGTTGCCCTTGGGAGATGGTGATCTTTGGAAGTGAAATACTCCGAAGTTACCATCTCTTTTAAGGGTCTGAGCTGTGGTGCAGTGGGTTAAAGACGTACCAGTTATGCCAGTTGCTGTAAGGCTTCTGTGCTGGTAAGGGTTCAAATCTCCTGGTGGGAAAGTGTTCTAAGGTTGTATAATCTCTCTTGTGTATTTAGGCAATGTTGTGCATTAAGCATAGACACAAGAGTTCTCCCATATTAAGAGGAATTTGATGAAAGAACGTGATTAGCCTCTCACTATGCTCTAGTTGCCCTTGGGAGATGGTGATCTTTGAAGGTGAAATACTCCGAAGTTACCATCTCTTTTAAGGGTCTGAGCTGTGGTGCAGTGGGCTAAAGGCGTACCAGTTATGCCAGTTGCTGTAAGGCTTCTGTGCTGGCTAGGGTTCGAATCTCCTGGTAGGAAAGTGTTCTAATGTTGTACAATCTCTCTTGCATGTTTTGGCAAGTTGTGTATTAAGCATAGACACAGAGTTCTCCCATATTTACAGGAATTTGATGAAAGAACGTGATTAGCCAATCACTATGCTCTAGTTGCCTTTGGGAGATGGTGATCTTTGAAGGTGAAATACTCCGAAGTTACCATCTCTTTTAAAGGTCTGAGCTGTGGGGCAGTGGGCTAAAGGTGTACCAGTTATGCCAGTTGCTGTAAGGCTTCTATGCTGGCTAGGGTTCGAATCTCCTGGTGGGAAAGTGTTCTAAGGTTGTATAATCTCTCTTGCCTGTTTAGGCAAGTTGTGCATTAAGCATAGACACAGAGTTCTCCCATATTAACAGGAATTTGATGAAAGAATGTGAGTAGCCCCTCACTATGCTCTAGTTGCCCTTGGGAAGTGGTGATCTCTGGAGGTGAAATACTTCGAAGTTACCATCTCTTTTAAGGGTCTGAGCTGTGATGCAGTAGGATAAAGGCGTACCAGTTTGCCAGTTGCTGTAAGGCTTCTGTGCTGGCTAGAGTTCGAATTTCCTAGTGGGAAAGTGTTCTAAGGTTGTCTAATCTCTCTTGCGTGTTTAGGCAAGTTGTGCATTAAGCATAGACACAGAGTTCTCCCATATTAATAGGAATTTGATGAAAGAACGTGAGTAGCTCCTCACTATGCTCTCGTTGCCCTTGGGAGATGGTGATCTTTGGAGGAGAAATACTCCGAAGTTACCATCTCTTTTAAGGGTATGAGCTTTTCTGCAGTGGGTTAAAGGCATACCAGTTATGCCAGTTGCTGTAAGGCTTCTGTGCTGGCTAGGGTTCGAATCTCCTGGTGGGAAAGTGTTCTAAGGTTGTATAATCTCTCTTGCGTGTTTAGGCAAGTTGTGCATTAAGCATAGACACAGAGTTCTCCCATATTAACAGGAATTTGATGAAAGAAAGTGAGTAGCCCCTCACTATGCTCTAGTTGCCCTTGGGAGATGGTGATCTTTGGAGGTGAAATACTCCGAAGTTACCATCTCTTTTAAGGGTCTGAGCTGTGGTACAGTGGGTTAAAGACGTACCAGTTATGCCAGTTGCTGTAAGGCTTCTGTGCTGGCAAGGGTTCAAATCTCCTGGTGGGAAAGTGTTCTAAGGTTGTATAATCTCTCTTGTGTATTTAGGCAATGTTGTGCATTAAGCATAGACACAAGAGTTCTCCCATATTAAGAGGAATTTGATGAAAGAACGTGATTAGCCTCTCACTATGCTCTAGTTGCCCTTGGGAGATGGTGATCTTTGAAGGTGAAATACTCCGAGGTTACCATCTCTTTTAAGGGTCTGAGCTGTGGTGCAGTGGGCTAAAGGCGTACCAGTTATGCCAGTTGCTGTAAGGCTTCTGTGCTGGCTAGGGTTCGAATCTCCTGGTAGGAAAGTGTTCTAATGTTGTACAATCTCTCTTGCATGTTTAGGCAAGTTGTGTATTAAGCATAGACACAGAGTTCTCCCATATTTACAGGAATTTGATGAAAGAACGTGATTAGCCAATCACTATGCTCTAGTTGCCTTTGGGAGATGGTGATCTTTGAAGGTGAAATACTCCGAAGTTACCATCTCTTTTAAAGGTCTGAGCTGTGGGGCAGTGGGCTAAAGGCGTACCAGTTATGCCAGTTGCTGTAAGGCTTCTATGCTGGCTAGGGTTCGAATCTCCTGGTGGGAAAGTGTTCTAAGGTTGTATAATCTCTCTTGCCTGTTTAGGCAAGTTGTGCATTAAGCATAGACACAGAGTTCTCCCATATTACCAGGAATTTGATGAAAGAATGTGAGTAGCCCCTCACTATGCTCTAGTTGCCCTTGGGAAGTGGTGATCTCTGGAGGTGAAATACTTCGAAGTTACCATCTCTTTTAAGGGTCTGAGCTGTGATGCAGTAGGATAAAGGCGTACCAGTTTGCCAGTTGCTGTAAGGCTTCTGTGCTGGCTAGAGTTCGAATTTCCTAGTGGGAAAGTGTTCTAAGGTTGTCTAATCTCTCTTGCGTGTTTAGGCAAGTTGTGCATTAAGCATAGACACAGAGTTCTCCCATATTAATAGGAATTTGATAAAAGAAAGTGAGTAGCCCCTCACTATGCTCTAGTTGCCCTTGGGAGATGGTGATCTTTGGAGGAGAAATACTCCGAAGTTACCATCTCTTTTAAGGGTATGAGCTTTTCTGCAGTGGGTTAAAGGCATACCAGTTATGCCAGTTGTTGTAAGGCTTCTGTGCTGGCTAGGGTTCGAATCTCCTGGTGGGCAAGTGTTCTAAGGTTGTATAATCTCTCTTGCGTGTTTAGGCAAGTTGTGCATTAAGCATAGACACAGAGTTATCCCATATTAACAGGAATTTGATGAAAGAAAGTGAGTAGCCCCTCACTATGCTCTAGTTGCCCTTGGGAGATGGTGATCTTTGGAGGTGAAATACTCCGAAGTTACCATCTCTTTTAAGGGTCTGAGCTGTGGTGCAGTAGGTTAAAGGCTTGCCAGTTGCTGTAAGGCTTCTGTGCTGGCTAGGGTTCGAATCTCGTGGTGGGAAAGTGTTCTAAGGTTGAATATTCTCTCGCACGTGTTTAGGCAAGTTATGCATTAAGCATAGACACAGAGTTGTCCGATATTAACAGGAATTTGATGAAAGAACGTGAGTAGCCCCTCACTATGCTCTCGTTGCCCTTGGGAGAAGGTGATCTTTGGAGGTGAAATACTCCGAAGTTACCATCTCTTTTAAGGGTCTGAGCTGTGGTACAGTGGGTTAAAGACGTACCAGTTATGCCAGTTGCTGAAAGGCTTCTCTGCTGGCTAGAGTTCGAATCTCCTGGTGGGAAAGTGTTCTAAGGTTGTATAATCTCTTTTGCGTGTTTAGGCAAGTTGTGCATTAGGCATGGAAACAGAGTTCTCCCATATTAACAGGAATTTGATAAAAGAACGTGAGTGCCCCTCACTATGCTCTCGTTGCCCTTGGGAGATGGTGATCTTTGGAAGTGAAATACTCCGAAGTTACCATCTCTTTTAAGGGTCTGAGCTTTTCTGCAGTGGGTTAAAGGCATACCAGTTATGCCAGTTGCTGTAAGGCTTCTGTGCTGGCTAGGGTTCGAATCTCCTCGTGGGAAAGTGTTCTAAGGTTGTATAATCTCTCTTGCGTGTTTAGGCAAGTTGTGCATTAAGCATAGACACAGAGTTCTCCCATATTAACTGGAATTTGATGAAAGAAAGTGAGTAGCCCCTCACTATGCTCTAGTTGCCCTTGGGAGATGGTGATCTTTGGAGGTGAAATACTCCGAAGTTACCATCTCTTTTAAGGGTCTGAGCTGTGGTGCAGTAGGTTAAAGGCTTGCCAGTTGCTGTAAGGCTTCTGTGCTGGCTAGGGTTCGAATCTCGTGGTGGGAAAGTGTTCTAAGGTTGTATATTCTCTCGTGCGTGTTTAGGCAAGTTGTGCATTAAGCATAGACACAGAGTTCTCCCATATTAACAGGAATTTGATGAAAGAACGTGAGTAGCCCCTCACTATGCTCTCGTTGCCCTTGGGAGATGGTGATCTTTGGAGGTGAAATACTCCGAAGTTACCATCTCTTTTAAGGGTCTGAGCTGTGGTACAGTGGGTTAAAGACGTACCAGTTATGCCAGTTGCTGTAAGGCTTCTGTGCTGGCAAGGGTTCGAATCTCGTGGTGGGAAAGTGTTCTAAGGTTGTATATTCTCTCGTGCGTGTTTAGGCAAGTTGTACATTAAGCATAGACACAAGAGTTCTCCCATATTAACAGGAATTTGATGAAAGAACGTGATTAGCCTCTCACTATGCTCTAGTTGCCCTTGGGAGATGGTGATCTTTGAAGGTGAAATACTCCGAAGTTACCATCTCTTTTAAAGGTCTGAGCTGTGGTGCAGTGGGCTAAAAGCGTACCAGTTATGCCAGTTGCTGTAAGGCTTCTGTGCTGGCTAGGGTTCGAATCTCCTGGTGGGAAAGTGTTCTAAGGTTGTATAATCTCTCTTGCCTGTTTAGGCAAGTTGTGCATTAAGCATAGACACAGAGTTCTCCCATATTAACAGGAATTTGATGAAAGAATGTGAGTAGCCCCTCACTATGCTCTAGTTGCCCTTGGAAGGTGGTGATCTCTGGAGGTGAAATACTCCGAAGTTACCATCTCTTTTAAGGGTCTGAGCTGTGATGCAGTAGGATAAAGGCATACCAGTTTGCCAGTTGCTGTAAGGCTTCTGTGCTTGCTAGAGTTCGAATTTCCTATTGGGAAAGTGTTCTAAGGTTGTATAATCTTTCTTGCGTGTTTAGGCAAGTTGTGCATTAAGCATAGACACAGAGTTCTCCCATATTAATAGGAAATTGATGAAAGAACGTGAGTAGCTCCTCACTATGCTCTCGTTGCCCTTGGGAGATGGTGATCTTTGGAGGAGAAATACTCCGAAGTTACCATCTCTTTTAAGAGTCTGAGCTGTGGTGCAGTGGGTTAAAGGCATACCAGTTATACCAGTTGCTGTAAGGCTTCTGTGCTGGCTAGGGTTCGAATCTCCTGGTGGGAAAGTGTTCTAAGGTTTTATAATCTCTCTTGCATGTTTAGGCAAGTTGTGCATTGAGCATAGAAACAGAGTTCTCCCATATTAACAGGAATTTGATGAAAGAACGTGAGTGCCCGTCACTATGCTCTCGTTGCCCATGGGAGATGGTGATCTTTGGAAGTGAAATACTCCGAAGTTACCATCTCTTTTATGGGTCTGAGCTGTGGTGCAGTGGGCTAAAGGCGTACCAGTTATGCCAGTTGCTGTAAGGTTTCTGTGCTGGCTAGGGTTCGAATCTCCTGGTGGGAAAGTGTTCTAAGGTTGTATATTCTCTCTTGCCTGTTTAGGCAAGATGTGCATTAAGCATAGACACAGAGTTCTCCCATATTAATAGGAAATTGATGAAAGAACGTGAGTAGCTCCTCACTATGCTCTCGTTGACCTTGGGAGATGGTGATCTTTGGAGGAGAAATACTCCGAAGTTACCATCTCTTTTAAGGGTCTGAGCTGTGGTGCAGTGGGTTAAAGACGTACCAGTTATGCCAGTTGCTGTAAGGCTTCTGTGCTGGCAAGGGTTCGAATCTCCTGGTGGGAAAGTGTTCTAAGGTTGTATAATCTCTCTTGCGTGTTTAGGCAAGTTGTGCATAGACACAGAGTTCTCCCATATTAACAGGAATTTGATGAAAGAAAGTGAGTAGCCCCTCACTATGCTCTAGTTGCCCTTGGGAGATGGTGATCTTTGGAGGTGAAATACTCCGAAGTTACCATCTCTTTTAAGGGTCTGAGCTGTGGTGCAGTAGGTTAAAGGCTTGCCAGTTGCTGTAAGGCTTCTGTGCTGGCTAGGGTTCGAATCTCGTGGTGGGAAAGTGTTCTAAGGTTGTATATTCTCTCGTGCGTGTTTAGGCAAGTTGTGCATTAAGCATAGACACAGAGTTCTGCCATATTAACAGGAATTTGATGAAAGAACGTGAGTAGCCCCTCACTATGCTCTCGTTGCCCTTGGGAGATGGTGATCTTTGGAGGTGAAATACTCCGAAGTTACCATCTCTTTTAAAGGTCTGAGCTGTGGTGCAGTAGGATAAAGGCGTACCAGTTTGCCAGTTGCTGTAAGGCTTCTGTGCTGGCTAGAGTTCGAATCTTCTGGTGGGAAAGTGTTCTAAGGTTGTATAATCTCTCTTGCGTGTTTAGGCAAGTTGTGCATTAAGCATAGACACAGAGTTCTCCCATATTAACAGGAATTTGATGAAAGAACGTGAGTAGCCCCTCACTATTCTCTCGTTGCCCTTGGGAGATGGTGATCTTTGGAGGTGATATACTCCGAAGTTACCATCTCTTTTAAGGGTCTGAGCTGTGGTACAGTGGGTTAAAGACGTACCAGTTATGCCAGTTGCTGTAAGGCTTCTGTGCTGGCAAGGGTTCGAATCTCCTGGTGGGAAAGTGTTCTAAGGTTGTATAATCTCTCTTGCGTATTTAGGCAAGTTGTACATTAAGCATAGACACAAGAGTTCTCCCATATTAACAGGAATTTGAGGAAAGAACGTGATTAGCCTCTCACTATGCTCTAGTTGCCCTTGGGAGATGGTGATCTTTGAAGGTGAATTACTCCGAAGTTACCATCTCTACTAAAAGGTCTGAGCTGTGGTGCAGTGGGCTAAAAGCGTACCAGTTATGCCAGTTGCTGTAAGGCTTCTGTGCTGGCTAGGGTTCGAATCTCCTGGTGGGAAAGTGTTCTAAGGTTGTATAATCTCTCTTGCCTGTTTAGGCAAGTTGTGCATTAAGCATAGACACAGAGTTCTCCCATATTAACAGGAATTTGATGAAAGAATGTGAGTAGCCCCTCACTATGCTCTAGTTGCCCTTGGAAGGTGGTGATCTCTGGAGGTGAAATACTCCGAAGTTACCATCTCTTTTAAGGGTCTGAGCTGTGATGCAGTAGGATAAAGGCATACCAGTTTGCCAGTTGCTGTAAGGCTTCTGTGCTTGCTAGAGTTCGAATTTCCTATTGGGAAAGTGTTCTAAGGTTGTATAATCTTTCTTGCGTGTTTAGGCAAGTTGTGCATTAAGCATAGACACAGAGTTCTCCCATATTAATAGGAAATTGATGAAAGAACGTGAGTAGCTCCTCACTATGCTCTCGTTGCCCTTGCGAGATGGTGATCTTTGGAGGAGAAATACTCCGAAGTTACCATCTCTTTTAAGAGTCTGAGCTGTGGTGCAGTGGGTTAAAGGCATACCAGTTATACCAGTTGCTGTAAGGCTTCTGTGCTGGCTAGGGTTCGAATCTCCTGGTGGGAAAGTGTTCTAAGGTTTTATAATCTCTCTTGCATGTTTAGGCAAGTTGTGCATTGAGCATAGAAACAGAGTTCTCCCATATTAACAGGAATTTGATGAAAGAACGTGAGTGCCCCTCACTATGCTCTCGTTGCCCTTGGGAGATGGTGATCTTTGGAAGTGAAATACTCCGAAGTTACCATCTCTTTTATGGGTCTGAGCTGTGGTACAGTGGGCTAAAGGCGTACCAGTTATGCCAGTTGCTGTAAGGTTTCTGTGCTGGCTAGGGTTCGAATCTCCTGGTGGGAAAGTGTTCTAAGGTTGTATATTCTCTCTTGCCTGTTTAGGAAAGATGTGCATTAAGCATAGACACAGAGTTCTCCCATATTAATAGGAAATTGATGAAAGAACGTGAGTAGCTCCTCACTATGCTCTCGTTGCCCTTGGGAGATGGTGATCTTTGGAGGAGAAATACTCCGAAGTTACCATCTCTTTTAAGGGTCTGAGCTGTGGTGCAGTGGGTTAAAGACGTACCAGTTATGCCAGTTGCTGTAAGGCTTCTGTGCTGGCAAGGGTCCGAATCTCCTGGTGGGAAAGTGTTCTAAGGTTGTATAATCTCTCTTGCGTGTTTAGGCAAGTTGTGCATAGACACAGAGTTCTCCCATATTAACAGGAATTTGATGAAAGAAAGTGAGTAGCCCCTCACTATGCTCTAGTTGCCCTTGGGAGATGGTGATCTTTAGAGGTGAAACACTCCGATGTTACCATCTCTTTTAAGGGTCTGAGCTGTGGTGCAGTAGGTTAAAGGCTTGCCAGTTGCTGTAAGGCTTCTGTGCTGGCTAGGGTTCGAATCTCGTGGTGGGAAAGTGTTCTAAGGTTGTATAATCTCTCATGCGTGTTTAGGCAAGTTGTGCATTAAGCATAGACACAGAGTTCTCCTATATTAACAGGAATTTGATGAAAGAACGTGAGTAGCCCCTCACTATGCTCTCGTTGCCCTTGGGAGATGGTGATCTTTGGAAGTGAAATACTCCGAAGTTACCATCTCTTTTAAGGGTCTGAGCTGTGGTGCAGTGGGTTAAAGACGTACCAGTTATGCCAGTTGCTGTAAGGCTTCTGTGCTGGTAAGGGTTCAAATCTCCTGGTGGGAAAGTGTTCTAAGGTTGTATAATCTCTCTTGTGTATTTAGGCAATGTTGTGCATTAAGCATAGACACAAGAGTTCTCCCATATTAAGAGGAATTTGATGAAAGAACGTGATTAGCCTCTCACTATGCTCTAGTTGCCCTTGGGAGATGGTGATCTTTGAAGGTGAAATACTCCGAAGTTACCATCTCTTTTAAGGGTCTGAGCTGTGGTGCAGTGGGCTAAAGGCGTACCAGTTATGCCAGTTGCTGTAAGGCTTCTGTGCTGGCTAGGGTTCGAATCTCCTGGTAGGAAAGTGTTCTAATGTTGTACAATCTCTCTTGCATGTTTTGGCAAGTTGTGTATTAAGCATAGACACAGAGTTCTCCCATATTTACAGGAATTTGATGAAAGAACGTGATTAGCCAATCACTATGCTCTAGTTGCCTTTGGGAGATGGTGATCTTTGAAGGTGAAATACTCCGAAGTTACCATCTCTTTTAAAGGTCTGAGCTGTGGGGCAGTGGGCTAAAGGTGTACCAGTTATGCCAGTTGCTGTAAGGCTTCTATGCTGGCTAGGGTTCGAATCTCCTGGTGGGAAAGTGTTCTAAGGTTGTATAATCTCTCTTGCCTGTTTAGGCAAGTTGTGCATTAAGCATAGACACAGAGTTCTCCCATATTAACAGGAATTTGATGAAAGAATGTGAGTAGCCCCTCACTATGCTCTAGTTGCCCTTGGGAAGTGGTGATCTCTGGAGGTGAAATACTTCGAAGTTACCATCTCTTTTAAGGGTCTGAGCTGTGATGCAGTAGGATAAAGGCGTACCAGTTTGCCAGTTGCTGTAAGGCTTCTGTGCTGGCTAGAGTTCGAATTTCCTAGTGGGAAAGTGTTCTAAGGTTGTCTAATCTCTCTTGCGTGTTTAGGCAAGTTGTGCATTAAGCATAGACACAGAGTTCTCCCATATTAATAGGAATTTGATGAAAGAACGTGAGTAGCTCCTCACTATGCTCTCGTTGCCCTTGGGAGATGGTGATCTTTGGAGGAGAAATACTCCGAAGTTACCATCTCTTTTAAGGGTATGAGCTTTTCTGCAGTGGGTTAAAGGCATACCAGTTATGCCAGTTGCTGTAAGGCTTCTGTGCTGGCTAGGGTTCGAATCTCCTGGTGGGAAAGTGTTCTAAGGTTGTATAATCTCTCTTGCGTGTTTAGGCAAGTTGTGCATTAAGCATAGACACAGAGTTCTCCCATATTAACAGGAATTTGATGAAAGAAAGTGAGTAGCCCCTCACTATGCTCTAGTTGCCCTTGGGAGATGGTGATCTTTGGAGGTGAAATACTCCGAAGTTACCATCTCTTTTAAGGGTCTGAGCTGTGGTACAGTGGGTTAAAGACGTACCAGTTATGCCAGTTGCTGTAAGGCTTCTGTGCTGGCAAGGGTTCAAATCTCCTGGTGGGAAAGTGTTCTAAGGTTGTATAATCTCTCTTGTGTATTTAGGCAATGTTGTGCATTAAGCATAGACACAAGAGTTCTCCCATATTAAGAGGAATTTGATGAAAGAACGTGATTAGCCTCTCACTATGCTCTAGTTGCCTTTGGGAGATGGTGATCTTTGAAGGTGAAATACTCCGAGGTTACCATCTCTTTTAAGGGTCTGAGCTGTGGTGCAGTGGGCTAAAGGCGTACCAGTTATGCCAGTTGCTGTAAGGCTTCTGTGCTGGCTAGGGTTCGAATCTCCTGGTAGGAAAGTGTTCTAATGTTGTACAATCTCTCTTGCATGTTTTAGGCAAGTTGTGTATTAAGCATAGACACAGAGTTCTCCCATATTTACAGGAATTTGATGAAAGAACGTGATTAGCCAATCACTATGCTCTAGTTGCCTTTGGGAGATGGTGATCTTTGAAGGTGAAATACTCCGAAGTTACCATCTCTTTTAAAGGTCTGAGCTGTGGGGCAGTGGGCTAAAGGCGTACCAGTTATGCCAGTTGCTGTAAGGCTTCTATGCTGGCTAGGGTTCGAATCTCCTGGTGGGAAAGTGTTCTAAGGTTGTATAATCTCTCTTGCCTGTTTAGGCAAGTTGTGCATTAAGCATAGACACAGAGTTCTCCCATATTACCAGGAATTTGATGAAAGAATGTGAGTAGCCCCTCACTATGCTCTAGTTGCCCTTGGGAAGTGGTGATCTCTGGAGGTGAAATACTTCGAAGTTACCATCTCTTTTAAGGGTCTGAGCTGTGATGCAGTAGGATAAAGGCGTACCAGTTTGCCAGTTGCTGTAAGGCTTCTGTGCTGGCTAGAGTTCGAATTTCCTAGTGGGAAAGTGTTCTAAGGTTGTCTAATCTCTCTTGCGTGTTTAGGCAAGTTGTGCATTAAGCATAGACACAGAGTTCTCCCATATTAATAGGAATTTGATGAAAGAAAGTGAGTAGCCCCTCACTATGCTCTAGTTGCCCTTGGGAGATGGTGATCTTTGGAGGAGAAATACTCCGAAGTTACCATCTCTTTTAAGGGTATGAGCTTTTCTGCAGTGGGTTAAAGGCATACCAGTTATGCCAGTTGTTGTAAGGCTTCTGTGCTGGCTAGGGTTCGAATCTCCTGGTGGGCAAGTGTTCTAAGGTTGTATAATCTCTCTTGCGTGTTTAGGCAAGTTGTGCATTAAGCATAGACACAGAGTTATCCCATATTAACAGGAATTTGATGAAAGAAAGTGAGTAGCCCCTCACTATGCTCTAGTTGCCCTTGGGAGATGGTGATCTTTGGAGGTGAAATACTCCGAAGTTACCATCTCTTTTAAGGGTCTGAGCTGTGGTGCAGTAGGTTAAAGGCTTGCCAGTTGCTGTAAGGCTTCTGTGCTGGCTAGGGTTCGAATCTCGTGGTGGGAAAGTGTTCTAAGGTTGAATATTCTCTCGCACGTGTTTAGGCAAGTTATGCATTAAGCATAGACACAGAGTTGTCCGATATTAACAGGAATTTGATGAAAGAACGTGAGTAGCCCCTCACTATGCTCTCGTTGCCCTTGGGAGAAGGTGATCTTTGGAGGTGAAATACTCCGAAGTTACCATCTCTTTTAAGGGTCTGAGCTGTGGTACAGTGGGTTAAAGACGTACCAGTTATGCCAGTTGCTGAAAGGCTTCTCTGCTGGCTAGAGTTCGAATCTCCTGGTGGGAAAGTGTTCTAAGGTTGTATAATCTCTTTTGCGTGTTTAGGCAAGTTGTGCATTAGGCATAGGAAACAGAGTTCTCCCATATTAACAGGAATTTGATAAAAGAACGTGAGTAGCCCCTCACTATGCTCTCGTTGCCCTTGGGAGATGGTGATCTTTGGAAGTGAAATACTCCGAAGTTACCATCTCTTTTAAGGGTCTGAGCTTTCTGCAGTGGGTTAAAGGCATACCAGTTATGCCAGTTGCTGTAAGGCTTCTGTGCTGGCTAGGGTTCGAATCTCCTCGTGGGAAAGTGTTCTAAGGTTGTATAATCTCTCTTGCGTGTTTAGGCAAGTTGTGCATTAAGCATAGACACAGAGTTCTCCCATATTAACTGGAATTTGATGAAAGAAAGTGAGTAGCCCTCACTATGCTCTAGTTGCCCTTGGGAGATGGTGATCTTTGGAGGTGAAATACTCCGAAGTTACCATCTCTTTTAAGGGTCTGAGCTGTGGTGCAGTAGGTTAAAGGCGTACCAGTTATGCCAGTTGCTGTAAGGCTTCTGTGCTGGCTAGGGTTCGAATCTCCTGGTGGGAAAGTGTTCTAAGGTTGTATAATCTCTCTTGCGTGTTTAGGCAAGTTGTGCATTAAGCATAGACACAGAGTTCTCCCATATTAAGAGGAATTTGATGAAAGAACGTGAGTAGCCCCTCACTATGCTCTAGTTGCCCTTGGGAGATGGTGATCTTTGGAGGTGAAATACTCCGAAGTTACCATCTCTTTTAAGGGTCTGAGCTGTAGTAGCAGTGGGTTAAAGGCGTACCAGTTATGCCAGTTGCTGTAAGGCTTCTGTGCTGGCTAGGGTTCGAATCTCCTGGTGGGAAAGTGTTCTAAGGTTGTATAATCTCTCTTGCGTGTTTAGGCAAGTTGTGCATTAAGCATAGACACAGAGTTCTCCCATATTAACAGGAATTTGATGAAAGAACGTGATTAGCCTCTCACTATGCTCTAGTTGCCCTTGGGAGATGGTGATCTTTGAAGGTGAAATACTCCGAAGTTACCATCTCTTTTAAAGGTCTGAGCTGTGGTGCAGTGGGCTAAAGCGTACCAGTTATGCCAGTTGCTGTAAGGCTTCTGTGCTGGCTAGGGTTCGAATCTCCTGGTGGGAAAGTGTTCTAAGGTTGTATAATCTCTCTTGCCTGTATTTAGGCAAGTTGTGCATTAAGCATAGACACAAGAGTTCTCCCATATTAACAGGAATTTGATGAAAGAACGTGAGTAGCCCCTCACTATGCTCTAGTTGCCCTTGGGAGATGGTGATCTTTGAAGGTGAAATACTCCGAAGTTACCATCTCTTTTAAGGGTCTGAGCTGTGGTGCAGTGGGCTAAAGGCGTACCAGTTATGCCAGTTGCTGTAAGGCTTCTGTGCTGGCTAGAGTTCGAATCTCCTGGTAGGGAAAGTGTTCTAAGGTTGTACTAATCTCTCTTGCGTGTTTAGGCAAGTTGTGCATTAAGCATAGACACAGAGTTCTCCCATATTAACAGGAATTTGATAAAAGAACGTGAGTAGCCCCTCACTATGCTCTAGTTGCCCTTGGGAGATGGTGATCTTTGGAAGGAGAAATACTCCGAAGTTACCATCTCTTTTAAGGGTATGAGCTTTTCTGCAGTGGGTTAAAGGCATACCAGTTATGCCAGTTGCTTGTAAGGCTTCTGTGCTGGCTAGGGTTCGAATCTCCTGGTGGGAAAGTGTTCTAAGGTTGTATAATCTCTCTTGCGTGTTTAGGCAAGTTGTGCATTAAGCATAGACACAGAGTTATCCCATATTAACAGGAATTTGATGAAAGAAAGTGAGTAGCCCCTCACTATGCTCTAGTTGCCCTTGGGAGATGGTGATCTTTGGAGGTGAAATACTCCGAAGTTACCATCTCTTTTAAGGGTCTGAGCTGTGGTGCAGTAGGTTAAAGGCTTGCCAGTTGCTGTAAGGCTTCTGTGCTGGCTAGGGTTCGAATCTCGTGGTGGGAAAGTGTTCTAAGGTTGTATATTCTCTCGCTAGCGTGTTTAGGCAAGTTGTGCATTAAGCATAGACACAGAGTTCTCCGATATTAACAGGAATTTGATGAAAGAACGTGAGTAGCCCCTCACTATGCTCTCGTTGCCCTTGGGAGATGGTGATCTTTGGAGGTGAAATACTCCGAAGTTACCATCTCTTTTAAGGGTCTGAGCTGTGGTACAGTGGGTTAAAGACGTACCAGTTATGCCAGTTGCTGTAAGGCTTCTGTGCTGGCTAGGAGTTCGAATCTCCTGGTGGGAAAGTGTTCTAAGGTTGTATAATCTCTCTTGCGTGTTTAGGCAAGTTGTGCATTAAGGCATAGACACAGAGTTCTCCCATATTAACAGGAATTTGATGAAAAGAACGTGAGTAGCCCCTCACTATGCTCTAGTTGCCCTTGGGAGATGGTGATCTTTGGAGGTGAAATACTCCGAAGTTACCATCTCTTTTAAGGGTCTGAGCTGTGCTGCAGTGGGTTAAAGGCATACCAGTTATGCCAGTTGCTGTAAGGCTTCTGTGCTGGCTAGGGTTCGAATCTCCTCGGTGGGAAAGTGTTCTAAGGTTGTATAATCTCTCTTGCCGTGTTTAGGCAAGTTGTGCATTAAGCATAGACACAGAGTTCTCCCATATTAACTGGAATTTGATGAAAGAAAGTGAGTAGCCCCTCACTATGCTCTAGTTGCCCTTGGGAGATGGTGATCTTTGGAGGTGAAATACTCCGAAGTTACCATCTCTTTTAAGGGTCTGAGCTGTGGTGCAGTAGGTTAAAGGCTTGCCAGTTGCTGTAAGGCTTCTGTGCTGGCTAGGGTTCGAATCTCGTGGTGGGAAAGTGTTCTAAGGTTGTATATTCTCTCGTGCGTGTTTAGGCAAGTTGTGCATTAAGCATAGACACAGAGTTCTCCCATATTAACAGGAATTTGATGAAAGAACGTGAGTAGCCCCTCACTATGCTCTCGTTGCCCTTGGGAGATGGTGATCTTTGGAGGTGAAATACTCCGAAGTTACCATCTCTTTTAAGGGTCTGAGCTGTAGTACAGTGGGTTAAAGACGTACCAGTTATGCCAGTTGCTGTAAGGCTTCTGTGCTGGCTAGGGTTCGAATCTCGTGGTGGGAAAGTGTTCTAAGGTTGTATATTCTCTCGTGCGTGTTTAGGCAAGTTGTACATTAAGCATAGACACAAGAGTTCTCCCATATTAACAGGAATTTGATGAAAGAACGTGATTAGCCTCTCACTATGCTCTAGTTGCCCTTGGGAGATGGTGATCTTTGAAGGTGAAATACTCCGAAGTTACCATCTCTTTTAAAGGTCTGAGCTGTGGTGCAGTGGGCTAAAAGCGTACCAGTTATGCCAGTTGCTGTAAGGCTTCTGTGCTGGCAAGGGTTCAAATCTCCTGGTGGGAAAGTGTTCTAAGGTTGTATAATCTCTCTTGCCTGTTTAGGCAAGTTGTGCATTAAGCATAGACACAGAGTTCTCCCATATTAACAGGAATTTGATGAAAGAATGTGAGTAGCCCCTCACTATGCTCTAGTTGCCCTTGGAAGGTGGTGATCTCTGGAGGTGAAATACTCCGAAGTTACCATCTCTTTTAAGGGTCTGAGCTGTGATGCAGTAGGATAAAGGCATACCAGTTTGCCAGTTGCTGTAAGGCTTCTGTGCTTGCTAGAGTTCGAATTTCCTATTGGGAAAGTGTTCTAAGGTTGTATAATCTTTCTTGCGTGTTTAGGCAAGTTGTGCATTAAGCATAGACACAGAGTTCTCCCATATTAATAGGAAATTGATGAAAGAACGTGAGTAGCTCCTCACTATGCTCTCGTTGCCCTTGGGAGATGGTGATCTTTGGAGGAGAAATACTCCGAAGTTACCATCTCTTTTAAGAGTCTGAGCTGTGGTGCAGTGGGTTAAAGGCATACCAGTTATACCAGTTGCTGTAAGGCTTCTGTGCTGGCTAGGGTTCGAATCTCCTGGTGGGAAAGTGTTCTAAGGTTTTATAATCTCTCTTGCATGTTTAGGCAAGTTGTGCATTGAGCATAGAAACAGAGTTCTCCCATATTAACAGGAATTTGATGAAAGAACGTGAGTAGCCCGTCACTATGCTCTCGTTGCCCATGGGAGATGGTGATCTTTGGAAGTGAAATACTCCGAAGTTACCATCTCTTTTATGGGTCTGAGCTGTGGTGCAGTGGGCTAAAGGCGTACCAGTTATGCCAGTTGCTGTAAGGTTTCTGTGCTGGCTAGGGTTCGAATCTCCTGGTGGGAAAGTGTTCTAAGGTTGTATATTCTCTCTTGCCTGTTTAGGCAAGATTGTGCATTAAGCATAGACACAGAGTTCTCCCATATTAATAGGAAATTGATGAAAGAACGTGAGTAGCTCCTCACTATGCTCTCGTTGACCTTGGGAGATGGTGATCTTTGGAGGAGAAATACTCCGAAGTTACCATCTCTTTTAAGGGTCTGAGCTGTGGTGCAGTGGGTTAAAGGACGTACCAGTTATGCCAGTTGCTGTAAGGCTTCTGTGCTGGCTAAGGGTTCGAATCTCCTGGTGGGAAAGTGTTCTAAGGTTTTATAATCTCTCTTGCATGTTTAGGCAAGTTGTGCATTGAGCATAGAAACAGAGTTCTCCCATATTAACAGGAATTTGATGAAAGAACGTGAGTGCCCGTCACTATGCTCTCGTTGCCCATGGGAGATGGTGATCTTTGGAAGTGAAATACTCCGAAGTTACCATCTCTTTTATGGGTCTGAGCTGTGGTGCAGTGGGCTAAAGGCGTACCAGTTATGCCAGTTGCTGTAAGGTTTCTGTGCTGGCTAGGGTTCGAATCTCCTGGTGGGAAAGTGTTCTAAGGTTGTATATTCTCTCTTGCCTGTTTAGGCAAGATGTGCATTAAGCATAGACACAGAGTTCTCCCATATTAATAGGAAATTGATGAAAGAACGTGAGTAGCTCCTCACTATGCTCTCGTTGACCTTGGGAGATGGTGATCTTTGGAGGAGAAATACTCCGAAGTTACCATCTCTTTTAAGGGTCTGAGCTGTGGTGCAGTGGGTTAAAGACGTACCAGTTATGCCAGTTGCTGTAAGGCTTCTGTGCTGGCAAGGGTTCGAATCTCCTGGTGGGAAAGTGTTCTAAGGTTGTATAATCTCTCTTGCGTGTTTAGGCAAGTTGTGCATAGACACAGAGTTCTCCCATATTAACAGGAATTTGATGAAAGAAAGTGAGTAGCCCCTCACTATGCTCTAGTTGCCCTTGGGAGATGGTGATCTTTGGAGGTGAAATACTCCGAAGTTACCATCTCTTTTAAGGGTCTGAGCTGTGGTGCAGTAGGTTAAAGGCTTGCCAGTTGCTGTAAGGCTTCTGTGCTGGCTAGGGTTCGAATCTCGTGGTGGGAAAGTGTTCTAAGGTTGTATATTCTCTCGTGCGTGTTTAGGCAAGTTGTGCATTAAGCATAGACACAGAGTTCTGCCATATTAACAGGAATTTGATGAAAGAACGTGAGTAGCCCCTCACTATGCTCTCGTTGCCCTTGGGAGATGGTGATCTTTGGAGGTGAAATACTCCGAAGTTACCATCTCTTTTAAAGGTCTGAGCTGTGGTGCAGTAGGATAAAGGCGTACCAGTTTGCCAGTTGCTGTAAGGCTTCTGTGCTGGCTAGAGTTCGAATCTTCTGGTGGGAAAGTGTTCTAAGGTTGTATAATCTCTCTTGCGTGTTTAGGCAAGTTGTGCATTAAGCATAGACACAGAGTTCTCCCATATTAACAGGAATTTGATGAAAGAACGTGAGTAGCCCCTCACTATTCTCTCGTTGCCCTTGGGAGATGGTGATCTTTGGAGGTGATATACTCCGAAGTTACCATCTCTTTTAAGGGTCTGAGCTGTGGTACAGTGGGTTAAAGACGTACCAGTTATGCCAGTTGCTGTAAGGCTTCTGTGCTGGCAAGGGTTCGAATCTCCTGGTGGGAAAGTGTTCTAAGGTTGTATAATCTCTCTTGCGTATTTAGGCAAGTTGTACATTAAGCATAGACACAAGAGTTCTCCCATATTAACAGGAATTTGAGGAAAGAACGTGATTAGCCTCTCACTATGCTCTAGTTGCCCTTGGGAGATGGTGATCTTTGAAGGTGAATTACTCCGAAGTTACCATCTCTACTAAAAGGTCTGAGCTGTGGTGCAGTGGGCTAAAAGCGTACCAGTTATGCCAGTTGCTGTAAGGCTTCTGTGCTGGCTAGGGTTCGAATCTCCTGGTGGGAAAGTGTTCTAAGGTTGTATAATCTCTCTTGCCTGTTTAGGCAAGTTGTGCATTAAGCATAGACACAGAGTTCTCCCATATTAACAGGAATTTGATGAAAGAATGTGAGTAGCCCCTCACTATGCTCTAGTTGCCCTTGGAAGGTGGTGATCTCTGGAGGTGAAATACTCCGAAGTTACCATCTCTTTTAAGGGTCTGAGCTGTGATGCAGTAGGATAAAGGCATACCAGTTTGCCAGTTGCTGTAAGGCTTCTGTGCTTGCTAGAGTTCGAATTTCCTATTGGGAAAGTGTTCTAAGGTTGTATAATCTTTCTTGCGTGTTTAGGCAAGTTGTGCATTAAGCATAGACACAGAGTTCTCCCATATTAATAGGAAATTGATGAAAGAACGTGAGTAGCTCCTCACTATGCTCTCGTTGCCCTTGGGAGATGGTGATCTTTGGAGGAGAAATACTCCGAAGTTACCATCTCTTTTAAGAGTCTGAGCTGTGGTGCAGTGGGTTAAAGGCATACCAGTTATACCAGTTGCTGTAAGGCTTCTGTGCTGGCTAGGGTTCGAATCTCCTGGTGGGAAAGTGTTCTAAGGTTTTATAATCTCTCTTGCATGTTTAGGCAAGTTGTGCATTGAGCATAGAAACAGAGTTCTCCCATATTAACAGGAATTTGATGAAAGAACGTGAGTGCCCCTCACTATGCTCTCGTTGCCCTTGGGAGATGGTGATCTTTGGAAGTGAAATACTCCGAAGTTACCATCTCTTTTATGGGTCTGAGCTGTGGTACAGTGGGCTAAAGGCGTACCAGTTATGCCAGTTGCTGTAAGGTTTCTGTGCTGGCTAGGGTTCGAATCTCCTGGTGGGAAAGTGTTCTAAGGTTGTATATTCTCTCTTGCCTGTTTAGGAAAGATGTGCATTAAGCATAGACACAGAGTTCTCCCATATTAATAGGAAATTGATGAAAGAACGTGAGTAGCTCCTCACTATGCTCTCGTTGCCCTTGGGAGATGGTGATCTTTGGAGGAGAAATACTCCGAAGTTACCATCTCTTTTAAGGGTCTGAGCTGTGGTGCAGTGGGTTAAAGACGTACCAGTTATGCCAGTTGCTGTAAGGCTTCTGTGCTGGCAAGGGTCCGAATCTCCTGGTGGGAAAGTGTTCTAAGGTTGTATAATCTCTCTTGCGTGTTTAGGCAAGTTGTGCATAGACACAGAGTTCTCCCATATTAACAGGAATTTGATGAAAGAAAGTGAGTAGCCCCTCACTATGCTCTAGTTGCCCTTGGGAGATGGTGATCTTTAGAGGTGAAACACTCCGATGTTACCATCTCTTTTAAGGGTCTGAGCTGTGGTGCAGTAGGTTAAAGGCTTGCCAGTTGCTGTAAGGCTTCTGTGCTGGCTAGGGTTCGAATCTCGTGGTGGGAAAGTGTTCTAAGGTTGTATAATCTCTCATGCGTGTTTAGGCAAGTTGTGCATTAAGCATAGACACAGAGTTCTCCTATATTAACAGGAATTTGATGAAAGAACGTGAGTAGCCCCTCACTATGCTCTCGTTGCCCTTGGGAGATGGTGATCTTTGGAAGTGAAATACTCCGAAGTTACCATCTCTTTTAAGGGTCTGAGCTGTGGTGCAGTGGGTTAAAGACGTACCAGTTATGCCAGTTGCTGTAAGGCTTCTGTGCTGGTAAGGGTTCAAATCTCCTGGTGGGAAAGTGTTCTAAGGTTGTATAATCTCTCTTGTGTATTTAGGCAATGTTGTGCATTAAGCATAGACACAAGAGTTCTCCCATATTAAGAGGAATTTGATGAAAGAACGTGATTAGCCTCTCACTATGCTCTAGTTGCCCTTGGGAGATGGTGATCTTTGAAGGTGAAATACTCCGAAGTTACCATCTCTTTTAAGGGTATGAGCTGTGGTGCAGTGGGCTAAAGGCGTACCAGTTATGCCAGTTGCTGTAAGGCTTCTGTGCTGGCTAGGGTTCGAATCTCCTGGTAGGAAAGTGTTCTAATGTTGTACAATCTCTCTTGCATGTTTTGGCAAGTTGTGTATTAAGCATAGACACAGAGTTCTCCCATATTTACAGGAATTTGATGAAAGAACGTGATTAGCCAATCACTATGCTCTAGTTGCCTTTGGGAGATGGTGATCTTTGAAGGTGAAATACTCCGAAGTTACCATCTCTTTTAAAGGTCTGAGCTGTGGGGCAGTGGGCTAAAGGTGTACCAGTTATGCCAGTTGCTGTAAGGCTTCTATGCTGGCTAGGGTTCGAATCTCCTGGTGGGAAAGTGTTCTAAGGTTGTATAATCTCTCTTGCCTGTTTAGGCAAGTTGTGCATTAAGCATAGACACAGAGTTCTCCCATATTAACAGGAATTTGATGAAAGAATGTGAGTAGCCCCTCACTATGCTCTAGTTGCCCTTGGGAAGTGGTGATCTCTGGAGGTGAAATACTTCGAAGTTACCATCTCTTTTAAGGGTCTGAGCTGTGATGCAGTAGGATAAAGGCGTACCAGTTTGCCAGTTGCTGTAAGGCTTCTGTGCTGGCTAGAGTTCGAATTTCCTAGTGGGAAAGTGTTCTAAGGTTGTCTAATCTCTCTTGCGTGTTTAGGCAAGTTGTGCATTAAGCATAGACACAGAGTTCTCCCATATTAATAGGAATTTGATGAAAGAACGTGAGTAGCTCCTCACTATGCTCTCGTTGCCCTTGGGAGATGGTGATCTTTGGAGGAGAAATACTCCGAAGTTACCATCTCTTTTAAGGGTATGAGCTTTTCTGCAGTGGGTTAAAGGCATACCAGTTATGCCAGTTGCTGTAAGGCTTCTGTGCTGGCTAGGGTTCGAATCTCCTGGTGGGAAAGTGTTCTAAGGTTGTATAATCTCTCTTGCGTGTTTAGGCAAGTTGTGCATTAAGCATAGACACAGAGTTCTCCCATATTAACAGGAATTTGATGAAAGAAAGTGAGTAGCCCCTCACTATGCTCTAGTTGCCCTTGGGAGATGGTGATCTTTGGAGGTGAAATACTCCGAAGTTACCATCTCTTTTAAGGGTCTGAGCTGTGGTACAGTGGGTTAAAGACGTACCAGTTATGCCAGTTGCTGTAAGGCTTCTGTGCTGGCAAGGGTTCAAATCTCCTGGTGGGAAAGTGTTCTAAGGTTGTATAATCTCTCTTGTGTATTTAGGCAATGTTGTGCATTAAGCATAGACACAAGAGTTCTCCCATATTAAGAGGAATTTGATGAAAGAACGTGATTAGCCTCTCACTATGCTCTAGTTGCCCTTGGGAGATGGTGATCTTTGAAGGTGAAATACTCCGAGGTTACCATCTCTTTTAAGGGTCTGAGCTGTGGTGCAGTGGGCTAAAGGCGTACCAGTTATGCCAGTTGCTGTAAGGCTTCTGTGCTGGCTAGGGTTCGAATCTCCTGGTAGGAAAGTGTTCTAATGTTGTACAATCTCTCTTGCATGTTTAGGCAAGTTGTGTATTAAGCATAGACACAGAGTTCTCCCATATTTACAGGAATTTGATGAAAGAACGTGATTAGCCAATCACTATGCTCTAGTTGCCTTTGGGAGATGGTGATCTTTGAAGGTGAAATACTCCGAAGTTACCATCTCTTTTAAAGGTCTGAGCTGTGGGGCAGTGGGCTAAAGGCGTACCAGTTATGCCAGTTGCTGTAAGGCTTCTATGCTGGCTAGGGTTCGAATCTCCTGGTGGGAAAGTGTTCTAAGGTTGTATAATCTCTCTTGCCTGTTTAGGCAAGTTGTGCATTAAGCATAGACACAGAGTTCTCCCATATTACCAGGAATTTGATGAAAGAATGTGAGTAGCCCCTCACTATGCTCTAGTTGCCCTTGGGAAGTGGTGATCTCTGGAGGTGAAATACTTCGAAGTTACCATCTCTTTTAAGGGTCTGAGCTGTGATGCAGTAGGATAAAGGCGTACCAGTTTGCCAGTTGCTGTAAGGCTTCTGTGCTGGCTAGAGTTCGAATTTCCTAGTGGGAAAGTGTTCTAAGGTTGTCTAATCTCTCTTGCGTGTTTAGGCAAGTTGTGCATTAAGCATAGACACAGAGTTCTCCCATATTAATAGGAATTTGATAAAAGAAAGTGAGTAGCCCCTCACTATGCTCTAGTTGCCCTTGGGAGATGGTGATCTTTGGAGGAGAAATACTCCGAAGTTACCATCTCTTTTAAGGGTATGAGCTTTTCTGCAGTGGGTTAAAGGCATACCAGTTATGCCAGTTGTTGTAAGGCTTCTGTGCTGGCTAGGGTTCGAATCTCCTGGTGGGCAAGTGTTCTAAGGTTGTATAATCTCTCTTGCGTGTTTAGGCAAGTTGTGCATTAAGCATAGACACAGAGTTATCCCATATTAACAGGAATTTGATGAAAGAAAGTGAGTAGCCCCTCACTATGCTCTAGTTGCTCTTGGGAGATGGTGATCTTTGGAGGTGAAATACTCCGAAGTTACCATCTCTTTTAAGGGTCTGAGCTGTGGTGCAGTAGGTTAAAGGCTTGCCAGTTGCTGTAAGGCTTCTGTGCTGGCTAGGGTTCGAATCTCGTGGTGGGAAAGTGTTCTAAGGTTGAATATTCTCTCGCACGTGTTTAGGCAAGTTATGCATTAAGCATAGACACAGAGTTGTCCGATATTAACAGGAATTTGATGAAAGAACGTGAGTAGCCCCTCACTATGCTCTCGTTGCCCTTGGGAGAAGGTGATCTTTGGAGGTGAAATACTCCGAAGTTACCATCTCTTTTAAGGGTCTGAGCTGTGGTACAGTGGGTTAAAGACGTACCAGTTATGCCAGTTGCTGAAAGGCTTCTCTGCTGGCTAGAGTTCGAATCTCCTGGTGGGAAAGTGTTCTAAGGTTGTATAATCTCTTTTGCGTGTTTAGGCAAGTTGTGCATTAGGCATGGAAACAGAGTTCTCCCATATTAACAGGAATTTGATAAAAGAACGTGAGTGCCCCTCACTATGCTCTCGTTGCCCTTGGGAGATGGTGATCTTTGGAAGTGAAATACTCCGAAGTTACCATCTCTTTTAAGGGTCTGAGCTTTTCTGCAGTGGGTTAAAGGCATACCAGTTATGCCAGTTGCTGTAAGGCTTCTGTGCTGGCTAGGGTTCGAATCTCCTCGTGGGAAAGTGTTCTAAGGTTGTATAATCTCTCTTGCGTGTTTAGGCAAGTTGTGCATTAAGCATAGACACAGAGTTCTCCCATATTAACTGGAATTTGATGAAAGAAAGTGAGTAGCCCCTCACTATGCTCTAGTTGCCCTTGGGAGATGGTGATCTTTGGAGGTGAAATACTCCGAAGTTACCATCTCTTTTAAGGGTCTGAGCTGTGGTGCAGTAGGTTAAAGGCTTGCCAGTTGCTGTAAGGCTTCTGTGCTGGCTAGGGTTCGAATCTCGTGGTGGGAAAGTGTTCTAAGGTTGTATATTCTCTCGTGCGTGTTTAGGCAAGTTGTGCATTAAGCATAGACACAGAGTTCTCCCATATTAACAGGAATTTGATGAAAGAACGTGAGTAGCCCCTCACTATGCTCTCGTTGCCCTTGGGAGATGGTGATCTTTGGAGGTGAAATACTCCGAAGTTACCATCTCTTTTAAGGGTCTGAGCTGTGGTACAGTGGGTTAAAGACGTACCAGTTATGCCAGTTGCTGTAAGGCTTCTGTGCTGGCAAGGGTTCGAATCTCGTGGTGGGAAAGTGTTCTAAGGTTGTATATTCTCTCGTGCGTGTTTAGGCAAGTTGTACATTAAGCATAGACACAAGAGTTCTCCCATATTAACAGGAATTTGATGAAAGAACGTGATTAGCCTCTCACTATGCTCTAGTTGCCCTTGGGAGATGGTGATCTTTGAAGGTGAAATACTCCGAAGTTACCATCTCTTTTAAAGGTCTGAGCTGTGGTGCAGTGGGCTAAAAGCGTACCAGTTATGCCAGTTGCTGTAAGGCTTCTGTGCTGGCTAGGGTTCGAATCTCCTGGTGGGAAAGTGTTCTAAGGTTGTATAATCTCTCTTGCCTGTTTAGGCAAGTTGTGCATTAAGCATAGACACAGAGTTCTCCCATATTAACCGGAATTTGATGAAAGAATGTGAGTAGCCCCTCACTATGCTCTAGTTGCCCTTGGAAGGTGGTGATCTCTGGAGGTGAAATACTCCGAAGTTACCATCTCTTTTAAGGGTCTGAGCTGTGATGCAGTAGGATAAAGGCATACCAGTTTGCCAGTTGCTGTAAGGCTTCTGTGCTTGCTAGAGTTCGAATTTCCTATTGGGAAAGTGTTCTAAGGTTGTATAATCTTTCTTGCGTGTTTAGGCAAGTTGTGCATTAAGCATAGACACAGAGTTCTCCCATATTAATAGGAAATTGATGAAAGAACGTGAGTAGCTCCTCACTATGCTCTCGTTGCCCTTGGGAGATGGTGATCTTTGGAGGAGAAATACTCCGAAGTTACCATCTCTTTTAAGAGTCTGAGCTGTGGTGCAGTGGGTTAAAGGCATACCAGTTATACCAGTTGCTGTAAGGCTTCTGTGCTGGCTAGGGTTCGAATCTCCTGGTGGGAAAGTGTTCTAAGGTTTTATAATCTCTCTTGCATGTTTAGGCAAGTTGTGCATTGAGCATAGAAACAGATTTCTCCCATATTAACAGGAATTTGATGAAAGAACGTGAGTGCCCGTCACTATGCTCTCGTTGCCCATGGGAGATGGTGATCTTTGGAAGTGAAATACTCCGAAGTTACCATCTCTTTTATGGGTCTGAGCTGTGGTGCAGTGGGCTAAAGGCGTACCAGTTATGCCAGTTGCTGTAAGGTTTCTGTGCTGGCTAGGGTTCGAATCTCCTGGTGGGAAAGTGTTCTAAGGTTGTATATTCTCTCTTGCCTGTTTAGGCAAGATGTGCATTAAGCATAGACACAGAGTTCTCCCATATTAATAGGAAATTGATGAAAGAACGTGAGTAGCTCCTCACTATGCTCTCGTTGCCCATGGGAGATGGTGATCTTTGGAGGAGAAATACTCCGAAGTTACCATCTCTTTTAAGGGTCTGAGCTGTGGTGCAGTGGGTTAAAGACGTACCAGTTATGCCAGTTGCTGTAAGGCTTCTGTGCTGGCAAGGGTTCGAATCTCCTGGTGGGAAAGTGTTCTAAGGTTGTATAATCTCTCTTGCGTGTTTAGGCAAGTTGTGCATAGACACAGACTTCTCCCATATTAACAGGAATTTGATGAAAGAAAGTGAGTAGCCCCTCACTATGCTCTAGTTGCCCTTGGGAGATGGTGATCTTTAGAGGTGAAATACTCCGATGTTACCATCTCTTTTAAGGGTCTGAGCTGTGGTGCAGTAGGTTAAAGGCTTGCCAGTTGCTGTAAGGCTTCTGTGCTGGCTAGGGTTCGAATCTCGTGGTGGGAAAGTGTTCTAAGGTTGTATAATCTCTCGTGCGTGTTTAGGCAAGATGTGCATTAAGCATAGACACAGAGTTCTCCTATATTAACAGGAATTTGATGAAAGAACGTGAGTAGCCCCTCACTATGCTCTCGTTGCCCTTGGGAGATGGTGATCTTTGGAAGTGAAATACTCCGAAGTTACCATCTCTTTTAAGGGTCTGAGCTGTGGTGCAGTGGGTTAAAGACGTACCAGTTATGCCAGTTGCTGTAAGGCTTCTGTGCTGGCAAGGGTTCAAATCTCCTGGTGGGAAAGTGTTCTAAGGTTGTATAATCTCTCTTGTGTATTTAGGCAATGTTGTGCATTAAGCATAGACACAAGAGTTCTCCCATATTAAGAGGAATTTGATGAAAGAACGTGATTAGCCTCTCACTATGCTCTAGTTGCCCTTGGGAGATGGTGATCTTTGAAGGTGAAATACTCCGAAGTTACCATCTCTTTTAAGGGTCTGAGCTGTGGTGCAGTGGGCTAAAGGCGTACCAGTTATGCCAGTTGCTGTAAGGCTTATGTGCTGGCTAGGGTTCGAATCTCCTGGTAGGAAAGTGTTCTAATGTTGTACAATCTCTATTGCATGTTTAGGCAAGTTGTGCATTAAGCATAGACACAGAGTTCTCCAATATTAACAGGAATTTGATGAAAGAACGTGATTAGCCAATCACTATGCTCTAGTTGCCCTTGGGAGATGGTGATCTTTGAAGGTGAAATACTCCGAAGTTACCATCTCTTTTAAAGGTCTGAGCTGTGGGGCAGTGGGCTAAAGGCGTACCAGTTATGCCAGTTGCTGTAAGGCTTCTGTGCTGGCTAGGGTTCGAATCTCCTGGTGGGAAAGTGTTCTAAGGTTGTATAATCTCTCTTGCCTGTTTAGGCAAGTTGTGCATTAAGCATAGACACAGAGTTCTCCCATATTAACAGGAATTTGATGAAAGAATGTGAGTAGCCCCTCACTATGCTCTAGTTGCCCTTGGGAGGTGGTGATCTCAGGAGGTGAAATACTCCGAAGTTACCATCTCTTTTAAGGGTCTGAGCTGTGATGCAGTAGGATAAAGGCGTACCAGTTTGCCAGTTGCTGTAAGGCTTCTGTGCTGGCTAGAGTTCGAATTTCCTAGTGGGAAAGTGTTCTAAGGTTGTATAATCTCTCTTGCGTGTTTAGGCAAGTTGTGCATTAAGCATAGACACAGAGTTCTCCCATATTAATAGGAATTTGATGAAAGAACGTGAGTAGGTCCTCACTATGCTCTCTTTGCCCTTGGGAGATGGTGATTTTTGGAGGAGAAATACTCCGAAGTTACCATCTCTTTTAAGAGTCTGAGCTGTGGTGCAGTGGGTTAAAGGCATACCAGTTATACCAGTTGCTGAAAAGGCTTCTGTGCTGGCTAGGGTTCGAATCTCCTGGTGGGAAAGTGTTCTAAGGTTTTATAATCTCTCTTGCATGTTAGGCAAGTTGTGCATTGAGCATAGAAACAGAGTTCTCCTATATTAACAGGAATTTGATGAATGAACGTGAGTGCCCCTCACTATGCTCTCGTTGCCCTTGGGAGATGGTGATCTTTGGAAGTGAAATACTCCGAAGTTACCATCTCTTTTAAGGGTCTGAGCTTTTCTGCAGTGGGTTAAAGGCATACCAGTTATGCCAGTTGCTGTAAGGCTTCTCTGCTGGCTAGGGTTCGAATCTCCTGGTGAGAAAGTGTTCTAAGGTTGTATAATCTCTTTTGCGTCTTTAGGCAAGTTGTGCATTAAGCATAGAAACAGAGTTCTCCCATATTAACAGGAATTTGATGAAAGAACGTGAGTAGCCCCTCACTATGCTCTTGTTGCCCTTGGGAGATGGTGATCTTTGGAGGTGAAATACTCCGAAGTTACCATCTCTTTTATGGGTCTGAGCTGTGGTACAGTGGGTTAAAGACGTACCAGTTATGCCAGTTGCTGTAAGGCTTCTGTGCTGGCAAGGGTTCGAATCTCCTGGTGGGAAAGTGTTCTAAGGTTGTATAATCTCTCTTGTGTATTTAGGCAAGTTGTGCATTAAGCATAGACACAAGAGTTCTCCCATATTAACAGGAATTTGATGAAAGAACGTGATTAGCCTCTCACTATGCTCTAGTTGCCCTTGGGAGATGGTGATCTTTGAAGGTGAAATACTCCGAAGTTACCATCTCTTTTAAGGGTCTGAGCTGTGGTGCAGTGGGCTAAAGGCGTACCAGTTAGGCCAGTTGCTGTAAGGCTTCTGTGCTGGCTAGGGTTCGAATCTCCTGGTAGGAAAGTGTTCTAATGTTGTACAATCTCTCTTGCATGTTTAGGCAAGTTGTGTATTAAGCATAGACACAGAGTTCTCCCATATTTACAGGAATTTGATGAAAGAACGTGATTAGCCAATCACTATGCTCTAGTTGCCTTTGGGAGATGGTGATCTTTGAAGGTGAAATACTCCGAAGTTACCATCTCTTTTAAAGGTCTGAGCTGTGGGGCAGTGGGCTAAAGGCGTACCAGTTATGCCTGTTGCTGTAAGGCTTCTATGCTGGCTAGGGTTCGAATCTCCTGGTGGGAAAGTGTTCTAAGGTTGTATAATCTCTCTTGCCTGTTTAGGCATGTTGTGCATTAAGCATAGACACAGAGTTCTCCCATATTAACAGGAATTTGATGAAAGAATGTGAGTAGCCCCTCACTATGCTCTAGTTGCCCTTGGGAAGTGGTGATCTCTGGAGGTGAAATACTCCGAACTTACCATCTGTTTTAAGGGTCTGAGCTGTGATGCAGTAGGATAAAGGCGTACCAGTTTGCCAGTTGCTGTAAGGCTTCTGTGCTGGCTAGAGTTCGAATTTCCTAGTGGGAAAGTGTTCTAAGGTTGTATAATCTCTTTTGCGTGTTTAGGCAAGTTGTGCATTAGGCATGGAAACAGAGTTCTCCCATATTAACAGGAATATGATAAAAGAACGTGAGTGCCCCTCACTATGCTCTCGTTGCCCTTGGGAGATGGTGATCTTTGGAAGTGAAATACTCCGAAGTTACCATCTCTTTTAAGGGTCTGAGCTTTTCTGCAGTGGGTTAAAGGCATACCAGTTATGCCAGTTGCTGTAAGGCTTCTGTGCTGGCTAGGGTTCGAATCTCCTGGTGGGAAAGTGTTCTAAGGTTGTATAATCTCTCTCGTGTGTTTAGGCAAGTTGTGCATTAAGCATAGACACAGAGTTCTCCCATATTAACAGGAATTTGATGAAAGAAAGTTGTCGGAAAATCCGACACCATTTAATAATCATACAGATAATAGCTGTATTACCAACAAGTTACCCATAGAAAACGTAACTTGTAGTGGAATTACCATCTAAAGAAAACGGGATATCATCACCACATACTATTATAATTCACCACCTATTATGGTGGGAATTATTCTTAAATACATTAGTCTTTGGACTTTACCATCATAAAAACATCTTATATAAATTAACTTAATTATCAATATTAAAGTAAAGTAAATGTGACCCTTCTATCACGTTCTGAAATCTGGACAATGTAAGCCAGGCGTCAGAGTGGAGGAAGGAGGGCAGCCATTGTTTATACGAGACCAGAGGCTCACACGGGAGCAAATTTGGCTCCTGTTAATTTTACTTGGACGTAGTGTTATGGATACCAAAGGTGTACCATCTGTCAACACGCTGTCAACAAATCAAGTTAAGTGTTCTTTCCGAAACCCATTATTTATCATTAGTGGCCATTAATGTCATTATATAGGGTGGCCCGGTTAGATCACATGGAAGCCTCAAACTAAAGGTAATTAAGCCAGGTCTTCATGTTCCATGTACTGTTTTCTCTGATATACTTGTCATATATAGGTATCTGGCTTCACAGCTAGCGCACTTTTGACAGGTCAAGACGAGGATGCAAGATTTGTGCACCAGTTACTGGGTGATATGGAAGCTACCTCAAAGAGGATAATTTGGTGTCTACACCCTAGTTATACCTGGTGGACTAACCTGCTGTACTATAAGATAAGGAACCTCTTTAATGTATGTAGTTATTTCTGTAGTTTGATTGGCTGCATATATATATTAATTTAATAACCCCCC
This sequence comes from Procambarus clarkii, assembly GCF_040958095.1. Classification (NCBI taxonomy): domain Eukaryota; kingdom Metazoa; phylum Arthropoda; class Malacostraca; order Decapoda; family Cambaridae; genus Procambarus; species Procambarus clarkii. The sequence goes on from NC_091220.1 coordinate 1,604,988, forward strand.
CCCCCTAATGTGTAGAGGATCGATTTGTGAGATTATGAGATTATTGCAGAAATACAGTCCACTTATCATTATACAAATTGCTATCGAAGTATATAAATTAACGTAAATATAAATTCATATAAATTAAATAAATATAAATCTCACAGGTCGGTTCCCACATTATTTGGTCATCTTCGAACCGGATGACGGATTATTTGATCCTTTGAACCCACATTTGGTCATCTTAGTACCGGATGAACCAGTTAACCAGTAGATTCATTAAATATACTAGTGCAGTGTTATTTAAACAAAGGCCAGCCAGTCAAAGACAGCGGCGAAGCCTCGAGGGAGCTCAGGAGCCTCCCTCAGCCCAGATCAGCCTTAGTCAGCGGTTTCATGCACACCCACACATATTTGGTGGCGTGTTATTTCGTGAAATGACAGCGCTAATATAGAAGCCAGCCAAATTAGTGACTGTGTCGCGAGATTGTTCACGGATTTCGTGGTGTTACATTTCGCGAGAGATTATCTACGAATTTTGTGGAGTTTATTTCGCGAGGTCACTAATAATATTTAATACTTCTTGATAATATTAGAAGTTTCATAGAGGCTAATTAAGAGGCTATTATCAATAATTGTGTATATTATTTCTCCAAATAGAGAATTATTTAATATATATTGCACTAGTGATCACAGTATAATATTTACTAATTGCCAACCCACAACAGGGTAGGATATTACCACTGACTAGTTGAACTATTATCGTTCATCCTAGTCCCATTATTACCATAGTCAGTTGTACTATATTGATTAACCTAACACCATTAATGAATGGTGCTGACTCTATTTTGGGTGTAATTTTTATCAACTCGAGTTGAGTTGTGTATATATAATAATTTACTTATGATCATTACACCTTTGAGTGATTAATTAGTGTCTCTACCATCCTAGGGTGATATAGAAGAGCTAACCTAAAGGTAATTCCAGTGACACTGGTTTATCACTCAAATCATTAGTGTGGATGATTGTATATATATAATGTGTATTAATTTTAAGTGCTAACCTCTAGTAGAGGTAGGATTATTGCCTAGTGAGTTCAGAATTTACCCTAGGCTACCATTAGTGTTTGTTCAGTATTATGAGCGACCCAAGTACAAGCCCCACAAGGCTTCACCAACTAGCCAGTATGGATAATGCAGGGAGAATGAAAAGAACCCTTGCAGGTCTTAAAGGCCACTTAACAAGACAGATCAAGAAATGTGAAGATTTGTCACAACAATCTCAAGTTGATTATGCTGACCTGGAAAGCTATTATCAAGCAGCTGCAGGTAAATTTGAGCAAATCAAATGTCAAATAGCAACATATGTGGCTGAACTTGCCAATACCAATTTATCAGAAACAGAAATAGACGACATTATGGTTGATCTTGCGAATTATGAAGATCAAACTCAAGCCACGTTACAGCCTTATGTCAAATTAATTGCCCAGAACAAGGCAACAGCAACAACAACAACAGTTGCATCTAATACGAGTCAAGCAGAAGCTCGACTCCCTCCAATTAATTTACCCACTTTCTCAGGAAAGGATGAGGAAGATTGGGACGAATTTTGGAACAAATTCGTTGACCTTGTAGACTCAAAACAATCTTTACCAAAGAGTAGTAAATTCTCTTATTTGCAAGGCCAATTATCAGGTGAGGCTAAAACAGTAGTATCCCATCTGAGATTAACTAATGACGGCTATGATCTGGCAGTAAAACTCCTCAAGGATAATTATGCTGATCCAGAAGTAAGAACATCACATTTAGTTCATGAGCTGTTGCATTTACCCCCACAGGAGGCTTCAGCTGATTCACTCCAAGTCTTCAAGCTGGAGGTAGAATCATTGATCAATGCCCTCAGCCTGACAGCAGATACAAACGGGGCTGAGTGGGTCTTGAAAATAATTGTCCAGGAGAAAATACCTAGGGACATATTGAGACAAATGAGTGCTCATTACAATAAAAGTATCTTATCCATGAATGAAATATCTGAAGGTTTAAAGTCAGTAGTTCATCAATTACGAACACATGACAAATTAAAACCACCAAGTAAACCCTCAGAAACCAATAATAGTAAACCACAGAGTACCAAAGGTACTCCAAATCAATCTAGACAATATAATTCAACACCAAAGTGGAACAGTGGCAGTGTGGGCGTATATGCAGTGGGACCCTCCAAGCCTATAGTTACTGTGTCACCCAAGAACGTGACACCAAAGGGTACTGGAAGCTATGGAACATGTTTGTTCTGCAATGAGAAACATTCAATGTACCACTGCTCTAATTTTCCTGATAGTGACGCCCGTGTTGAGCGACTCAAAGATTTGCAACATTGCACGAGGTGCCTCAGGAAACATAACATCAACGACTGTGATACCCAATTACACACCTGTAATAGGTGTAACAAAGGTCAGCACCATGCAGCATTGTGCAGAGACACCAAAACAACGTCTCCAAACCCCAAGGTGGAAGATAGCATTCCCACCACAGTACAGTACTGCAAGGTGCAACAAACAAAGAGTGTCCATACGGCAAAGTCTAAAGGTAATACGACTTTGCCTACTGCCCAAATTACCATCCTGAATAAGAGGGCCAAGGTCCATACCCGTGGGTTGTTTGACCAAGGATCCCAGAGAACATATATTACTAAAAAGCTGGCAGATGAATTACAATTAAGGCCTGTAGCCCAGATGTCATTCAACATCTCAGGGTTTGTAACAGATGCAGGACCTCAAGTCTACCAGGTGGTACAACCATCAGTACGCTTAGGCAGGTACGTCTGTCGAGTACAAGCCATTGTGGTGGACAAAATACCAGTAGACCTACAAGTTCAAGGTCTGAGAGCAACAGCCAAATTCCTGAGAAATAGAGGAATAAAATTGGCAGATAATATTAAGTCTGATCACCTCACCGACTTCAATCTCCTTGTAGGGACAGACTACTACCATCAATTCATTGGTAGCCCTACGAAATATCAGGGTATAACCATGTTAAACTCTGCAGGAGGTAAATTACTCTCAGGCCCAGTATCAAACCTGAGGAGACCTATGCCTGCAGATAAACAATACCAATAGAAATCTAAATTTGTCAGCTGATTATATTTCTCCAGTAGCATTATACTAAGGAGATTACAGCTGACTATACCAACAGAGGTTGATGTTAGTATCATCATTTAAAGCTGGAGATGAGTTCATGAGGCCTCAGTGGCAAATCAGTGAACAGTAGCCTAAAACAGCTACAAGTCACTGCGACCATTGTCACTGAACCCACTGCAGTCTCAGAACCATACTTTACTTTAATGATGAGCTATTCAATCTTCTGAATCAATTAATTAAATTAAACCCCAGTAAATCTGATGACTGATTTGATACATTTATTATTTAATCAAGATGTATTCCATGGGCCTCAGTGTTTATATATCAGTGACTAGTTACCTGAACAAACTTCAAGTTATATCTATGTCACTGATCTCACTGCAGTCCCTGAATCATACTTGACTGTAGTACTTGATCACATCCAGTCTTCTGGGTTAAATAATATGTAATAAGGCTTGAATATTAGCCTTTCAAGAGTTGACAGGGAAATGAAATCGCATTAGACTTCTAACCCCTGCAACTCTAGTACGGGACATCCGTCCTGTACGAACAGACACACAAATGTGTGATTACTAACTACTAACATCAAATTAATCTAATAATTCGAAGGAGGAGTATCGGTGTTCGTCTGTTCTAATTAGGACTTCGACCCGTGAGCAGCCCCTGGGGAATTATGTCGGAAAATCCGACACCATTTAATAATCATACAGATAATAGCTGTATTACCAACAAGTTACCCATAGAAAACGTAACTTGTAGTGGAATTACCATCTAAAGAAAACGGGATATCATCACCACATACTATTATAATTCACCACCTATTATGGTGGGAATTATTCTTAAATACATTAGTCTTTGGACTTTACCATCATAAAAACATCTTATATAAATTAACTTAATTATCAATATTAAAGTAAAGTAAATGTGACCCTTCTATCACGTTCTGAAATCTGGACAATGTAAGCCAGGCGTCAGAGTGGAGGAAGGAGGGCAGCCATTGTTAATACGAGACCAGAGGCTCACACGGGAGCAAATTCGGCTCCTGTTAATTTTACTTGGACGTAGTGTTATGGATACCAAAGGTGTACCATCTGTCAACACGCTGTCAACAAATCAAGTTAAGTGTTCTTTCCGAAACCCATTATTTATCATTAGTGGCCATTAATGTCATTATATAGGGTGGCCCGGTTAGATCACATGGAAGCCTCAAACTAAAGGTAATTAAGCCAGGTCTTCATGTTCCATGTACTGTTTTCTCTGATATACTTGTCATATATAGGTATCTGGCTTCACAGCTAGCGCACTTTTGACAGGTCAAGACGAGGATGCAAGATTTGTGCACCAGTTACTGGGTGATATGGAAGCTACCTCAAAGAGGATAATTTGGTGTCTACACCCTAGTTATACCTGGTGGACTAACCTGCTGTACTATAAGATAAGGAACCTCTTTAATGTATGTAGTTATTTCTGTAGTATGATTGGCTGCATATATATATTAATTTAATATCCCCCCCCCCTAATGTGTAGAGGATCGATTTGTGAGATTATGAGATTATTGCAGAAATACAGTCCACTTATCATTATACAAATTGCTATCGAAGTATATAAATTAACGTAAATATAAATTCATATAAATTAAATAAATATAAATCTCACAGGTCGGTTCCCACAAAAGTGAGTAGCCCCTCACTATGCTCTAGTTGCCCTTGGGAGATGGTGATCTTTGGAGGTGAAATACTCCGAAGTTACCATCTCTTTTAAGGGTCTGAGCTGTGGTGCAGTAGGTTAAAGGCTTGCCAGTTGCTGTAAGGCTTCTGTGCTGGCTAGGGTTCGAATCTCGTGGTGGGAAAGTGTTCTAAGGTTATATATTCTCTCGTGCGTGTTTAGGCAAGTTGTGCATTAAGCATAGACACAGAGTTCTCCCATATTAACAGGAATTTGATGAAAGAATGTGAGTAGCCCCTCACTATGCTCTCGTTGCCCTTGGGAGATGATGATCTTTGGAGGTGAAATACTCCGAAGTTACCATCTCTTTTAAGGGTCTGAGCTGTGGTGCAGTAGGATAAAGGCGTACCAGTTTGCCAGTTGCTGTAAGGCTTCTGTGCTGGCTAGAGTTCGAATCTCCTGGTGGGAAAGTGTTCTAAGGTTGTATAATCTCTCTTGCGTGTTTAGGCAAGTTGAGCATTAAGCATAGACACAGAGTTCTCCCATATTAACAGGAATTTGATGAAAGAACGTGAGCAGCCCCTCACTATTCTCTCGTTGCCCTTGGGAGATGGTGATCTTTGGAGGTGAAATACTCCGAAGTTACCATCTCTTTTAAGGGTCTGAGCTGTGGTACAGTGGGTTAAAGACGTACCAGTTATGCCAGTTGCTGTAAGGCTTCTGTGCTGGCAAGGGTTCGAAATTCCTGGTGGGAAAGTGTTCTAAGGTTGTATAATCTCTCTTGCGTATTTAGGCAAGTTGTACATTAAGCATAGACACAAGAGTTCTCCCATATTAACAGGAATTTGATGAAAGAACGTGATTAGCCTCTCACTATGCTCTAGTTGCCCTTGGGAGATGGTGATCTTTGAAGGTGAAATACTCCGAAGTTACCATCTCTTTTAAAGGTCTGAGCTGTGGTGCAGTGGGTTAAAGGCATACCAGTTATACCAGTTGCTGTAAGGCTTCTGTGCTGGCTAGGGTTCGAATCTCCTGGTGGGAAAGTGTTCTAAGGTTTTATAATCTCTCTTGCATGTTTAGGCAAGTTGTGCATTGAGCATAGAAACAGAGTTCTCCCATATTAACACACTGCACCACAGCTTAGACTCTTAAAAGAGATGGTAACTTCGGAGTATTTCACTTCCAAAGATCACCATCTCCGAAAGGGCAACGAGAGCATAGTGAGAGGCACTCACGTTCTTTCATCAAATTCCTGTTAATATGGGAGAACTCTGTTTCTATGCTCAATGCACAACTTGCCTAAACATGCAAGAGAGACTATACAACCTTAGAACACTTTCCCACCATGAGATTCGAACCCTAGCCAGCACAGAAGCCTTACAGCAACTGGCATAACTGGTATGCCTTTAATCCACTGCACCACAGCTCAGACCCTTAAAAGAGATGGTAATTTCGGAGTATTTCTCCTCCAAAGATCACCATCTCCCAAGGGCAACGAGAGCATAGTGAGGAGCTACTCATGTTCTTTCATCAAATTCCTGTTAATATGGGAGAACTCTGTGTCTATGCTTAATGCACAACTTGCCTAAACACGCACGAGAGATTATACAACCTTAGAATACTTTCCCACCAGGAGATTCGAACTCTAGCCAGCACAGAAGCCTTACAGAAACTGGCAAACTGGTACGCCTTTATCCTACTGCACCACAGCTCAGACCCTTAATAGAGATGGTAACTTCGGAATATTTCACCTCCAGAGATCACCACCTCCCAAGGGCAACTAGAGCATAGTGAGGGGCTAGTCACATTCTTTCATGAAATTCCTGTTAATATGGGAGAACTCTATGTCTATGCTTAATGCACAACTTGCCTAAACACGCAAGAGAGATTATACAACCTTAGAACACTTTCCCACCAGGAGATTTGAACCCTAGCCAGCACAGAAGCCTTACAGCAACTGGCATAACTGGTACGCCTTTAACCCATTGCATCACAGCTCAGACCCATAAAAGAGATGGTAACTTCGGAGTATTTCACCTGCAAAGATCACCATCTCCCCAAAAGCAACTAGAGCATAGTGAGGAGCTACTCACGTTCTTTCATCAAATTCCTGTTAATATGGGAGAACTCTGTGTCTATGCTTAATGCACAACTTGCCTAAACACGCAAGAGAGATTATACAACCTTAGAACAATTTCCCACCAGGAGATTCGAACCCTAGCCAGCACAGAAGCCTTACAGCAACTGGCATAACTGGTACGCCTTTAACCCACAGCACGTCAGCTCAGACCCTTAAAAGAGATGGTAACTTTGGATTATTTCACCTCTAAAGATCACCATCTCCCAAGGGCAACGAGAGCATAGTGAGAGCCTACTCACCTTCTTTCATCAAATTCCTGTTGATATGGGAGAACTCTGTGTCTATGCTTAATGCACAACTTGCTTAAACACGCAAGAGAGATTATTCAACCTTAGAACACTTTCCCACCAGGAGATTCGAACCCTAGCCAGCACAGAAACCTTTCAGCAACTGGCATAACTGGTACGCCTTTAGCCCACTGCACCACAGCTCAGACCCTTAAAAGAGATGGTAACTTCGGAGTATTTCACCTTCAAAGATCACCATCTCCCAATGGCAACTAGAGCATAGTGAGAGGCTAATCACGTTCTTTCATCAAATTCCTGTTAATATGGGAGAACTCTTGTGTCTATGCTTAATGCACAACTTGCCTAAATACGCAAGAGAGATTATACAACCGTAGAACACTTTCCCACCAGGAGATTCGAACCCTTGCCAGCACAGAAGCCTTACAGCAACTGGCATAACTGGTACGTCTTTAACCCACTGCACCACAGCTCAGACCCTTAAAAGAGATGGTAACTTCAGAGTATTTCACTTCCAAAGATCACCATCTCCCAAGGGCAACGGGAGCATAGTGAACGGCACTCACGTTCTTTCATCAAATTCCTGTTAATATGGGAGAACTCTGTTTCTATGCTTAATGCACAACTTGCCTAAACATGCAAGAGAGATTATACAACCTTAGAACACATTCCCACCATGAGATTCGAACCCTAGCCAGCACAGAAGCCTTACAGCAACTGGCAAGCCTTTAACCTACTGCACCACAGCTCAGACCCTTAAAAGAGATGGTAACTTCGGAGTATTTCACCTCCAAAGATCACCATCTCCCAAGGGCAACTAGAGCATAGTGAGGGGCTACTCACTTTCTTTCATCAAATTCCTGTTAATATGGGAGAACTCTGTGTCTATGCTTAATGCACAACTTGCCTAAACACGCTAAAGAGATTATACAACCTTAGAACACTTTCCCACCAGGAGATTCGAACCCTAGCCAGCACAGAAGCCTTACAGCAACTGGCATAACTGGTATGCCTTTAACCCACTGCAGAAAAGTTCAGACCCTTAAAAGAGATGGTAACTTCGGAGTATTTCACTTCCAAAGATCACCATCTCCCAAGGGCAACGAGAGCATAGTGAGGGGCACTCACTTTCATTCATCAAATTCCTGTTAATATGGGAGAACTCTGTTTCTATGCTCAATGCACAACTTGCCTAAACATGCAAGAGAGATTATAAAACCTTAGAACACTTTCCCACCATGAGATTCGAACCCTAGCCAGCACAGAAGCCTTACAGCAACTGGTATAACTGGTATGCCTTTAACCCACTGCACCACAGCTCAGACTCTTAAAAGAGATGGTAACTTCGGAGTATTTCTCCTCCAAAGATCACCATCTCCCAAGGGCAACGAGAGCATAGTGAGGAGCTACTCACGTTCTTTCATCAAATTCCTATTAATATGGGAGAACTCTGTGTCTATGCTTAATGCACAACTTGCCTAAACACGCAAGAGAGATTATACAACCTTAGAACACTTTCCCACTAGGAAATTCGAACTCTAGCCAGCACAGAAGCCTTACAGCAACTGGCAAACTGGTACGCCTTTATCCTACTGCATCACAGCTCAGACCCTTAAAAGAGATGGTAACTTCGGAGTATTTCACCTCCAGAGATCACCACCTCCCAACGGCAACTAGAGCATAGTGAGGGGCTACTCACGTTCTTTCATCAAATTCCTGTTAATATAGGAGAACTCTGTGTCTATGCTTAATGCACAACTTGCCTAAACACGCAGGAGAGATTATACAACCTTAGAACACTTTCCCACCAGGAGATTTGAACCCTTGCCAGCACAGAAGCCTTACAGCAACTGGCATAACTGGTACGTCTTTAACCCACTGCACCACAGCTCAGACCCTTAAAAGAGATGGTAACTTCGGAGTATTTCACTTCCAAAGATCACCATCTCCCAAGGGCAACGAGAGCATAGTGAGGGGCTACTCACGTTCTTTCATCAAATTCCTGTAATATAGGAGAACTCTGTGTCTATGCTTAATGCACAACTTGCCTAAACACGCACGAGAGATTATACAACCTTAGAACACTTTCCCACCACGAGATTCGAACCCTAGCCAGCACAGAAGCCTTACAGCAACTGGCAAGCCTTTAACCTACTGCACCACAGCTCAGACCCTTAAAAGAGATGGTAACATCGGAGTATTTCACCTCCAAAGATCACCATCTCCCAAGGGCAACTAGAGCATAGTGAGGGGCTACTCACTTTCTTTCATCAAATTCCTGTTAATATAGGAGAACTCTGTTTCTATGCTTAATGCACAACTTGCCTAAACACGCAAGAGAGATTATACAACCTTAGAACACTTTCCCACCAGGAGATTCGAACCCTAGCCAGCACAGAAGCCTTACAGCAACTGGCATAACTGGTACGCCTTTAGCCCACTGCACCATAGCTCAGACCCTTAAAAGAGATGGTAACTTCGGAGTATTTCACTTCCAAAGATCACCATCTCCCAAGGGCAACGAGAGCATTGTGAGGGGCACTCACGTTCTTTCATCAAATTCCTGTTAATATAGGAGAACTCTGTGTCTATGCTTAATGCACAACTTGCCTAAACACGCACGAGAGATTATACAACCTTAGAACACTTTCAAACCACGAGATTCGAACCCTAGCCAGCACAGAAGCCTTACAGCAACTGGCAAACCTTTAACCTACTGCACCACAGCTAAGACCCTTAAAAGAGATGGTAACATCGGAGTATTTCACCTCCAAAGATCACCATCTCCCAAGGGCAACTAGAGCATAGTGAGGGGCTACTCACTTTCTTTCATCAAATTCCTGTTAATATGGGAGAACTCTGTGTCTATGCTTAACGCACAACTTGCCTAAACACGCAAGAGAGATTATACAACCTTAGAACACTTTCCCACCAGGAGATTCGAACCCTTGCCAGCACAGAAGCCTTACAGCAACTGGCATAACTGGTACGTCTTTAACCCACTGCACCACAGCTCAGACCCTTAAAAGAGATGGTAACTTCGGAGTATTTCTCCTCCAAAGATCACCATCTCCCAAGGGCAACGAGAGCATAGTGAGGAGCTACTCACGTTCTTTCATCAATTTCCTATTAATATGGGAGAACTCTGTGTCTATGCTTAATGCACATCTTGCCTAAACAGGCAAGAGAGAATATACAACCTTAGAACACTTTCCCACCAGGAGATTCGAACCCTAGCCAGCACAGAAGCCTTACAGCAACTGGCATAACTGGTACGCCTTTAGCCCACTGCACCACAGCTCAGACCCTTAAAAGAGATGGTAACTTCGGAGTATTTCACTTCCAAAGATCACCATCTCCCAAGGGCAACGAGAGCATAGTGAGGGGCACTCACGTTCTTTCATCAAATTCCTGTTAATATGGGAGAACTCTGTTTCTATGCTCAATGCACAACTTGTCTAAACATGCAAGAGAGATTATAAAACCTTAGAACACTTTCCCACCAGGAGATTCGAACCCTAGCCAGCACAGAAGCCTTACAGCAACTGGTATAACTGGTATGCCTTTAACCCACTGCACCACAGCTCAGACTCTTAAAAGAGATGGTAACTTCGGAGTATTTCTCCTCCAAAGATCACCATCTCCCAAGGGCAACGAGAGCATAGTTTGGAGCTACTCACGTTCTTTCATCAATTTCCTATTAATATGGGAGAACTCTGTGTCTATGCTTAATGCACAACTTGCCTAAACACGCAAGAAAGATTATACAACCTTAGAACACTTTCCCACAATGAAATTCGAACTCTAGCAAGCACAGAAGCCTTACAGCAACTGGCAAACTGGTATGCCTTTATCCTACTGCATCACAGCTCAGACCCTTAAAAGAGATGGTAACTTCGGAGTATTTCACCTCCAGAGATCACCACCTTCCAAGGGCAACTAGAGCATAGTGAGGGGCTACTCACATTCTTTCATCAAATTCCTGTTAATATTGGAGAACTCTGTGTATATGCTTAATGCACAACTTGCCTAAATACGCAAGAGAGATTATACAACCTTAGAACACTTTCCCACCAGGAGATTCGAACCCTTGCCAGCACAGAAGCCTTACAGCAACTTGCATAACTGGTACGTCTTTAACCCACTGTACCACAGCTCAGACCCTTAAAAGAGATGGTAACTTCGGAGTATTTCACCTCCAAAGATCACCATCTCCCAAGGGCAACGAGAGAATAGTGAGGGGCTACTCACGTTCTTTCATCAAATTCCTGTTGATATCGGAGAACTCTGTGTCTATGCTTAATGCATAACTTGCCTAAACACGCGCGAGAGAATATACAACCTTAGAACACTTTCCCACCACGAGATTCGAACCCTAGCCATCACAGAAGCCTTTCAGCAACTGGCAAGCCTTTAACCTACTGCACCACAGCTCAGACCCTTAAAAGAGATGGTAACTTCAGAGTATTTCACCTCCAAAGATCACCATCTCCCAAGGGCAACTAGATCATAGTAAGGGGGCTACTCACTTTCTTTCATCAAATTCCTGTTAATATGGGAGAACTCTGTGTCTATGCTTAATGCACAACTTGCCTAAACACGCAAGAGAGATTATACAACCTTAGAACACTTTCCCACCAGGAGATTCGAACCCTAGCCAGCACAGAAGCCTTACAGCAACTGGCATAACTGGTATGCCTTTAACCCACTGCAGAAAAGCTCAGACCCTTAAAAGAGATGGTAACTTCGGAGTATTTCACTTCCAAAGATCACCATCTCCCAAGGGCAACGAGAGCATAGTGAGGGGCACTCACGTTCATTCATCAAATTCCTGTTAATATAGGAGAACTCTGTTTCTATGCTCAATGCACAACTTGCCTAAACATGCAAGAGAGATTATAAAACCTTTGAACTCTTTCCCACCAGGAGATTCGAACCCTAGCCAGCACAAAAGCTTTACAGCAACTGGTATAACTGGTATGCCTTTAACCCACTGCACCACAGCTCAGACTCTTAAAAGAGATGGTAACTTCGGAGTATTTCTCCTCCAAAGATCACCATCTCCCAAGGGCAACGAGAGCATAGTGAGGAGCTACTCACGTTCTTTCATCAAATTCCTATTAATATGGGAGAACTCTGTGTCTATGCTTAATGCACAACTTGCCTAATTACGCAAGAGAGATTATACAACCTTAGAACACTTTCCCACTAGGAAATTCGAACTCTAGCCAGCACAGAAGCCTTATAGCAACTGGCAAACTGGTATGCCTTTATCCTACTGCATCACAGCTCAGACCCTTAAAAGAGATGGTAACTTCGGAGTATTTCACCTCCAGAGATCACCACTTCCCAAGGGCAACTAGAGCATAGTGAGAGGCTACTCACATTCTTTCATCAAATTCCTGTTAATATTGGAGAACTCTGTGTCTATGCTTAATGCACAACTTGCCTAAACAGGCTAGAGAGATTAAACAACCTTAGAACACTTTCCCACCAGGAGATTCGAACCCTAGCCAGCACAGAAGCCTTACAGCAACTGGCATAACTGGTACGCCTTTAGCCCACTGCACCACAGCTCAGACCCTTAAAAGAGATGGTAACTTCGGAGTATTTCACCTTCAAAGATCACCATCTCCCAAGGGCAACTAGAGCATAGTGAGAGGCTAATCACGTTCTTTCATCAAATTCCTGTTAATATGGGAGAACTCTTGTGTCTATGCTTATTGCACAACTTGCCTAAATACACAAGAGAGATTATACAACCTTAGAACACTTTCCCACCAGGAGATTCGAACCCTTGCCAGCACAGAAGCCTTACAGCAACTGGCATAACTGGTATGTCTTTAACCCACTGCACCACAGCTCAGACCTTTAAAAGAGATGGTAACTTCGGAGTATTTCACTTCCAAAGATCACCATCTCCCAAGGGCAACGAGAGCATAGTGAGGGGCACTCACGTTCTTTTATCAAATTCCTGTTAATATGGGAGAACTCTGTTTCTATGCTTAATGCACAACTTGCCTAAACACGCAAAAGAGATTATACAACCTTAGAACTCTTTCCCGCCAGGAGATTCGAACCCTAGCCAGCAGAGAAGCCTTACAGCAACTGGCATAAATGGTATGCCTTTAACCCACTGCAGAAAAGCTCAGACCCTTAAAAGAGATGGTAACTTCGGAGTATTTCACTTCCAAAGATCACCATCTCCCAAAGGCAACTAGAGCATAGTGATTGGCTAATCACATTCTTTCATCAAATTCCTGTAAATATGGGAGAACTCTGTGTCTATGCTTAATGCACAACTTGCCTAACATGCAAGAGAGATTATAAAACCTTAGAACACTTTCCCACCAGGAGATTCGAACCCTAGCCAGCACAGAAGCCTAACAGCAACTGGTATAACTGGTATGCCTTTAACCCACTGCACCACAGCTCAGACTCTTAAAAGAGATGGTAACTTCGGAGTATTTCTCCTCCAAAAATCACCATCTCCCAAGGGCAACGAGAGCATAGTGAGGAGCTACTCACGTTCTTTCATCAAATTCCTATTAATATGGGAGAACTCTGTGTCTATGCTTAATGCACAACTTGCCTAAACACGCAAGAGAGATTATACAACCTTAGAACACTTTCCCACTAGGAAATTCGAACTCTAGCCAGCACAGAAGCCTTACAGCAACTGGCAAACTGGTACGCCTTTATCCTACTGCATCACAGCTCAGACCCTTAAAAGAGATGGTAACTTCGGAGTATTTCACCTCCTGAGATCACCACCTCCCAAGGGCAACTAGAGCATAGTGAGGGGCTACTCACATTCTTTCATCAAATTCCTGTTAATATGGAGAACTCTGTGTCTATGCTTAATGCACAACTTGCCTAAACAGGCAAGAGAGATTATACAACCTTAGAACACTTTCCCACCACGAGATTCGAACCCTAGCCAGCACAGAAGCCTTACAGCAACTGGCAAGCCTTTAACCTACTGCACCACAGCTCAGACCCTTAAAAGAGATGGTAACATCGGAGTATTTCACCTCCAAAGATCACCATCTCCCAAGGGCAACTAGAGCATAGTGAGGGGCTACTCACTTTCTTTCATCAAATTCCTGTTAATATGGGAGAACTCTGTGTCTATGCTTAATGCACAACTTGCCTAAACACGCTAGAGAGATTATACAACCTTAGAACACTTTCCCACCAGGAGATTCGAACCCTTGCCAGCACAGAAGCCTTACAGCAACTGGCATAACTGGTACGTCTTTAACCCACTGCACCACAGCTCAGACCCTTAAAAGAGATGGTAACTTCGGAGTATTTCTCCTCCAAAGATCACCATCTCCCAAGGGCAACGAGAGCATAGTGAGGAGCTACTCACGTTCTTTCATCAATTTCCTATTAATATGCGAGAACTCTGTGTCTATGCTTAATGCACATCTTGCCTAAACAGGCAAGAGAGAATATACAACCTTAGAACACTTTCCCACTAGGAGATTCGAACCCTAGCCAGCACAGAAGCCTTACCGCAACGGGCATAACTGGTACGCCTTTAGCCCACTGCACCACAGCTCAGACCCTTAAAAGAGATGGTAACTTCGGAGTATTTCACTTCCAAAGATCACCATCTCCCAAGGGCAACGAGAGCATAGTGAGGGGCACTCACGTTCCTTCATCAAATTCCTGTTAATATGGGAGAACTATGTTTCTATGCTCAATGCACAACTTGCCTAAACATGCAAGAGAGATTATAAAACCTTAGAACACTTTCCCACCAGGAGATTCGAACCCTATCCAGCACAGAAGCCTTACAGCAACTGGTATAACTGGTATGCCTTTAACCCACTGCACCACAGCTCAGACTCTTAAAAGAGATGGTAACTTCGGAGTATTTCTCCTCCAAAGATCACCATCTCCCAAGGGCAACGAGAGCATAGTGAGGAGCTACTCACGTTCTTTCATCAATTTCCTATTAATATGGGAGAACTCTGTGTCTATGCTTAATGCACAACTTGCCTAAACACGCAAGAAAGATTATACAACCTTAGAACACTTTCCCACTAGGAAATTCGAACTCTAGCAAGCACAGAAGCCTTACAGCAACTGGCAAACTGGTATGCCTTTATCCTACTGCATCACAGCTCAGACCCTTAAAAGAGATGGTAACTTCGGAGTATTTCACCTCCAGAGATCACCACCTTCCAAGGGCAACTAGAGCATAGTGAGGGGCTACTCACATTCTTTCATCAAATTCCTGTTAATATGGGAGAACTCTGTGTCTATGCTTAATGCACAAATTGCCTAAACAGGCAAGAGAGATTATACAACCTTAGAACACTTTCCCACCAGGAGATTCGAACCCTAGCCAGCACAGAAGCCTTACAGCAACTGGCATAACTGTTACGCCTTTAGCCCACTGCACCACAGCTCAGACCTTTAAAAGAGATGGTAACTTCGGAGTATTTCACCTTCAAAGATCACCATCTCCCAAGGGCAACTAGAGCATAATGATTGGCTAATCACGTTCTTTCATCAAATTCCTGTTAATATCGGAGAACTCTGTGTCTATGCTTAATGCACAACTTGCCTAAACATGCAAGAGAGATTGTACAACATTAGAACACTTTCCCACCAGGAGATTCGAACCCTAGCCAACACAGAAGCCTTACAGCAACTGGCATAACTGGTACGCCTTTAGCCCACTGTACT
Organism: Procambarus clarkii; assembly: GCF_040958095.1. Taxonomy (NCBI): domain Eukaryota; kingdom Metazoa; phylum Arthropoda; class Malacostraca; order Decapoda; family Cambaridae; genus Procambarus; species Procambarus clarkii. The sequence continues at coordinate 1,620,856 of NC_091220.1, forward strand.
ACAGCTCAGACCCATAAAAGAGATGGTAACTTCGGAGTATTTCACCTTCAAAGATCACCATCTCCCAAGGGCAACTAGAGCATAGTGAGATGCTAATCACGTTCTTTCATCAAATTCCTGTTAATGTGGGAGAACTCTGTGTCTATGCTTAATGCACAACTTGCCTAAACACGCAAGAGAGATTATACAACCTTAGAACACTTTCCCACCAGGAGATTCGAACTCTAGCCAGCACAGAAGCCTTACAGCAACTGGCAAACTGGTACGCCTTTATCCTACTGCACCACAGCTCAGACCCTTAAAAGAGATGGTAACTTCGGAGTATTTCACCTCCAAAGATCACCATCTCCCAAGGGCAACGAGAGCATAGTGAGGGGCTACTCACGTTCTTTCATCAAATTCCTGTTAATATGGGAGAACTCTGTGTCTATGCTTAATGCACAACTTGCCTAAACAGGCAAGAGAGATTATACAACCTTAGAACACTTTCCCACCAGGAGATTCGAACCCTAGCCAGCACAGAAGCTATACAGCAACTGGCATAACTGGTATGCCATTAGCCCACTGCACCTCAGCTCAGACCTTTAAAAGAGATGGTAACTTCGGAGTATTTCACCTTCAAAGATCACCATCTCCCAAGGGCAACTAGAGCATAGTGATTGGCTAATCACGTTCTTTCATCAAATTCCTGTTAATATGGGTGAACTCTGTGTCTATGCTTAATGCACAACTTGCCTAAACATGCAAGAGAGATTGTACAACATTAGAACACTTTCCCAACAGGAGATTCGAACCCTAGCCAGCACAGAAGCCTTACAGCAACTGGCATAACTGGTATGCCTTTAACCCACTGCACCACAGCTCAGACCCTTAAAAGAGATGGTAACTTCGGAGTATTTCACCTCCAGAGATCACCACCTCCCAAGGGCAACTAGAGCATAGTGAGGGGCTAGTCACATTCTTTCAATAATTCCTGTTGATATGGGAGAACTCTGTGTCTATGCTTAATGCACAACTTGCCTAAACACACGAGAGAGATTATACAACCTTAGAACACTTTCCCACCAGGAGATTCGAACCCTAGCCAGCACAGAAGCCTTACAGCAACTGGCATAACTGGTACGCCTTTAGCCCACTGCACCACAGCTCAGACCCTTAAAAAAGGTGGTAATTTCGGAGTATTTCACCTTCAAAGATCACCATCTCCCAAGGGCAACTAGAGCATAGTGAGGGGCTAATCACGTTCTTTCATCAAATTCCTGTTAATATGGGAGAACTCTGTGTCTATGCTTAATGCACAACTTGCCTAAACAGGCAAGAGATATTATACAACCTTAGAACACTTTCCCACCAGGAGATTCGAACCCTAGCCAGCACAGAAGCTATACAGCAACTGGCATAACTGGTATGCCATTAGCCCACTGCACCTCAGCTCAGACCTTTAAAAGAGATGGTAACTTCGGAGTATTTCACCTTCAAAGATCACCATCTCCCAAGGGCAACTAGAGCATAGTGATTGGCTAATCACGTTCTTTCATCAAATTCCTGTTAATATGGGTGAACTCTGTGTCTATGCTTAATGCACAACTTGCCTAAACATGCAAGAGAGATTGTACAACATTAGAACACTTTCCCAACAGGAGATTCGAACCCTAGCCAGCACAGAAGCCTTACAGCAACTGGCATAACTGGTATGCCTTTAACCCACTGCACCACAGCTCAGACCCTTAAAAGAGATGGTAACTTCGGAGTATTTCACCTCCAGAGATCACCACCTCCCAAGGGCAACTAGAGCATAGTGAGGGGCTAGTCACATTCTTTCAATAATTCCTGTTGATATGGGAGAACTCTGTGTCTATGCTTAATGCACAACTTGCCTAAACACACGAGAGAGATTATACAACCTTAGAACACTTTCCCACCAGGAGATTCGAACCCTAGCCAGCACAGAAGCCTTACAGCAACTGGCATAACTGGTACGCCTTTAGCCCACTGCACCACAGCTCAGACCCTTAAAAAAGGTGGTAATTTCGGAGTATTTCACCTTCAAAGATCACCATCTCCCAAGGGCAACTAGAGCATAGTGAGGGGCTAATCACGTTCTTTCATCAAATTCCTGTTAATATGGGAGAACTCTGTGTCTATGCTTAATGCACAACTTGCCTAAACACGCAAGAGAGATTATACAACACTAGAACACTTTCCCACCAGGAGATTTGAACCCTAGCCAGCACAGAAGCCTTACAGCAACTGGCATAACTGGTACGCCTTTAGCCCACTGCACCACAGCTCAAACCCTTAAAATAGATGGTAACTTCGGAGTATTTCACCTTCAAAGATCACCATCTCCCAAGGGCAACTAGAGCATAGTGAGAGGCTAATCATGTTCTTTCATCAAATTCCTGTTAATATGGGAGAACTCTTGTGTCTATGCTTAATGCACAACTTGCCTAAATACGCAAGAGAGCTTATACAACCTTAGAACACTTTCCCACCAGGAGATTCGAACTCTAGCCAGCACAGAAGCCTTACAGCAACTGGCAAACTGGTACGCCTTTATCCTACTGCACCACTGCTCAGACCCTTAAAAGAGATGGTAACTTCGGAGTATTTCACCTCCAAAGATCACCATCTCCCAAGGGCAACGAGAGCATAGTGAGGGGCTACTCACGTTCTTTCATCAAATTCCTGTTAATATGGGAGAACTCTGTGTCTATGCTTAATGCACAACTTGCCTAAACAGGCAAGAGAGATTATACAACCTTAGAACACTTTCCCACCAGGAGATTCGAACCCTAGCCAGCACAGAAGCTATACAGCAACTGGCATAACTGGTATGCCATTAGCCCACTGCACCTCAGCTCAGACCTTTAAAAGAGATGGTAACTTCGGAGTATTTCACCTTCAAAGATCACCATCTCCCAAGGGCAACTAGAGCATAGTGATTGGCTAATCACGTTCTTTCATCAAATTCCTGTTAATATGGGTGAACTCTGTGTCTATGCTTAATGCACAACTTGCCTAAACATGCAAGAGAGATTGTACAACATTAGAACACTTTCCCAACAGGAGATTCGAACCCTAGCCAGCACAGAAGCCTTACAGCAACTGGCATAACTGGTATGCCTTTAACCCTCTGCACCACAGCTCAGACCCTTAAAAGAGATGGTAACTTCGGAGTATTTCACCTCCAGAGATCACCACCTCCCAAGGGCAACTAGAGCATAGTGAGGGGCTAGTCACATTCTTTCATCAAATTCCTGTTGATATGGGACAACTCTGTGTCTATGCTTAATGCACAACTTGCCTAAACACACGAGAGAGATTATACAACCTTAGAACACTTTCCCACCAGGAGATTCGAACCCTAGCCAGCACAGAAGCCTTACAGCAACTGGCATAACTGGTACGCCTTTAGCCCACTGCACCACAGCTCAGACCCTTAAAAAAGGTGGTAATTTCGGAGTATTTCACCTTCAAAGATCACCATCTCCCAAGGGCAACTAGAGCATAGTGAGGGGCTAATCACGTTCTTTCATCAAATTCCTGTTAATATGGGAGAACTCTGTGTCTATGCTTAATGCACAACTTGCCTAAACACGCAAGAGAGATTATACAACACTAGAACACTTTCCCACCAGGAGATTTGAACCCTAGCCAGCACAGAAGCCTTACAGCAACTGGCATAACTGGTACGCCTTTAGCCCACTGCACCACAGCTCAAACCCTTAAAATAGATGGTAACTTCGGAGTATTTCACCTTCAAAGATCACCATCTCCCAAGGGCAACTAGAGCATAGTGAGAGGCTAATCATGTTCTTTCATCAAATTCCTGTTAATATGGGAGAACTCTTGTGTCTATGCTTAATGCACAACTTGCCTAAATACGCAAGAGAGATTATACAACCTTAGAACACTTTCCCACCAGGAGATTCGAACTCTAGCCAGCACAGAAGCCTTACAGCAACTGGCAAACTGGTACGCCTTTATCCTACTGCACCACAGCTCAGACCCTTAAAAGAGATGGTAACTTCGGAGTATTTCACCTCCAAAGATCACCATCTCCCAAGGGCAACGAGAGCATAGTGAGGGGCTACTCACGTTCTTTCATCAAATTCCTGTTAATATGGGAGAACTCTGTGTCTATGCTTAATGCACAACTTGCCTAAACAGGCAAGAGAGATTATACAACCTTAGAACACTTTCCCACCAGGAGATTCGAACCCTAGCTAGCACAGAAGCCTTACAGCAACTGGCATAACTGGTATGCCATTAGCCCACTGCACCACAGCTCAGACCTTTAAAAGAGATGGTAACTTCGGAGTATTTCACCTTCAAAGATCACCATCTCCCAAGGGCAACTAGAGCATAGTGATTGGCTAATCACGTTCTTTCATCAAATTCCTGTTAATATGGGTGAACTCTGTGTCTATGCTTAATGCACAACTTGCCTAAACATGCAAGAGAGATTGTACAACATTAGAACACTTTCCCACCAGGAGATTCGAACCCTAGCCAGCACAGAAGCCTTACAGCAACTGGCATAACTGGTATGCCTTTAACCCACTGCACCACAGCTCAGACCCTTAAAAGAGATGGTAACTTCGGAGTATTTCACCTCCAGAGATCACCACCTCCCAAGGGCAACTAGAGCATAGTGAGGGGCTAGTCACATTCTTTCATCAAATTCCTGTTAATATGGCAGAACTCTATGTCTATGCTTAATGCACAACTTGCCTAAACACGCAAGAGAGATTATACAACCTTAGAACACTTTCCCACCAGGAGATTCGAACCCTAGCCAGCACAGAAGCCTTACAGCATCTGGCATAACTGGTATGCCTTTAACCCACTGCACCACAGCTCAGACCCTTAAAAGAGATGGTAACTTCGGAGTATTTCACCTCACAAGATCACCATCTCCCAAGGGCAACGAGAGCATAGTGAGAGCCTACTCATGTTCTTTCATCAAATTCCTGTTGATATGGGAGAACTCTGTGTCTATGCTTAATGCACAACTTGCCTAAACACACGAGAGAGATTATACAACCTTAGAACACTTTCCCACCAGGAGATTGGAACCCTAGCCAGCACAGAAGCCTTACAGCAACTGGCAAACTGGTACGCCTTTATCCTACTGCACCACAGCTCAGACCCTTAAAAGAGATGGTAACTTCGGAGTATTTCACCTCCAAAGATCACCATCTCCCAAGGGCAACGAGAGCATAGTGAGGGGCTACTCACGTTCTTTCATCAAATTCCTGTTAATATGGGAGAACTCTGTGTCTATGCTTAATGCACAACTTGCCTAAACAGGCAAGAGAGATTATACAACCTTAGAACACTTTCCCACCAGGAGATTCGAACCCTAGCCAGCACAGAAGCTATACAGCAACTGGCATAACTGGTATGCCATTAGCCCACTGCACCTCAGCTCAGACCTTTAAAAGAGATGGTAACTTCGGAGTATTTCACCTTCAAAGATCACCATCTCCCAAGGGCAACTAGAGCATAGTGATTGGCTAATCACGTTCTTTCATCAAATTCCTGTTAATATGGGTGAACTCTGTGTCTATGCTTAATGCACAACTTGTCTAAACATGCAAGAGAGATTGTACAACATTAGAACACTTTCCCAACAGGAGATTCGAACCCTAGCCAGCACAGAAGCCTTACAGCAACTGGCATAACTGGTATGCCTTTAACCCACTGCACCACAGCTCAGACCCTTAAAAGAGATGGTAACTTCGGAGTATTTCACCTCCAGAGATCACCACCTCCCAAGGGCAACTAGAGCATAGTGAGGGGCTAGTCACATTCTTTCATCAAATTCCTGTTGATATGGGAGAACTCTGTGTCTATGCTTAATGCACAACTTGCCTAAACACACGAGAGAGATTATACAACCTTAGAACACTTTCCCACCAGGAGATTCGAACCCTAGCCAGCACAGAAGCCTTACAGCAACTGGCATAACTGGTACGCCTTTAGCCCACTGCACCACTGCTCAGACCCTTAAAAAAGGTGGTAATTTCGGAGTATTTCACCTTCAAAGATCACCATCTCCCAAGGGCAACTAGAGCATAGTGAGGGGCTAATCACGTTCTTTCATCAAATTCCTGTTAATATGGGAGAACTCTGTGTCTATGCTTAATGCACAACTTGCCTAAACACGCAAGAGAGATTATACAACACTAGAACACTTTCCCACCAGGAGATTTGAACCCTAGCCAGCACAGAAGCCTTACAGCAACTGGCATAACTGGTACGCCTTTAGCCCACTGCACCACAGCTCAAACCCTTAAAATAGATGGTAACTTCGGAGTATTTCACCTTCAAAGATCACCATCTCCCAAGGGCAACTAGAGCATAGTGAGAGGCTAATCATGTTCTTTCATCAAATTCCTGTTAATATGGGAGAACTCTTGTGTCTATGCTTAATGCACAACTTGCCTAAATACGCAAGAGAGATTATACAACCTTAGAACACTTTCCCACCAGGAGATTCGAACTCTAGCCAGCACAGAAGCCTTACAGCAACTGGCAAACTGGTACGCCTTTATCCTACTGCACCACAGCTCAGACCCTTAAAAGAGATGGTAACTTCGGAGTATTTCACCTCCAAAGATCACCATCTCCCAAGGGCAACGAGAGCATAGTGAGGGGCTACTCACGTTCTTTCATCAAATTCCTGTTAATATGGGAGAACTCTGTGTCTATGCTTAATGCACAACTTGCCTAAACAGGCAAGAGAGATTATACAACCTTAGAACACTTTCCCACCAGGAGATTCGAACCCTAGCCAGCACAGAAGCTATACAGCAACTGGCATAACTGGTATGCCATTAGCCCACTGCACCTCAGCTCAGACCTTTAAAAGAGATGGTAACTTCGGAGTATTTCACCTTCAAAGATCACCATCTCCCAAGGGCAACTAGAGCATAGTGATTGGCTAATCACGTTCTTTCATCAAATTCCTGTTAATATGGGTGAACTCTGTGTCTATGCTTAATGCACAACTTGCCTAAACATGCAAGAGAGATTGTACAACATTAGAACACTTTCCCAACAGGAGATTCGAACCCTAGCCAGCACAGAAGCCTTACAGCAACTGGCATAACTGGTATGCCTTTAACCCACTGCACCACAGCTCAGACCCTTAAAAGAGATGGTAACTTCGGAGTATTTCACCTCCAGAGATCACCACCTCCCAAGGGCAACTAGAGCATAGTGAGGGGCTAGTCACATTCTTTCATCAAATTCCTGTTGATATGGGACAACTCTGTGTCTATGCTTAATGCACAACTTGCCTAAACACACGAGAGAGATTATACAACCTTAGAACACTTTCCCACCAGGAGATTCGAACCCTAGCCAGCACAGAAGCCTTACAGCAACTGGCATAACTGGTACGCCTTTAGCCCACTGCACCACAGCTCAGACCCTTAAAAAAGGTGGTAATTTCGGAGTATTTCACCTTCAAAGATCACCATCTCCCAAGGGCAACTAGAGCATAGTGAGGGGCTAATCACGTTCTTTCATCAAATTCCTGTTAATATGGGAGAACTCTGTGTCTATGCTTAATGCACAACTTGCCTAAACACGCAAGAGAGATTATACAACACTAGAACACTTTCCCACCAGGAGATTTGAACCCTAGCCAGCACAGAAGCCTTACAGCAACTGGCATAACTGGTACGCCTTTAGCCCACTGCACCACAGCTCAAACCCTTAAAATAGATGGTAACTTCGGAGTATTTCACCTTCTAAGATCACCATCTCCCAAGGGCAACTAGAGCATAGTGAGAGGCTAATCATGTTCTTTCATCAAATTCCTGTTAATATGGGAGAACTCTTGTGTCTATGCTTAATGCACAACTTGCCTAAATACGCAAGAGAGATTATACAACCTTAGAACACTTTCCCACCAGGAGATTCGAACTCTAGCCAGCACAGAAGCCTTACAGCAACTGGCAAACTGGTACGCCTTTATCCTACTGCACCACAGCTCAGACCCTTAAAAGAGATGGTAACTTCGGAGTATTTCACCTCCAAAGATCACCATCTCCCAAGGGCAACGAGAGCATAGTGAGGGGCTACTCACGTTCTTTCATCAAATTCCTGTTAATATGGGAGAACTCTGTGTCTATGCTTAATGCACAACTTGCCTAAACAGGCAAGAGAGATTATACAACCTTAGAACACTTTCCCACCAGGAGATTCGAACCCTAGCTAGCACAGAAGCCTTACAGCAACTGGCATAACTGGTATGCCATTAGCCCACTGCACCACAGCTCAGACCTTTAAAAGAGATGGTAACTTCGGAGTATTTCACCTTCAAAGATCACCATCTCCCAAGGGCAACTAGAGCATAGTGATTGGCTAATCACGTTCTTTCATCAAATTCCTGTTAATATGGGTGAACTCTGTGTCTATGCTTAATGCACAACTTGCCTAAACATGCAAGAGAGATTGTACAACATTAGAACACTTTCCCACCAGGAGATTCGAACCCTAGCCAGCACAGAAGCCTTACAGCAACTGGCATAACTGGTATGCCTTTAACCCACTGCACCACAGCTCAGACCCTTAAAAGAGATGGTAACTTCGGAGTATTTCACCTCTAAAGATCACCATCTCCCAAGGGCAACGAGAGCATAGTGAGAGCCTACTCATGTTCTTTCATCAAATTCCTGTTGATATGGGAGAACTCTGTGTCTATGCTTAATGCACAACTTGCCTAAACACACGAGAGAGATTATACAACCTTAGAACACTTTCCCACCAGGAGATTCGAACCCTAGCCAGCACAGAAGCCTTACAGCAACTGGCATAACTGGTACGCCTTTAGCCCGCTGCACCACAGCTCAGACCCTTAAAAAAGGTGGTAATTTCGGAGTATTTCACCTTCAAAGATCACCATCTCCCAAGGGCAACTAGAGCATAGTGAGGGGCTAATCACGTTCTTTCATCAAATTCCTGTTAATATGGGAGAACTCTGTGTCTATGCTTAATGCAAAACTTGCCTAAACGTGCAAGAGAGATTATACAACACTAGAACACTTTCCCACCAGGAGATTTGAATCCTAGCCAGCACAGAAGCCTTACAGCAACTGGCATAACTGGTACGCCTTTAGCCCACTGCACCACAGCTCAAACCCTTAAAATAGATGGTAACTTCGGAGTATTTCACGTTCAAAGATTACCATCTCCCAAGGGCAACTAGAGCATAGTGAGAGGCTAATCACGTTCTTTCATCAAATTCCTGTTAATATGGGAGAACTCTTGTGTCTATGCTTAATGCACAACTTGCCTAAATACGCAAGAGAGATTATACAACCTTAGAACACTTTCCCACCAGGAGATTCGAACCCTTGCCAGCACAGAAGCCTTACAGCAACTGGCATAACTGGTACGTCTTTAACCCACTGCACCACAGCTCAGACCCTTAAAAGAGATGGTAACTTCGGAGTATTTCACCTCCAAAGATCACCATCTCCCAAGGGCAACGAGAGAATAGTGAGGGGCTACTCACGTTCTTTCATCAAATTCCTGTTAATATGGGAGAACTCTGTGTCTATGCTTAATGCACAACTTGCCTAAACAGGCAAGAGAGATTATACAACCTTAGAACACTTTCCCACCAGGAGATTCGAACCCTAGCTAGCACAGAAGCCTTACAGCAACTGGCATAACTGGTATGCCATTAGCCCACTGCACCACAGCTCAGACCTTTAAAAGAGATGGTAACTTCGGAGTATTTCACCTTCAAAGATCACCATCTCCCAAGGGCAACTAGAGCATAGTGATTGGCTAATCACGTTCTTTCATCAAATTCCTGTTAATATGGGTGAACTCTGTGTCTATGCTTAATGCACAACTTGCCTAAACATGCAAGAGAGATTGTACAACATTAGAACACTTTCCCACCAGGAGATTCGAACCCTAGCCAGCACAGAAGCCTTACAGCAACTGGCATAACTGGTATGCCTTTAACCCACTGCACCACAGCTCAGACCCTTAAAAGAGATGGTAACTTCGGAGTATTTCACCTCTAAAGATCACCATCTCCCAAGGGCAACGAGAGCATAGTGAGAGCCTACTCATGTTCTTTCATCAAATTCCTGTTGATATGGGAGAACTCTGTGTCTATGCTTAATGCACAACTTGCCTAAACACACGAGAGAGATTATACAACCTTAGAACACTTTCCCACCAGGAGATTCGAACCCTAGCCAGCACAGAAGCCTTACAGCAACTGGCATAACTGGTACGCCTTTAGCCCGCTGCACCACAGCTCAGACCCTTAAAAAAGGTGGTAATTTCGGAGTATTTCACCTTCAAAGATCACCATCTCCCAAGGGCAACTAGAGCATAGTGATTGGCTAATCACGTTCTTTCATCAAATTCCTGTTAATATGGGAGAACTCTGTGTCTATGCTTAATGCACAACTTGCCTAAACATGCAAGAGAGATTGTACAACATTAGAACACTTTCCCACCAGGAGATTCGAACCCTTGCCAGCACAGAAGCCTTACAGTAACTGGCATAACTGGTACGTCTTAAACCCACTGCACCACAGCTCAGACCCTTAAAAGAGATGGTAACTTCAGAGTATTTCACTTCCAAAGATCACCATCTCCCAAGGGCTACGAGAGCATAGTGAGGGGCACTCACGTTCTTTCATCAAATTCCTGTTAATATGGGAGAACTCTGTTTCTATGCTTAATGCACAACTTGCCTAAACATGCAAGAGAGATTGTACAACATTAGAACACTTTCCCACCAGGAGATTCGAACCCTAGCCAGCACAGAAGCCTTACAGCAACTGGCATAACTGGTACGCCTTTAGCTCACTGTACTACAGCTCAGACCCATAAAAGAGATGGTAACTTCGGAGTATTTCACCTTCAAAGATCACCATCTCCCAAGGGCAACTAGAGCATAGTGAGATGCTAATCACGTTCTTTCATCAAATTCCTGTTAATATGGGAGAACTCTTGTGTCTATGCTTAATGTACAACTTGCCTAAATACGCAAGAGAGATTATACAACCTTAGAACACTTTCCCACCAGGAGATTCGAACCCTTGCCAGCACAGAAGCCTTACAGCAACTGGCATAACTGGTATGTCTTTAACCCACTGTACCACAGCTCAGACCCTTAAAAGAGATGGTAACTTCGGAGTATTTCACCTCCGAAGATCACCATCTCACAAGGGCAACGAGAGAATAGTGAGGGGCTACTCACGTTCTTTCATCAAATTCCTGTTAATATGGGAGAACTCTGTGTCTATGCTTAATGCACAACTTGCCTAAACACGCAAGAGAGATTATACAACCTTAGAACACTTTCCCACCAGGAGATTCGAACTCTAGCCAGCACAGAAGCCTTACAGCAACTGGCAAACTGGTACGCCTTTATCCTACTGCACCACAGCTCAGACCCTTAAAAGAGATGGTAACTTCGGAGTATTTCACCTCCAAAGATCACCATCTCCCAAGGGCAACGAGAGCATAGTGAGGGGCTACTCACGTTCTTTCATCAAATTCCTGTTAATATGGGAGAACTCTGTGTCTATGCTTAATGCACAACTTGCCTAAACAGGCAAGAGAGATTATACAACCTTAGAACATTTTCCCACCAGGAGATTCGAACCCTAGCCAGCACAGAAGCCTTACAGCAACTGGCATAACTGGTATGCCATTAGCCCACTGCACCTCAGCTCAGACCTTTAAAAGAGATGGTAACTTCGGAGTATTTCACCTTCAAAGATCACCATCTCCCAAGGGCAACTAGAGCATAGTGATTGGCTAATCACGTTCTTTCATCAAATTCCTGTTAATATGGGTGAACTCTGTGTCTATGCTTAATGCACAACTTGCCTAAACATGCAAGAGAGATTGTACAACATTAGAACACTTTCCCAACAGGAGATTCGAACCCTAGCCAGCACAGAAGCCTTACAGCAACTGGCATAACTGGTATGCCTTTAACCCACTGCACCACAGCTCAGACCCTTAAAAGAGATGGTAACTTCGGAGTATTTCACCTCCAGAGATCACCACCTCCCAAGGGCAACTAGAGCATAGTGAGGGGCTAGTCACATTCTTTCATCAAATTCCTGTTGATATGGGAGAACTCTGTGTCTATGCTTAATGCACAACTTGCCTAAACACACGAGAGAGATTATACAACCTTAGAACACTTTCCCACCAGGAGATTCGAACCCTAGCCAGCACATAAGCCTTACAGTAACTGGTACGCCTTTAGCCCACTGCACCACAGCTCAGACCCTTAAAAAAGGTGGTAATTTCGGAGTATTTCACCTTCAAAGATCACCATCTCCCAAGGGCAAATAGAGCATAGTGAGGGGCTAATCACGTTCTTTCATCAAATTCCTGTTAATATGGGAGAACTCTGTGTCTATGCTTAATGCAAAACTTGCCTAAACGTGCAAGAGAGATTATACAACACTAGAACACTTTCCCACCAGGAGATTTGAAACCTAGCCAGCACAGAAGCCTTACAGCAACTGGCATAACTGGTACGCCTTTAGCCCACTGCACCACAGCTCAAACCCTTAAAATAGATGGTAACTTCGGAGTATATCACCTTCAAAGATCACCATCTCCCAAGGGCAACTAGAGCATAGTGAGAGGCTAATCACGTTCTTTCATCAAATTCCTGTTAATATGGGAGAACTCTTGTGTCTATGCTTAATGCACAACTTGCCTAAATACGCAAGAGAGATTATACAACCTTAGAACACTTTCCCACCAGGAGATTCGAACCCTTGCCAGCACAGAAGCCTTACAGCAACTGGCATAACTGGTACGTCTTTAACCCACTGCACCACAGCTCAGACCCTTAAAAGAGATGGTAACTTCGGAGTATTTCACCTCCAAAGATCACCATCTCCCAAGGGCAACGAGAGAATAGTGAGGGGCTACTCACGTTCTTTCATCAAATTCCTGTTAATATGGGAGAACTCTGTGTCTATGCTTAATGCACAACTTGCCTAAACACGCAAGAGAGATTATACAACACTAGAACACTTTCCCACCAGGAGATTTGAACCCTAGCCAGCACAGAAGCCTTACAGCAACTGGCATAACTGGTACGCCTTTAGCCCACTGCACCACAGCTCAAACCCTTAAAATAGATGGTAACTTCGGAGTATTTCACCTTCAAAGATCACCATCTCCCAAAGGCAACTAGAGCATAGAGAGAGGCTAATCATGTTCTTTCATCAAATTCTTGTTAATATGGGAGAACTCTTGTGTCTATGCTTAATGCACAACTTGCCTAAATACGCAAGAGAGATTATACAACCTTAGAACACTTTCCCACCAGGAGATTCGAACTCTAGCCAGCACAGAAGCCTTACAGCAACTGGCAAACTGGTACGCCTTTATCCTACTGCACCACAGCTCAGACCCTTAAAAGAGATGGTAACTTCGGAGTATTTCACCTCCAAAGATCACCATCTCCCAAGGGCAACGAGAGCATAGTGAGGGGCTACTCACGTTCTTTCATCAAATTCCTGTTAATATGGGAGAACTCTGTGTCTATGCTTAATGCACAACTTGCCTAAACAGGCAAGAGAGATTATACAACCTTAGAACACTTTCCCACCAGGAGATTCGAACCCTAGCTAGCACAGAAGCCTTACAGCAACTGGCATAACTGGTATGCCATTAGCCCACTGCACCACAGCTCAGACCTTTAAAAGAGATGGTAACTTCGGAGTATTTCACCTTCAAAGATCACCATCTCCCAAGGGCAACTAGAGCATAGTGATTGGCTAATCACGTTCTTTCATCAAATTCCTGTTAATATGGGTGAACTCTGTGTCTATGCTTAATGCACAACTTGCCTAAACATGCAAGAGAGATTGTACAACATTAGAACACTTTCCCACCAGGAGATTCGAACCCTAGCCAGCACAGAAGCCTTACAGCAACTGGCATAACTGGTATGCCTTTAACCCACTGCACCACAGCTCAGACCCTTAAAAGAGATGGTAACTTCGGAGTATTTCACCTCCAGAGATCACCACCTCCCAAGGGCAACTAGAGCATAGTGAGGGGCTAGTCACATTCTTTCATCAAATTCCTGTTAATATGGGAGAACTCTATGTCTATGCTTAATGCACAACTTGCCTAAACACGCAAGAGAGATTATACAACCTTAGAACACTTTCCCACCAGGAGATTCGAACCCTAGCCAGCACAGAAGCCTTACAGCATCTGGCATAACTGGTATGCCTTTAACCCACTGCACCACAGCTCAGACCCATAAAAGAGATGGTAACTTCGGAGTATTTCACCTCTAAAGATCACCATCTCCCAAGGGCAACGAGAGCATAGTGAGAGCCTACTCATGTTCTTTCATCAAATTCCTGTTGATATGGGAGAACTCTGTGTCTATGCTTAATGCACAACTTGCCTAAACACACGAGAGAGATTATACAACCTTAGAACACTTTCCCACCAGGAGATTCGAACCCTAGCCAGCACAGAAGCCTTACAGCAACTGGCATAACTGGTACGCTTTTAGCCCACTGCACCACAGCTCAGACCCTTAAAAAAGGTGGTAATTTCAGAGTATTTCACCTTCAAAGATCACTATCTCCCAAGGGCAACTAGAGCATAGTGAGGGGCTAATCACGTTCTTTCATCAAATTCCTGTTAATATGGGAGAACTCTGTGTCTATGCTTAATGCAAAACTTGCCTAAACGTGCAAGAGAGATTATACAACACTAGAACACTTTCCCACCAGGAGATTTAACCCTAGCCAGCACAGAAGCCTTACAGCAACTGGCATAACTGGTACGCCTTTAGCCCACTGCACCACAGCTCAAACCCTTAAAATAGATGGTAACTTCGGAGTATTTCACCTTCAAAGATCACCATCTCCCAAAGGCAACTAGAGCATAGAGAGAGGCTAATCATGTTCTTTCATCAAATTCTTGTTAATATGGGAGAACTCTTGTGTCTATGCTTAATGCACAACTTGCCTAAATACGCAAGAGAGATTATACAACCTTAGAACACTTTCCCACCAGGAGATTCGAACTCTAGCCAGCACAGAAGCCTTACAGCAACTGGCAAACTGGTACGCCTTTATCCTACTGCACCACAGCTCAGACCCTTAAAAGAGATGGTAACTTCGGAGTATTTCACCTCCAAAGATCACCATCTCCCAAGGGCAACGAGAGCATAGTGAGGGGCTACTCACGTTCTTTCATCAAATTCCTGTTAATATGGGAGAACTCTGTGTCTATGCTTAATGCACAACTTGCCTAAACAGGCAAGAGAGATTATACAACCTTAGAACACTTTCCCACCAGGAGATTCGAACCCTAGCTAGCACAGAAGCCTTACAGCAACTGGCATAACTGGTATGCCATTAGCCCACTGCACCACAGCTCAGACCTTTAAAAGAGATGGTAACTTCGGAGTATTTCACCTTCAAAGATCACCATCTCCCAAGGGCAACTAGAGCATAGTGATTGGCTAATCACGTTCTTTCATCAAATTCCTGTTAATATGGGTGAACTCTGTGTCTATGCTTAATGCACAACTTGCCTAAACATGCAAGAGAGATTGTACAACATTAGAACACTTTCCCACCAGGAGATTCGAACCCTAGCCAGCACAGAAGCCTTACAGCAACTGGCATAACTGGTATGCCTTTAACCCACTGCACCACAGCTCAGACCCTTAAAAGAGATGGTAACTTCGGAGTATTTCACCTCCAGAGATCACCACCTCCCAAGGGCAACTAGAGCATAGTGAGGGGCTAGTCACATTCTTTCATCAAATTCCTGTTAATATGGGAGAACTCTATGTCTATGCTTAATGCACAACTTGCCTAAACACGCAAGAGAGATTATACAACCTTAGAACACTTTCCCACCAGGAGATTCGAACCCTAGCCAGCACAGAAGCCTTACAGCATCTGGCATAACTGGTATGCCTTTAACCCACTGCACCACAGCTCAGACCCATTAAAAGAGATGGTAACTTCGGAGTATTTCACCTCTAAAGATCACCATCTCCCAAGGGCAACGAGAGCATAGTGAGAGCCTACTCATGTTCTTTCATCAAATTCCTGTTGATATGGGAGAACTCTGTGTCTATGCTTAATGCACAACTTGCCTAAACACACGAGAGAGATTATACAACCTTAGAACACTTTCCCACCAGGAGATTCGAACCCTAGCCAGCACAGAAGCCTTACAGCAACTGGCATAACTGGTACGCTTTTAGCCCACTGCACCACAGCTCAGACCCTTAAAAAGGTGGTAATTTCAGAGTATTTCACCTTCAAAGATCACTATCTCCCAAGGGCAACTAGAGCATAGTGAGGGGCTAATCACGTTCTTTCATCAAATTCCTGTTAATATGGGAGAACTCTGTGTCTATGCTTAATGCAAAACTTGCCTAAACGTGCAAGAGAGATTATACAACACTAGAACACTTTCCCACCAGGAGATTCTAACCCTAGCCAGCACAGAAGCCTTACAGCAACTGGCATAACTGGTACGCCTTTAGCCCACTGCACCACAGCTCTAACCCTTAAAATAGATGGTAACTTCGGAGTATTTAACGTTCAAAGATCACCATCTCCCAAGGGCAACTAGAGCACAGTGAGAGGCTAATCACGTTCTTTCATCAAATTCCTGTTGATATGGGAGAACTCTGTGTCTATGCTTAATGCACAACTTGCCTAAACACACGAGAGAGATTATACAACCTTAGAACACTTTCCCACCAGGAGATTCGAACCCTAGCCAGCACAGAAGCCTTACAGCAACTGGCATAACTGGTACGCTTTTAGCCCACTGCACCACAGCTCAGACCCTTAAAAAAGGTGGTAATTTCAGAGTATTTCACCTTCAAAGATCACTATCTCCCAAGGGCAACTAGAGCATAGTGAGGGGCTAATCACGTTCTTTCATCAAATTCCTGTTAATATGGGAGAACTCTGTGTCTATGCTTAATGCAAAACTTGCCTAAACGTGCAAGAGAGATTATACAACACTAGAACACTTTCCCACCAGGAGATTTAACCCTAGCCAGCACAGAAGCCTTACAGCAACTGGCATAACTGGTACGCCTTTAGCCCACTGCACCACAGCTCTAACCCTTAAAATAGATGGTAACTTCGGAGTATTTAACGTTCAAAGATCACCATCTCCCAAGGGCAACTAGAGCACAGTGAGAGGCTAATCACGTTCTTTCATCAAATTCCTGTTAATATGGGAGAACTCTTGTGTCTATGCTTAATGCACAACTTGCCTAAATACGCAAGAGAGATTATACAACCTTAGAACACTTTCCCACCAGGAGATTCGAACCCTTGCCAGCACAGAAGCCTTACAGCAACTGGCATAACTGGTACGTCTTTAACCCACTGCACCACAGCTCAGACCCTTAAAAGAGATGGTAACTTCGGAGTATTTCACCTCCAAAGATCACCATCTCCCAAGGGCAAAGAGAGAATAGTGAGGGGCTACTCACGTTCTTTCATCAAATTCCTGTTAATATGGGAGAACTCTGTGTCTATGCTTAATGCACAACTTTCCTAAACACGCAAGAGAGATTATACAACACTAGAACACTTTCCCACCAGGAGATTTGAACCCTAGCCAGCACAGAAGCCTTACAGCAACTGGCATAACTGGTACGCCTTTAGCCCACTGCACCACAGCTCAAACCCTTAAAATAGATGGTAACTTCGGAGTATTTCACCTTCAAAGATCACCATCTCCCAAAGGCAACTAGAGCATAGAGAGAGGCTAATCATGTTCTTTCATCAAATTCCTGTTAATATGGGAGAACTCTTGTGTCTATGCTTAATGCACAACTTGCCTAAATACGCAAGAGAGATTATACAACCTTAGAACACTTTCCCACCAGGAGATTCGAACTCTAGCCAGCACAGAAGCCTTACAGCAACTGGCAAACTGGTACGCCTTTATCCTACTGCACCACAGCTCAGACCCTTAAAAGAGATGGTAACTTCGGAGTATTTCACCTCCAAAGATCACCATCTCCCAAGGGCAACGAGAGCATAGTGAGGGGCTACTCACGTTCTTTCATCAAATTCCTGTTAATATGGGAGAACTCTGTGTCTATGCTTAATGCACAACTTGCCTAAACAGGCAAGAGAGATTATACAACCTTAGAACACTTTCCCACCAGGAGATTCGAACCCTAGCTAGCACAGAAGCCTTACAGCAACTGGCATAACTGGTATGCCATTAGCCCACTGCACCACAGCTCAGACCTTTAAAAGAGATGGTAACTTCGGAGTATTTCACCTTCAAAGATCACCATCTCCCAAGGGCAACTAGAGCATAGTGATTGGCTAATCACGTTCTTTCATCAAATTCCTGTTAATATGGGTGAACTCTGTGTCTATGCTTAATGCACAACTTGCCTAAACATGCAAGAGAGATTGTACAACATTAGAACACTTTCCCACCAGGAGATTCGAACCCTAGCCAGCACAGAAGCCTTACAGCAACTGGCATAACTGGTATGCCTTTAACCCACTGCACCACAGCTCAGACCCTTAAAAGAGATGGTAACTTCGGAGTATTTCACCTCCAGAGATCACCACCTCCCAAGGGCAACTAGAGCATAGTGAGGGGCTAGTCACATTCTTTCATCAAATTCCTGTTAATATGGGAGAACTCTATGTCTATGCTTAATGCACAACTTGCCTAAACACGCAAGAGAGATTATACAACCTTAGAACACTTTCCCACCAGGAGATTCGAACCCTAGCCAGCACAGAAGCCTTACAGCATCTGGCATAACTGGTATGCCTTTAACCCACTGCACCACAGCTCAGACCCATAAAAGAGATGGTAACTTCGGAGTATTTCACCTCTAAAGATCACCATCTCCCAAGGGCAACGAGAGCATAGTGAGAGCCTACTCATGTTCTTTCATCAAATTCCTGTTGATATGGGAGAACTCTGTGTCTATGCTTAATGCACAACTTGCCTAAACACGAGAGAGATTATACAACCTTAGAACACTTTCCCACCAGGAGATTCGAACCCTAGCCAGCACAGAAGCCTTACAGCAACTGGCATAACTGGTACGCTTTTAGCCCACTGCACCACAGCTCAGACCCTTAAAAAGGTGGTAATTTCAGGAGTATTTCACCTTCAAAGATCACTATCTCCCAAGGGCAACTAGAGCATAGTGAGGGGCTAATCACGTTCTTTCATCAAATTCCTGTTAATATGGGAGAACTCTGTGTCTATGCTTAATGCAAAACTTGCCTAAACGTGCAAGAGAGATTATACAACATTAGAACACTTTCCCACCAGGAGATTTAACCCTAGCCAGCACAGAAGCCTTACAGCAACTGGCATAACTGGTACGCCTTTAGCCCACTGCACCACAGCTCTAACCCTTAAAATAGATGGTAACTTCGGAGTATTTAACGTTCAAAGATCACCATCTCCCAAGGGCAACTAGAGCACAGTGAGAGGCTAATCACGTTCTTTCATCAAATTCCTGTTAATATGGGAGAACTCTTGTGTCTATGCTTAATGCACAACTTGCCTAAATACGCAAGAGAGATTATACAACCTTAGAACACTTTCCCACCAGGAGATTCGAACCCTTGCCAGCACAGAAGCCTTACAGCAACTGGCATAACTGGTACGTCTTTAACCCACTGCACCACAGCTCAGACCCTTAAAAGAGATGGTAACTTCGGAGTATTTCACCTCCAAAGATCACCATCTCCCAAGGGCAAAGAGAGAATAGTGAGGGGCTACTCACGTTCTTTCATCAAATTCCTGTTAATATGGGAGAACTCTGTGTCTATGCTTAATGCACAACTTTCCTAAACACGCAAGAGAGATTATACAACACTAGAACACTTTCCCACCAGGAGATTCGAACCCTAGCCAGCACAGAAGCCTTACAGCAACTGGCATAACTGGTACGCCTTTAGCCCACTGCACCACAGCTCAAACCCTTAAAATAGATGGTAACTTCGGAGTATTTCACCTTCAAAGATCACCATCTCCCAAAGGGCAACTAGAGCATAGAGAGAGGCTAATCATGTTCTTTCATCAAATTCCTGTTAATATGGGAGAACTCTTGTGTCTATGCTTAATGCACAACTTGCCTAAATACGCAAGAGAGATTATACAACCTTAGAACACTTTCCCACCAGGAGATTCGAACTCTAGCCAGCACAGAAGCCTTACAGCAACTGGCAAACTGGTACGCCTTTATCCTACTGCACCACAGCTCAGACCCTTAAAAGAGATGGTAACTTCGGAGTATTTCACCTCCAAAGATCACCATCTCCCAAGGGCAACGAGAGCATAGTGAGGGCTACTCACGTTCTTTCATCAAATTCCTGTTAATATGGGAGAACTCTGTGTCTATGCTTAATGCACAACTTGCCTAAACAGGCAAGAGAGATTATACAACCTTAGAACACTTTCCCACCAGGAGATTCGAACCCTAGCTAGCACAGAAGCCTTACAGCAACTGGCATAACTGGTATGCCATTAGCCCACTGCACCACAGCTCAGACCTTTAAAAGAGATGGTAACTTCGGAGTATTTCACCTTCAAAGATCACCATCTCCCAAGGGCAACTAGAGCATAGTGATTGGCTAATCACGTTCTTTCATCAAATTCCTGTTAATATGGGTGAACTCTGTGTCTATGCTTAATGCACAACTTGCCTAAACATGCAAGAGAGATTGTACAACATTAGAACACTTTCCCACCAGGAGATTCGAACCCTAGCCAGCACAGAAGCCTTACAGCAACTGGCATAACTGGTATGCCTTTAACCCACTGCACCACAGCTCAGACCCTTAAAAGAGATGGTAACTTCGGAGTATTTCACCTCCAGAGATCACCACCTCCCAAGGGCAACTAGAGCATAGTGAGGGGCTAGTCACATTCTTTCATCAAATTCCTGTTAATATGGGAGAACTCTATGTCTATGCTTAATGCACAACTTGCCTAAACACGCAAGAGAGATTATACAACCTTAGAACACTTTCCCACCAGGAGATTCGAACCCTAGCCAGCACAGAAGCCTTACAGCATCTGGCATAACTGGTATGCCTTTAACCCACTGCACCACAGCTCAGACCCATTAAAAGAGATGGTAACTTCGGAGTATTTCACCTCTAAAGATCACCATCTCCCAAGGGCAACGAGAGCATAGTGAGAGCTACTCACTGTTCTTTCATCAAATTCCTGTTGATATGGGAGAACTCTGTGTCTATGCTTAATGCACAACTTGCCTAAACACACGAGAGAGATTATACAACCTTAGAACACTTTCCCACCAGGAGATTCGAACCCTAGCCAGCACAGAAGCCTTACAGCAACTGGCATAACTGGTACGCCTTTAGCCCACTGCACCACAGCTCAGACCCTTAAAAAAGGTGGTAACTTTCAGAGTATTTCACCTTCAAAGATCACCATCTCCCAAGGGCAACTAGAGCATAGTGAGGGGCTAATCACGTTCTTTCATCAAATTCCTGTTAATATGGGAGAACTCTGTGTCTATGCTTAATGCAAAACTTGCCTAAACGTGCAAGAGAGATTATACAACACTAGAACACTTTCCCACCAGGAGATTTGAACCCTAGCCAGCACAGAAGCCTTACAGCAACTGGCATAACTGGTACGCCTTTAGCCCACTGCACCACAGCTCTAACCCTTAAAATAGATGGTAACTTCGGAGTATTTCACGTTCAAAGATCACCATCTCCCAAGGGCAACTAGAGCATAGTGAGAGGCTAATCACGTTCTTTCATCAAATTCCTGTTAATATGGGAGAACTCTTGTGTCTATGCTTAATGCACAACTTGCCTAAATACGCAAGAGAGATTATACAACCTTAGAACACTTTCCCACCAGGAGATTCGAACCCTTGCCAGCACAGAAGCCTTACAGCAACTGGCATAACTGGTACGTCTTTAACCCACTGCACCACAGCTCAGACCCTTAAAAGAGATGGTAACTTCGGTGTATTTCACCTCCAAAGATCACCATCTCCGAAGGGCAACGAGAGAATAGTGAGGGGCTACTCACGTTCTTTCATCAAATTCCTGTTAATATGGGAGAACTCTGTGTCTATGCTTAATGCACAACTTGCCTAAACACGCAAGAGAGATTATACAACCTTAGAACACTTTCCCACCACGAGATTCGAATCCTAGCCAGCACAGAAGCCTTACAGCATCTGGCATAACTGGTATGCCTTTAACCCACTGCACCACAGCTCAGACCCATAAAAGAGATGGTAACTTCGGAGTATTTCACCTCTAAAGATCACCATCTCCCAAGGGCAACGAGAGCATAGTGAGAGCCTACTCATGTTCTTTCATCAAATTCCTGTTGATATGGGAGAACTCTGTGTCTATGCTTAATGCACAACTTGCCTAAACACGCAAGAGAGATTATACAACCTTAGAACACTTTCCCACCAGGAGATTCGAACCCTAGCCAGCACAGAAGCCTTACAGCAACTGGCATAACTGGTACGCCTTTAGCCCACTGCACCACAGCTCAGACCCTTAAAAAAGGTGGTAATTTCGGAGTATTTCACCTTCAAAGATCACCATCTCCCAAGGGCAACTAGAGCATAGTGAGGGGCTAATCACATTCTTTCATCAAATTCCTGTTAATATGGGAGAACTCTGTGTCGATGCTTAATGCACAACTTGCCTAAACAGGCAAGAGAGATTATACAACCTTAGAACACTTTCCCACCAGGAGATTTGAACCCTAGCCAGCACAGAAGCCTTACAGCAACTGGCATAACTGGTACGCCTTTAGCCCACTGCACCACAGCTCAAACCCTTAAAATAGATGGTAACTTCGGAGTATTTCACGTTCAAAGATCACCATCTCCCAAGGGCAACTAGAGCATAGTGAGAGGCTAATCACGTTCTTTCATCAAATTCCTGTTAATATGGGAGAACTCTTGTGTCTATGCTTAATGCACAACTTGCCTAAATACGCAAGAGAGATTATACAACCTTAGAACACTTTCCCATCAGGAGATTCGAACCCTTGCCAGCACAGAAGCCTTACAGCAACTGGCATAACTGGTACGTCTTTAACCCACTGCACCACAGCTCAGACCCTTAAAAGAGATGGTAACTTCGGAGTATTTCACCTCTAAAGATCACCATCTCCCAAGGGCAACGAGAGCATAGTGAGAGCCTACTCATGTTCTTTCATCAAATTCCTGTTGATATGGGAGAACTCTGTGTCTATGCTTAATGCACAACTTGCCTAAACACACGAGAGAGATTATACAACCTTAGAACACTTTCCCACCAGGAGATTCGAACCCTAGCCAGCACAGAAGCCTTACAGCAACTGGCATAACTGGTACGCTTTTAGCCCACTGCACCACAGCTCAGACCCTTAAAAAAGGTGGTAATTTCAGAGTATTTCACCTTCAAAGATCACTATCTCCCAAGGGCAACTAGAGCATAGTGAGGGGCTAATCACGTTCTTTCATCAAATTCCTGTTAATATGGGAGAACTCTGTGTCTATGCTTAATGCAAAACTTGCCTAAACGTGCAAGAGAGATTATACAACACTAGAACACTTTCCCACCAGGAGATTTAACCCTAGCCAGCACAGAAGCCTTACAGCAACTGGCATAACTGGTACGCCTTTAGCCCACTGCACCACAGCTCTAACCCTTAAAATAGATGGTAACTTCGGAGTATTTAACGTTCAAAGATCACCATCTCCCAAGGGCAACTAGAGCACAGTGAGAGGCTAATCACGTTCTTTCATCAAATTCCTGTTAATATGGGAGAACTCTTGTGTCTATGCTTAATGCACAACTTGCCTAAATACGCAAGAGAGATTATACAACCTTAGAACACTTTCCCACCAGGAGATTCGAACCCTTGCCAGCACAGAAGCCTTACAGCAACTGGCATAACTGGTACGTCTTTAACCCACTGCACCACAGCTCAGACCCTTAAAAGAGATGGTAACTTCGGAGTATTTCACCTCCAAAGATCACCATCTCCCAAGGGCAAAGAGAGAATAGTGAGGGGCTACTCACGTTCTTTCATCAAATTCCTGTTAATATGGGAGAACTCTGTGTCTATGCTTAATGCACAACTTTCCTAAACACGCAAGAGAGATTATACAACACTAGAACACTTTCCCACCAGGAGATTTGAACCCTAGCCAGCACAGAAGCCTTACAGCAACTGGCATAACTGGTACGCCTTTAGCCCACTGCACCACAGCTCAAACCCTTAAAATAGATGGTAACTTCGGAGTATTTCACCTTCAAAGATCACCATCTCCCAAAGGCAACTAGAGCATAGAGAGAGGCTAATCATGTTCTTTCATCAAATTCCTGTTAATATGGGAGAACTCTTGTGTCTATGCTTAATGCACAACTTGCCTAAATACGCAAGAGAGATTATACAACCTTAGAACACTTTCCCACCAGGAGATTCGAACTCTAGCCAGCACAGAAGCCTTACAGCAACTGGCAAACTGGTACGCCTTTATCCTACTGCACCACAGCTCAGACCCTTAAAAGAGATGGTAACTTCGGAGTATTTCACCTCCAAAGATCACCATCTCCCAAGGGCAACGAGAGCATAGTGAGGGGCTACTCACGTTCTTTCATCAAATTCCTGTTAATATGGGAGAACTCTGTGTCTATGCTTAATGCACAACTTGCCTAAACAGGCAAGAGAGATTATACAACCTTAGAACACTTTCCCACCAGGAGATTCGAACCCTAGCTAGCACAGAAGCCTTACAGCAACTGGCATAACTGGTATGCCATTAGCCCACTGCACCACAGCTCAGACCTTTAAAAGAGATGGTAACTTCGGAGTATTTCACCTTCAAAGATCACCATCTCCCAAGGGCAACTAGAGCATAGTGATTGGCTAATCACGTTCTTTCATCAAATTCCTGTTAATATGGGTGAACTCTGTGTCTATGCTTAATGCACAACTTGCCTAAACATGCAAGAGAGATTGTACAACATTAGAACACTTTCCCACCAGGAGATTCGAACCCTAGCCAGCACAGAAGCCTTACAGCAACTGGCATAACTGGTATGCCTTTAACCCACTGCACCACAGCTCAGACCCTTAAAAGAGATGGTAACTTCGGAGTATTTCACCTCCAGAGATCACCACCTCCCAAGGGCAACTAGAGCATAGTGAGGGGCTAGTCACATTCTTTCATCAAATTCCTGTTAATATGGGAGAACTCTATGTCTATGCTTAATGCACAAATTGCCTAAACACGCAAGAGAGATTATACAACCTTAGAACACTTTCCCACCAGGAGATTCGAACCCTAGCCAGCACAGAAGCCTTACAGCATCTGGCATAACTGGTATGCCTTTAACCCACTGCACCACAGCTCAGACCCATAAAAGAGATGGTAACTTCGGAGTATTTCACCTCTAAAGATCACCATCTCCCAAGGGCAACGAGAGCATAGTGAGAGCCTACTCATGTTCTTTCATCAAATTCCTGTTGATATGGGAGAACTCTGTGTCTATGCTTAATGCACAACTTGCCTAAACACACGAGAGAGATTATACAACCTTAGAACACTTTCCCACCAGGAGATTCGAACCCTAGCCAGCACAGAAGCCTTACAGCAACTGGCATAACTGGTACGCCTTTAGCCCACTGCACCACAGCTCAGACCCTTAAAAAAGGTGGTAATTTCAGAGTATTTCACCTTCAAAGATCACCATCTCCCAAGGGCAACTAGAGCATAGTGAGGGGCTAATCACGTTCTTTCATCAAATTCCTGTTAATATGGGAGAACTCTGTGTCTATGCTTAATGCAAAACTTGCCTAAACGTGCAAGAGAGATTATACAACACTAGAACACTTTCCCACCAGGAGATTTGAACCCTAGCCAGCACAGAAGCCTTACAGCAACTGGCATAACTGGTACGCCTTTAGCCCACTGCACCACAGCTCTAACCCTTAAAATAGATGGTAACTTCGGAGTATTTCACGTTCAAAGATCACCATCTCCCAAGGGCAACTAGAGCATAGTGAGAGGCTAATCACGTTCTTTCATCAAATTCCTGTTAATATGGGAGAACTCTTGTGTCTATGCTTAATGCACAACTTGCCTAAATACGCAAGAGAGATTATACAACCTTAGAACACTTTCCCACCAGGAGATTCGAACCCTTGCCAGCACAGAAGCCTTACAGCAACTGGCATAACTGGTACGTCTTTAACCCACTGCACCACAGCTCAGACCCTTAAAAGAGATGGTAACTTCGGTGTATTTCACCTCCAAAGATCACCATCTCCGAAGGGCAACGAGAGAATAGTGAGGGGCTACTCACGTTCTTTCATCAAATTCCTGTTAATATGGGAGAACTCTGTGTCTATGCTTAATGCACAACTTGCCTAAACACGCAAGAGAGATTATACAACCTTAGAACACTTTCCCACCACGAGATTCGAATCCTAGCCAGCACAGAAGCCTTACAGCATCTGGCATAACTGGTATGCCTTTAACCCACTGCACCACAGCTCAGACCCATAAAAGAGATGGTAACTTCGGAGTATTTCACCTCTAAAGATCACCATCTCCCAAGGGCAACGAGAGCATAGTGAGAGCCTACTCATGTTCTTTCATCAAATTCCTGTTGATATGGGAGAACTCTGTGTCTATGCTTAATGCACAACTTGCCTAAACACACGAGAGAGATTATACAACCTTAGAACACTTTCCCACCAGGAGATTCGAACCCTAGCCAGCACAGAAGCCTTACAGCAACTGGCATAACTGGTACGCCTTTAGCCCACTGCACCACAGCTCAGACCCTTAAAAAAGGTGGTAATTTCGGAGTATTTCACCTACAAAGATCACCATCTCCCAAGGGCAACTAGAGCATAGTGAGGGGCTAATCACATTCTTTCATCAAATTCCTGTTAATATGGGAGAACTCTGTGTCGATGCTTAATGCACAACTTGCCTAAACAGGCAAGAGAGATTATACAACCTTAGAACACTTTCCCACCAGGAGATTTGAACCCTAGCCAGCACAGAAGCCTTACAGCAACTGGCATAACTGGTACGCCTTTAGCCCACTGCACCACAGCTCAAACCCTTAAAATAGATGGTAACTTCGGAGTATTTCACGTTCAAAGATCACCATCTCCCAAGGGCAACTAGAGCATAGTGAGAGGCTAATCACGTTCTTTCATCAAATTCCTGTTAATATGGGAGAACTCTTGTGTCTATGCTTAATGCACAACTTGCCTAAATACGCAAGAGAGATTATACAACCTTAGAACACTTTCCCATCAGGAGATTCGAACCCTTGCCAGCACAGAAGCCTTACAGCAACTGGCATAACTGGTACGTCTTTAACCCACTGCACCACAGCTCAGACCCTTAAAAGAGATGGTAACTTCGGAGTATTTCACCTCCAAAGATCACCATCTCCCAAGGGCAACGAGAGAATAGTGAGGGGCTACTCACGTTCTTTCATCAAATTCCTGTTAATATGGGAGAACTCTGTGTCTATGCTTAATGCACAACTTGCCTAAACACGCAAGAGAGATTGTACAACATTAGAACACTTTCCCACCAGGAGATTCGAAACCTAGCCAGCACAGAAGCCTTACAGCAACTGGCATAACTGGTGCGCCTTTAGCCCACTGTACTACAGCTCAGACCCATAAAAGAGATGGTAACTTCGGAGTATTTCACCTTCAAAGATCACCATCTCCCAAGGGCAACTAGAGCATAGTGAGATGCTAATCACGTTCTTTCATCAAATTCCTGTTAATATGGGAGAACTCTTGTGTCTATGCTTAATGTACAACTTGCCTAAATACGCAAGAGAGATTAAACAACCTTAGAACACTTTCCCACCAGGAGATTCGAACCCTTGCCAGCACAGAAGCCTTACAGCAACTGGCATAACTGGTATGTCTTTAACCCACTGTACCACAGCTCAGACCCTTAAAAGAGATGGTAACTATGGAGTATTTCACCTCCAAAGATCACCATCTCACAAGGGCAACGAGAGAATAGTGAGGGGCTACTCACGTTCTTTCATCAAATTCCTGTTAATATGGGAGAACTCTGTGTCTATGCTTAATGCACAACTTGCCTAAACACGCAAGAGAGATTATACAACCTTAGAACACTTTCCCACCAGGAGATTCGAACTCTAGCCAGCACAGAAGCCTTACAGCAACTGGCAAACTGGTACGCCTTTATCCTACTGCACCACAGCTCAGACCCTTAAAAGAGATGGTAACTTCGGAGTATTTCACCTCCAAAGATCACCATCTCCCAAGGGCAACGAGAGCATAGTGAGGGGCTACTCACGTTCTTTCATCAAATTCCTGTTAATATGGGAGAACTCTGTGTCTATGCTTAATGCACAACTTGCCTAAACAGGCAAGAGAGATTATACAACCTTAGAACACTTTCCCACCAGGAGATTCGAACCCTAGCCAGCACAGAAGCCTTACAGCAACTGGCATAACTGGTATGCCATTAGCCCACTGCACCTCAGCTCAGACCTTTAAAAGAGATGGTAACTTCGGAGTATTTCACCTCCAGAGATCACCACCTCCCAAGGGCAACTAGAGCATAGTGAGGGGCTAGTCACATTCTTTCATCAAATTCCTGTTGATATGGGAGAACTCTGTGTCTATGCTTAATGCACAACTTGCCTAAACACACGAGAGAGATTATACAACACTAGAACACTTTCCCACCAGGAGATTTGAACCCTAGCCAGCACAGAAGCCTTACAGCAACTGGCATAACTGGTACGCCTTTATCCCACTGCACCACAGCTCAAACCCTTAAAATAGATGGTATCTTCGGAGTATTTCACCTTCAAAGATCACCATCTCCCAAGGGCAACTAGAGCATAGTGAGAGGCTAATAATGTTCTTTCATCAAATTCCTGTTAATATGGGAGAACTCTTGTGTCTATGCTTAATGCACAACTTGCCTAAATACGCAAGAGAGATTATACAACCTTGGAACACTTTCCCACCAGGAGATTCGAACTCTAGCCAGCACAGAAGCCTTACAGCAACTGGCAAACTGGTACGCCTTTATCCTACTGCACCACAGCTCAGACCCTTAAAAGAGATGGTAACTTCGGAGTATTTCACCTCCAAAGATCACCATCTCCCAAGGGCAACGAGAGCATAGTGAGGGGCTACTCACGTTCTTTCATCATATTCCTGTTAATATGGGAGAACTCTGTGTCTATGCTTAATGCACAACTTGCCTAAACAGGCAAGAGAGATTATACAACCTTAGAACACTTTCCCACCAGGAGATTCGAACCCTAGCTAGCACAGAAGCCTTACAGCAACTGGCATAACTGGTATGCCATTAGCCCACTGCACCACAGCTCAGACCTTTAAAAGAGATGGTAACTTCGGAGTATTTCACCTTCAAAGATCACCATCTCCCAAGGGCAACTAGAGCATAGTGATTGGCTAATCACGTTCTTTCATCAAATTCCTGTTAATATGGGTGAACTCTGTGTCTATGCTTAATGCACAACTTGCCTAAACATGCAAGAGAGATTGTACAACATTAGAACACTTTCCCACCAGGAGATTCGAACCCTAGCCAGCACAGAAGCCTTACAGCAACTGGCATAACTGGTATGCCTTTAACCCACTGCACCACAGCTCAGACCCTTAAAAGAGATGGTAACTTCGGAGTATTTCACCTCCAGAGATCACCACCTCCCAAGGGCAACTAGAGCATAGTGAGGGGCTAGTCACATTCTTTCATCAAATTCCTGTTAATATGGGAGAACTCTATGTCTATGCTTAATGCACAACTTGCCTAAACACGCAAGAGAGATTATACAACCTTAGAACACTTTCCCACCAGGAGATTCGAACCCTAGCCAGCACAGAAGCCTTACAGCATCTGGCATAACTGATATGCCTTTAACCCACTGCACCACAGCTCAGACCCATAAAAGAGATGGTAACTTCGGAGTATTTCACCTCTAAAGATCACCATCTCCCAAGGGCAACGAGAGCATAGTGAGAGCCTACTCATGTTCTTTCATCAAATTCCTGTTGATATGGGAGAACTCTGTGTCTATGCTTAATGCACAACTTGCCTAAACACGCAAGAGAGATTATACAACACTAGAACACTTTCCCACCAGGAGATTTGAACCCTAGCCAGCACAGAAGCCCTACAGCAACTGGCATAACTGGTACGCCTTTAGCCCACTGCACCACAGCTCAAACCCTTAAAATAGATGGTAACTTCGGAGTATTTCACGTTCAAAGATCACCATCTCCCAAGGGCAACTAGAGCATAGTGAGAGGCTAATCACGTTCTATCATCAAATTCCTGTTAATATGGGAGAACTCTTGTGTCAATGCTTAATGCACAACTTGCCTAAACACGCAAGAGAGATTATACAACCTTAGAACACTTTCCCACCAGGAGTTTCGTACCCTTGCCAGCACAGAAGCCTTACAGCAACTGGCATAACTGGTACGTCTTTAACCCACTGCACCACAGCTCAGACCCTTAAAAGAGATGGTAACTTCGGAGTATTTCACCTCCAAAGATCACCATCTCCCAAGGGCAACGAGAGAATAGTGAGGGGCTACTCACGTTCTTCCATCAAATTCCTGTTAATATGGGAGAACTCTGTGTCTATGCTTAATGCACAACTTGCCTAAACACGCAAGAGAGATTATACAACCTTAGAACACTTTCCCACCAGGAGATTCGAACTCTAGCCAGCACAGAAGCCTTACAGCAACTGGCAAACTGGTACGCCTTTATCCTACTGCACCACAGCTCAGACCCTTAAAAGAGATGGTAACTTCGGAGTATTTCACCTCCAAAGATCACCATCTCCCAAGGGCAACGAGAGCATAGTGAGGGGCTACTCACGTTCTTTCATCAAATTCCTGTTAATATGGGAGAACTCTGTGTCGATGCTTAATGCACAACTTGCCTAAACAGGCAAGAGAGATTATACAACCTTAGAACACTTTCCCACCAGGAGATTTGAACCCTAGCCAGCACAGAAGCCTTACAGCAACTGGCATAACTGGTACGCCTTTAGCCCACTGCACCACAGCTCAAACCCTTAAAATAGATGGTAACTTCGGAGTATTTCACGTTCAAAGATCACCATCTCCCAAGGGCAACTAGAGCATAGTGAGAGGCTAATCACGTTCTTTCATCAAATTCCTGTTAATATGGGAGAACTCTTGTGTCTATGCTTAATGCACAACTTGCCTAAATACGCAAGAGAGATTATACAACCTTAGAACACTTTCCCACCACGAGATTCGAATCCTAGCCAGCACAGAAGCCTTACAGCATCTGGCATAACTGGTATGCCTTTAACCCACTGCACCACAGCTCAGACCCATAAAAGAGATGGTAACTTCGGAGTATTTCACCTCTAAAGATCACCATCTCCCAAGGGCAACGAGAGCATAGTGAGAGCCTACTCATGTTCTTTCATCAAATTCCTGTTGATATGGGAGAACTCTGTGTCTATGCTTAATGCACAACTTGCCTAAACACACGAGAGAGATTATACAACCTTAGAACACTTTCCCACCAGGAGATTCGAACCCTAGCCAGCACAGAAGCCTTACAGCAACTGGCATAACTGGTACGCCTTTAGCCCACTGCACCACAGCTCAGACCCTTAAAAAAGGTGGTAATTTCGGAGTATTTCACCTTCAAAGATCACCATCTCCCAAGGGCAACTAGAGCATAGTGAGGGGCTAATCACATTCTTTCATCAAATTCCTGTTAATATGGGAGAACTCTGTGTCGATGCTTAATGCACAACTTGCCTAAACAGGCAAGAGAGATTATACAACCTTAGAACACTTTCCCACCAGGAGATTTGAACCCTAGCCAGCACAGAAGCCTTACAGCAACTGGCATAACTGGTACGCCTTTAGCCCACTGCACCACAGCTCAAACCCTTAAAATAGATGGTAACTTCGGAGTATTTCACGTTCAAAGATCACCATCTCCCAAGGGCAACTAGAGCATAGTGAGAGGCTAATCACGTTCTTTCATCAAATTCCTGTTAATATGGGAGAACTCTTGTGTCTATGCTTAATGCACAACTTGCCTAAATACGCAAGAGAGATTATACAACCTTAGAACACTTTCCCACCAGGAGATTCGAACCCTTGCCAGCACAGAAGCCTTACAGCAACTGGCATAACTGGTACGTCTTTAACCCACTGCACCACAGCTCAGACCCTTAAAAGAGATGGTAACTTCGGAGTATTTCACCTCCAAAGATCACCATCTCCCAAGGGCAACGAGAGAATAGTGAGGGGCTACTCACGTTCTTTCATCAAATTCCTGTTAATATGGGAGAACTCTGTGTCTATGCTTAATGCACAACTTGCCTAAACACGCAAGAGAGATTGTACAACATTAGAACACTTTCCCACCAGGAGATTCGAACCCTAGCCAGCACAGAAGCCTTACAGCAACTGGCATAACTGGTGCGCCTTTAGCCCACTGTACTACAGCTCAGACCCATAAAAGAGATGGTAACTTCGGAGTATTTCACCTTCAAAGATCACCATCTCCCAAGGGCAACTAGAGCATAGTGAGATGCTAATCACGTTCTTTCATCAAATTCCTGTTAATATGGGAGAACTCTTGTGTCTATGCTTAATGCTACAACTTGCCTAAATACGCAAGAGAGATTAAACAACCTTAGAACACTTTCCCACCAGGAGATTCGAACCCTTAGCCAGCACAGAAGCCTTACAGCAACTGGCATAACTGGTATGTCCTTTAACCCACTGCTACCACAGCTCAGACCCTTAAAAGAGATGGTAACTATGGAGTATTTCACCTCCAAAGATCACCATCTCACAAGGGCAACGAGAGAATAGTGAGGGGCTACTCACGTTCTTTCATCAAATTCCTGTTAATATGGGAGAACTCTGTGTCTATGCTTAATGCACAACTTGCCTAAACACGCAAGAGAGATTATACAACCTTAGAACACTTTCCCACCAGGAGATTCGAACCTCTAGCCAGCACAGAAGCCTTACAGCAACTGGCATAACTGGTACGCCTTTATACCTACTGCACCACAGCTCAGACCCTTAAAAGAGATGGTAACTTCGGAGTATTTCACCTCCAAAGATCACCATCTCCCAAGGGCAACGAGAGCATAGTGAGGGGCTACTCACGTTCTTTCATCAAATTCCTGTTAATATGGGAGAACTCTGTGTCTATGCTTAATGCACAACTTGCCTAAACACGCAAGAGAGATTATACAACCTTAGAACACTTTCCCACCAGGAGATTCGAACCCTAGCCAGCACAGAAGCCTTACAGCAACTGGCATAACTGGTACTGCCTTAGCCCACTGCACCACAGCTCAGACCCTTAAAAGAGATGGTAACTTCGGAGTATTTCACCTCTAAAGATCACCATCTCCCAAGGGCAACTAGAGCATAGTGAGGGCTACTCACGTTCTTTCATCAAATTCCTGTTGATATGGGAGAACTCTGTGTCTATGCTTAATGCACAACTTGCCTAAACACGCAAGAAGAGATTATACAACACTAGAACACTTTCCCACCAGGAATATTCGAACCCTAGCCAGCACAGAAGCCTTACAGCAACTGGCATAACTGGTACGCCTTTAGCCCACTGCACCACAGCTCAGACCCTTAAAATAGATGGTAATCTTCGGAGTATTTCACCTTCAAAGATCACCATCTCCCAAGGGCAACTAGAGCATAGTGAGAGGGCTAATCACGTTCTTTCATCAAATTCCTGTTAATATGGGAGAACTCTGTGTCTATGCTTAATGCAC
Organism: Procambarus clarkii; assembly: GCF_040958095.1. Lineage (NCBI taxonomy): Eukaryota > Metazoa > Arthropoda > Malacostraca > Decapoda > Cambaridae > Procambarus > Procambarus clarkii. The sequence continues at coordinate 1,654,764 of NC_091220.1, forward strand.
AACTTGCCTAAACATCGCAAGAGAGATTATACAACCTTAGAACACTTTCCCACCAGGAGATTCGAACTCTAGCCAGCACAGAAGCCTTACAGCAACTGGCAAACTGGTACGCCTTTATCCTACTGCACCACAGCTCAGACCCTTAAAAGAGATGGTAACTTCGGAGTATTTCACCTCCAAATATCACCATCTCCCAAGGGCAACGAGAGCATAGTGAGGGGCTACTCACGTTCTTTCATCATATTCCTGTTAATATGGGAGAACTCTGTGTCTATGCTTAATGCACAACTTGCCTAAACAGGCAAGAGAGATTATACAACCTTAGAACACTTTCCCACCAGGAGATTCGAACCCTAGCTAGCACAGAAGCCTTACAGCAACTGGCATAACTGGTATGCCATTAGCCCACTGCACCACAGCTCAGACCTTTAAAAGAGATGGTAACTTCGGAGTATTTCACCTTCAAAGATCACCATCTCCCAAGGGCAACTAGAGCATAGTGATTGGCTAATCACGTTCTTTCATCAAATTCCTGTTAATATGGGTGAACTCTAAGTAGACAGACTATGGATCACATATCTAAGAAAGGTCAATGGATTAAGACCGAAGCTGTTTAGCCAAATGATTAATTCCTGGAAAGAGGAATTATTCTTCGTCAGGCTTCTAGGAACAAGATTACCTCTCTAGGGATAAGGTTAATCGGATTATACCTTCCTTGAGAGGTGGGGTGAAGTGGTTGAGGTAGATGGCTGACTGGAGGCAGTCTGATTGTGGAAGTTGAACGAGCAAGTCCTTTTGGATCCCCGTTTGTGGCAGCAGCGAAGTGTAGCAGACAGCTATGCGAGAGCCTGTTGTGATCTTAGTGACCAAGTTAAGTCTGCAGTATGTGAGTATTGAATGTAAGACTAACCGGATGTGGAGCGTTGTAGTAATCATTCCGTATTAGGGACTTAGGCGGAAGTTACGAGTGTGTGTGGTGATCGCGGAGGTCAAGTGGTCTATGGGTATTGGAAGTGTATTGACCAATAGAGTATGTTAATTAATATAGTATTATTTGTCAGAGTCTATTCTTTGTAATTAAATGACAAAACCCGACGGCTTTTAAAGACCTTCGATATGTCCCTTCATAGTGTTCCTGGTTTGGTTGGTGAGGGAATGTTAGGGAATTGGTAGACGACATATTTGGTGGCAGCGCAAACAGGTTTGGAACACTGTGCGAGATGAAGGAAGTGTGGTTCTGGTTTAGTTGGTGAGGGAATGTTCGGGAAATGGTAGACGTCGGGTTGTGGTGAGAATGGGGGTTACTAGACGGAGGAAAGAAGGGTCAGGTGAGATCAGGGCAGAGGAGTTAGTTAATTAAAGGGACTAAGTAATTGTGGGGCACATGTGGGGTTTATTTCTTTCTTTCCAGATTCCCGCAACGAGAGACGGCTAAGAGGCAAGTCTGGACCACTGAAGCATCGGGATCCAAAACAAGTGCAGTGTTCGTAGTGCGGATTATACAGTGTTCGTAGTGCGGATTATACAGTGTTCGTAGTGCGGATTATACAGCGTGGCGAGGTAAAGTAGCACGGGTGAATGTGGGCCAGCGTGGGCCATGGGCAGCCATGTGCGGGCCAAGCGAGCCGCACCTTGGAGCTTGTTTTATATCGTTGGTAAGGCGGAAATAGTGATAAAACGTTACTAAGGACAAATCAAGCGTGAAAACTACGTAATATGACGTAAATTAAATTTCACGTAAAGTGTAAACCTAATATTTTAAAGATAATTAAATATTACGTAAAGATTCGAGCGATTTCAGGCGTTACATCGATACAGAAAATAGGCGAAGTGAATTGTGAACTCCTAGGCATAGCGAGCGACGCGTAATTTGACGTCTGAGGTTCGATGTCTCGTGTACCGTGGAGAGGGCCATGGAGATTTTTTTGTCGGTGCAGGTAGCATTATGGAGAGTGTTACCGTGGGACACGGGGAGCGTGTCCCGTTGGTGGGGGTGTGTGGCGCCGGGTGTAGTGCATGGTTGTGTATTGGCGTTTATACGCAGGGGTGTGTAGTGTAATGCATGTGGTGTGTAGTGTAATGCACGTGTAGTGGCGTATTAGACGCCAGCGTAATGACTAGTTTACTGTAGTGTAATGTGCATGTTTTGACTGTTGATATTATGGATGTAGTATAGTGCATGACATTGTTGGCATTGTAGCGCCAAGGTGTAGCATGTGTAGCATAACTAGTTGTTGTAACACCGGGTGTATTGTAGACATTAGCGTTGAAGTCTGTTAACGCTGGTGGTAGTGTGTGGCGGGTGGCCACTACACAAGATATTATACCTGACGACTGTGGGTCAGGTAATTAACGGATTACCAGAGAAAAGGGAGTGTGTGTTGCGTTTGGTGATGTCTCGTGGTGTTTTGATGCGCTCTGGCGCAAGGCATATGCCTGTGGTGGTAATGGCGTTGGGGACGCCGGGTGGTGATGGCGATGAGGACGCCAATGGATGGTGTTGTGTTGAGGGCGTTGGGGACGCCGTGTGTTGTGTTGAGGGCGTTGGGGACGCCGTGTGTTGTGTTGAGGGCGTTGGGGACGCCGTGTGTGGTGTTGAGGGCGTTGGGGACGCCGTGTGTTGTGTTGAGGGCATTGGGGACGCCGTGTATTGTGTTGAGGGCGTTGGGGACGCCGGGTGTTGTGTTGAGGGCGTTGGGGACGCCATTGGGTGGTGTAGTGTAGTGGCGTTTGGACGCCTGGTATGGAGTGTGGTGTTGTGAAGTATATGGTGGCGCAGGGGCGCCAGGTAGTGGTCGGTAAGGTGAGTATTGGCGTAGCAAGGTCGGTGCGTTAGGACGCAGGAAGTGGTTGTGGGGATGTGTGGCGTTATATTGAGGTCATCAGTGGTTGGGATGACCAGAGGTAATGGTGTGTCGGAGTGGGTAAGTCTTATGGATAAGATGAAATGTGGATAATTGCAGGAGTTGGTGGCTGCAGTAGGCGAGCCAAGTCGATATATCTAGCAAAACTCATAAAAGACTAATAAAAATTCATTATTCTCATTAAAATTTTCATTAATTATGTCGGAGTGGGTAAGTCTTATGGATAAGATTACAAGGTAGAATTTCAAAATTTCAGGTGTTGGTGGTTGCAGTGACGAGACAAATATATATACTAATTTCTCATTAATTAAGTTGTTACAGGAATCTCGCTAGAGGCGAGCCAGTGGCAGTATGATGCTTTAGTGACATTAGTTGTGAAATGATTTTAATGAGGTATTTATTGTGATAATGTATGTGTATGTATATACTGTATATTACCTCATCGGCACCATTACTGAGTGTTAGGCTTGAGAAGGTCCCCCGGGATCATGTCACAGAGCTTCAGGTAGAGTAGAAGGGAAGCTATGAGGCTACACTCAGTTATTCTAGAAAAAAAGGGGGGTGGAAGTGAAGCCAACGTGACGTTATAGGCGAAATTCGCCCCCTGACATCAAAGCAGGGATAAGGGCCAGCTGCAATGGTTTTGCAGCGGCGCTCAGGCTATATACGGGGAGAGAGTAAGGAGCCGAGGGGGTTATGTAATAATGGGATCGAGCCAGGGGGCTCCGAGGGAATATTTTGCAGGGACAGCGGTCGGGAAGTTGTGAATACAGGTGGACACACTCTGGGCGGATGGGCCTAGACCAGAGAGCTGTGAGGGATCTACAGCGTTCTGGGATTGGTGCCCTGGAACGACACGTCAGCACAGACCCAAGGGAACATGACCCTGGGGTAGGAATCTCCGTTGCTCTGGAGGCCAGGATCACGTTACCTCAGAGCAACGATGGGACATTGACAACATTCACCAGGCTGGACAGCCTGGGTTTTGTCTGGGTCATGGAGGATCTATGACCTAGCAACCATGGGACACGAAGACAAGAGAAGTGATGCTGCCAATTGTGGAGGAGGCCAGTGAAACATTGTGTGATTATTGTAAGCCCTTATGTCAACAGTACAGGGCAAGATGTTAAATTGTAATTAACTTATTACTAAGGATGAAGAACCTTAGATATATATGTGTTGTGTATATATTAATGACTAGTGTCATTTCTGTTTAAGTGCCAGCATTCTGGTCCATGTAATTTTATGGTTATGTTTGTATGTAATTATATGTCAGCAGTTTAGGTATATGTGCATTGTTGGAGATGGGAAAAATTATTACAGACTATTTTACCTGTGCTATGATGTGAATATAATGTATATGTTGGAGAAGTGTTGTGAGTCATGTCGGGGAAAATTTTAATTTATTTCATTGTGTGTATGATGAACTTATTGGATGATTTTTTAGTTGTATATATATGGTGGGTGCATCCTCCAGGTCCTTGCACTAATGGAACCATTGCAATGATGCATATGGGGACATATGCGTGTTTAAGGAGGGGAGTGGTGTTGTAATCCACAAGTTAGTAGGAATTATTAGCTAGAGGATCATTACTACAACACTTAACGAATGATGATTGAAAGTACATGTAAGTAGACAGACTATGGATCACATATCTAAGAAAGGTCAATGGATTAAGACCGAAGCTGTTTAGCCAAATGATTAATTCCTGGAAAGAGGAATTATTCTTCGTCAGGCTTCTAGGAACAAGATTACCTCTCTAGGGATAAGGTTAATCGGATTATACCTTCCTTGAGAGGTGGGGTGAAATGGTTGAGGTAGATGGCTGACTGGAGGCAGTCTGATTGTGGAAGTTGAACGAGCAAGTCCTTTTGGATCCCCGTTTGTGGCAGCAGCGAAGTGTAGCAGACAGCTATGCGAGAGCCTGTTGTGATCTTAGTGACCAAGTTAAGTCTGCAGTATGTGAGTATTGAATGTAAGACTAACCGGGTGTGGAGCGTTGTAGTAATCATTCCGTATTAGGGACTTAGGCGGAAGTTACGAGTGTGTGTGGTGATCGCGGAGGTCAAGTGGTCTATGGGTATTGGAAGTGTATTGACCAATAGAGTATGTTAATTAATATAGTATTATTTGTCAGAGTCTATTCTTTGTAATTAAATGACAAAACCCGACGGCTTTTAAATACCTTCCATATGTTCATTCATTGTGTTCCAGTACAAACCTAGTGGTACGCCTCAAGGGTCTGGTGTGTGTAGGAGTACACGGTGGTAGTAACGGTTGCTGAGGCAAGGTGTTATGTGTTGTGTAATCGCTGTGTTCCGAATGAACCGGGGTTCAGCGTCACGACACATCTCATAAGGGCAACGAGAGCATAGTGAGGGGCTACTCACGTTCTTTCATCAAATTCCTGTTAATATGGGAGAACTCTGTATCTATGCTTAATGCACAACTTGCCTAAACACGCACGAGAGATTATACAACCTTAGAACACTTTCCCACCACGAGATTCGAACCCTAGCCAGCACAGAAGCCTTACAGCAACTGGCATAACTGGTAAGACTTTAACCCACTGCAAAAAGCTCAGACTCTTAAAAGAGATGGTAACTTCAGAGTATTTCACTTCCAAAGATCCCCATCTCCCAAGGGCAACGAGAGCATAGTGAGGGGGCACTCACGTTCTTTCATCAAATTCCTGTTAATATGGGAAAACTCTGTTTCTATGCTCAATGCACAACTTGCCTAAACATGCAAGAGAGATTGTAAAACCTTAGAACACTTTCCCACCAGGAGATTCGAACCCTAGCCAGCACAGAAGCCTTACAGCAACTGGTATAACTGGTATGCCTTTAACCCACTGCACCACAGCTCAGACTCTTAAAAGAGATGGTAACTTCGGAGTATTTCTCCTCCAAAGATCACCATCTCCCAAGGGCAACGAGAGCATAGTGAGGAGCTACTCACGTTCTTTCATCAATTTCCTATTAATATGGGAGAACTCTGTGTCTATGCTTAATGCACAACTTGCCTAAACACGCACGAGAGATTATACAACCTTAGAACACTTTCCCACCACGAGATTCGAACCCTAGCCAGCACAGAAGCCTTACAGCAACTGGCATAACTGGTATGCCTTTAACCCACTGCACCACAGCTCAGACCCTTAAAAGAGATGGTAACTTCGGAGTATTTCACCTCCAGAGATCACCACCTCCCAAGGGCAACTAGAGCATAGTGAGGGGCTACTCACATTCTTTCATCAAATTCCTGTTAATATGGGAGAACTCTGTGTCTATGCTTAATGCACAACTTGCCTAAACAGGCAAGAGAGATAATACAACCTTAGAACACTTTCCCACCAGGAGATTCGAACCCTAGCCAGCACAGACGCCTTACAGCACCTGGCATAACTGGTACGCCTTTAGCCCACTGCATCACAGCTCAGACCTTTAAAAGAGATGGTAACTTCGGAGTATTTCACCTTCAAAGATCACCATCTCCCAAGGGCAACTAGAGAATAGTGATTGGCTAATCACGTTCTTTCATCAAATTCCTGTTAATATGGGAGAACTCTGTGTCTATGCTTAATGCAAAACTTGCCTAAACATGCAAGAGAGATTATACAACACTAGAACACTTTCCCACCACGAGATTCGAACCCTAGCCAGCACAGAAGCCTTACAGCAACTGGCATAACTGGTACGCCTTTAGCCCACTGCACCACAGCTCAGACCCTTAAAAGAGATGGTAACTTCGGAGTATTTCACCTTCAAAGATCACCGTCTCCCAAGGGCAACTAGAGCATAGTGAGAGGCTAATCACGTTTTTTCATCAAATTCCTGGTAATATGGGAGAACTCTTGTGTCTATGCTTAATGCACAACTTGCCTAAATACACAAGAGAGATTATACAACCTTAGAACACTTTCCCACCAGGAGATTCGAACCCTTGCCAGCACAGAAGCCTTACAGCAACTGGCATAACTGGTACGCCTTTAGCCCACTGCACCACAGCTCAGACCCTTAAAAGAGATGGTAACTTCGGAGTATTTCACTTCCAAAGATCACCATCTCCCAAGGGCAACGAGAGCATAGTGAGAGGCTACTCACGTTCTTTCATCAAATTCCTGTTAATATGGGAGAACTCTGTGTCTATGCTTAATGCACAACTTGCCTAAACACGCACGAGAGATTATACAACCTTAGAACACTTTCCCACCACGAGATTCGAACCCTAGCAAGCACAGAAGCCTTACAGCAACTGGCAAGCCTTTAACCTACTGCACCAAAGCTCAGACCCTTAAAAGAGATGGTAACTTCGGAGTATTTCACCTCCAAAGATCACCATCTCCCAAGGGCAACTAGAGCATAGTGAGGGGCTACTCACTTTCTTTCATCAAATTCCTGTTAATATGGGAGAACTCTGTGTTTATGCTTAATGCACAACTTGCCTAAACACGCAAGAGAGATTATACAACCTTAGAACACTTTCCCACCAGGAGATTCGAACCCTAGGCAGCACAGAAGCCTTACAGCAACTGGCATAACTGGTATGCCTTTAACCCACTGCAAAAAGCTCAGACTCTTAAAAGAGATGGTAACTTCGGAGTATTTCACTTCCAAAGATCCCCATCTCCCAAGGGCAACGAGAGCATAGTGAGGGGGCACTCACGTTCTTTCATCAAATTCCTGTTAATATGGGAGAACTCTGTTTCTATGCTCAATGCACAACTTGCCTAAACATGCAAGAGAGATTGTAAAACCTTAGAACACTTTCCCACCAGGAGATTCGAACCCTAGCCAGCACAGAAGCCTTACAGCAACTGGTATAACTGGTATGCCTTTAACCCACTGCACCACAGCTCAGACTCTTAAAAGAGATGGTAACTTCGGAGTATTTCTCCTCCAAAGATCACCATCTCCCAAGGGCAACGAGAGCATAGTGAGGAGCTACTCACGTTCTTTCATCAATTTCCTATTAATATGGGAGAACTCTGTGTCTATGCTTAATGCACAACTTGCCTAAACACGCACGAGAGATTATACAACCTTAGAACACTTTCCCACCACGAGATTCGAACCCTAGCCAGCACAGAAGCCTTACAGCAACTGGCATAACTGGTATGCCTTTAACCCACTGCACCACAGCTCAGACCCTTAAAAGAGATGGTAACTTCGGAGTATTTCACCTCCAGAGATCACCACCTCCCAAGGGCAACTAGAGCATAGTGAGGGGCTACTCACATTCTTTCATCAAATTCCTGTTAATATGGAAGAACTCTGTGTCTATGCTTAATGCACATCTTGCCTAAACAGGCAAGAGAGATTGTACAACATTAGAACACTTTCCCACCAGGAGATTCGAACCCTAGCCAGCACAGAAGCCTTACAGCAACTGGCATAACTGGTACGCCTTTAGCCCACTGCACTACAGCTCAGACTCTTAAAAGAGATGGTAACTTCGGAGTATTTCACCTTCAAAGATCACCATCTCCCAAGGGCAACTAGAGCATAGTGAGAGGCCAATCACGTTCTTTCATCAAATTCCTGTTAATATGGGAGAACTCTTGTGTCTATGCTTAATGTACAACTTGCCTAAATACACATGAGAGATTATACAACCTTAGAACACTTTCCCACCAGGAGATTCGAACCCTTGCCAGCACAGAAGCCTTACAGCAACTGGCATAACTGGTACGTCTTTAACCCACTGCACCACAGCTCAGACCCTTAAAAGAGATGGTAACTTCGGAGTATTTCACTTCCAAAGATCACCATCTCCCAAGGGCAACGAGAGCATAGTGAGGGGCACTCACGTTCTTTCATCAAATTCCTGTTAATATGGGAGAACTCTGTTTCTATGCTTAATGCACAACTTGCCTAAACACGCAAGAGAGATTATACAACTTTAGAACACTTTCCCACCTGGAGATTTGACCCCTAGCCAGCACAGAAGCCTTACAGCAACTGGCATAACTGGTATGCCTTTAACCCATTGCATCACAGCTCAGACCCATAAAAGAGATGGTAACTTCGGAGTATTTCACCTGCAAAGATCACTATCTCCCAAAAGCAACTAAAGCATAGTGAGGAGCTACTCACGTTCTTTCATCAAATTCCTGTTAATATGGGAGAACTCTGTGTCTATGCTTAATGCACAACTTGCCTAAACACGCACGAGAGATTATACAACCTTAGAACACTTTCCCACCACGAGATTCGAACCCTAGCCAGCACAGAAGCCTTACAGCAACTGGCATAACTGGTATGCCTTTAACCCACTGCACCACAGCTCAGACCCTTAAAAGAGATGGTAACTTCGGAGTATTTCACCTCCAGAGATCACCACCTCCCAAGGGCAACTAGAGCATAGTGAGGGGCTACTCACATTCTTTCATCAAATTCCTGTTAATATGGGAGAACTCTGTGTCTATGCTTAATGCACAACTTGCCTAAACAGGCAAGAGAGATAATACAACCTTAGAACACTTTCCCACCAGGAGATTCGAACCCTAGCCAGCACAGACGCCTTACAGCACCTGGCATAACTGGTACGCCTTTAGCCCACTGCATCACAGCTCAGACCTTTAAAAGAGATGGTAACTTCGGAGTATTTCACCTTCAAAGATCACCATCTCCCAAGGGCAACTAGAGAATAGTGATTGGCTAATCACGTTCTTTCATCAAATTCCTGTTAATATGGGAGAACTCTGTGTCTATGCTTAATGCAAAACTTGCCTAAACATGCAAGAGAGATTATACAACACTAGAACACTTTCCCACCACGAGATTCGAACCCTAGCCAGCACAGAAGCCTTACAGCAACTGGCATAACTGGTACGCCTTTAGCCCACTGCACCACAGCTCAGACCCTTAAAAGAGATGGTAACTTCGGAGTATTTCACCTTCAAAGATCACCGTCTCCCAAGGGCAACTAGAGCATAGTGAGAGGCTAATCACGTTTTTTCATCAAATTCCTGGTAATATGGGAGAACTCTTGTGTCTATGCTTAATGCACAACTTGCCTAAATACACAAGAGAGATTATACAACCTTAGAACACTTTCCCACCAGGAGATTCGAACCCTTGCCAGCACAGAAGCCTTACAGCAACTGGCATAACTGGTACGCCTTTAGCCCACTGCACCACAGCTCAGACCCTTAAAAGAGATGGTAACTTCGGAGTATTTCACTTCCAAAGATCACCATCTCCCAAGGGCAACGAGAGCATAGTGAGAGGCTACTCACGTTCTTTCATCAAATTCCTGTTAATATGGGAGAACTCTGTGTCTATGCTTAATGCACAACTTGCCTAAACACGCACGAGAGATTATACAACCTTAGAACACTTTCCCACCACGAGATTCGAACCCTAGCAAGCACAGAAGCCTTACAGCAACTGGCAAGCCTTTAACCTACTGCACCAAAGCTCAGACCCTTAAAAGAGATGGTAACTTCGGAGTATTTCACCTCCAAAGATCACCATCTCCCAAGGGCAACTAGAGCATAGTGAGGGGCTACTCACTTTCTTTCATCAAATTCCTGTTAATATGGGAGAACTCTGTGTTTATGCTTAATGCACAACTTGCCTAAACACGCAAGAGAGATTATACAACCTTAGAACACTTTCCCACCAGGAGATTCGAACCCTAGGCAGCACAGAAGCCTTACAGCAACTGGCATAACTGGTATGCCTTTAACCCACTGCAAAAAGCTCAGACTCTTAAAAGAGATGGTAACTTCGGAGTATTTCACTTCCAAAGATCCCCATCTCCCAAGGGCAACGAGAGCATAGTGAGGGGGCACTCACGTTCTTTCATCAAATTCCTGTTAATATGGGAGAACTCTGTTTCTATGCTCAATGCACAACTTGCCTAAACATGCAAGAGAGATTGTAAAACCTTAGAACACTTTCCCACCAGGAGATTCGAACCCTAGCCAGCACAGAAGCCTTACAGCAACTGGTATAACTGGTATGCCTTTAACCCACTGCACCACAGCTCAGACTCTTAAAAGAGATGGTAACTTCGGAGTATTTCTCCTCCAAAGATCACCATCTCCCAAGGGCAACGAGAGCATAGTGAGGAGCTACTCACGTTCTTTCATCAATTTCCTATTAATATGGGAGAACTCTGTGTCTATGCTTAATGCACAACTTGCCTAAACACGCACGAGAGATTATACAACCTTAGAACACTTTCCCACCACGAGATTCGAACCCTAGCCAGCACAGAAGCCTTACAGCAACTGGCATAACTGGTATGCCTTTAACCCACTGCACCACAGCTCAGACCCTTAAAAGAGATGGTAACTTCGGAGTATTTCACCTCCAGAGATCACCACCTCCCAAGGGCAACTAGAGCATAGTGAGGGGCTACTCACATTCTTTCATCAAATTCCTGTTAATATGGAAGAACTCTGTGTCTATGCTTAATGCACATCTTGCCTAAACAGGCAAGAGAGATTGTACAACATTAGAACACTTTCCCACCAGGAGATTCGAACCCTAGCCAGCACAGAAGCCTTACAGCAACTGGCATAACTGGTACGCCTTTAGCCCACTGCACTACAGCTCAGACTCTTAAAAGAGATGGTAACTTCGGAGTATTTCACCTTCAAAGATCACCATCTCCCAAGGGCAACTAGAGCATAGTGAGAGGCCAATCACGTTCTTTCATCAAATTCCTGTTAATATGGGAGAACTCTTGTGTCTATGCTTAATGTACAACTTGCCTAAATACACATGAGAGATTATACAACCTTAGAACACTTTCCCACCAGGAGATTCGAACCCTTGCCAGCACAGAAGCCTTACAGCAACTGGCATAACTGGTACGTCTTTAACCCACTGCACCACAGCTCAGACCCTTAAAAGAGATGGTAACTTCGGAGTATTTCACTTCCAAAGATCACCATCTCCCAAGGGCAACGAGAGCATAGTGAGGGGCACTCACGTTCTTTCATCAAATTCCTGTTAATATGGGAGAACTCTGTTTCTATGCTTAATGCACAACTTGCCTAAACACGCAAGAGAGATTATACAACTTTAGAACACTTTCCCACCTGGAGATTTGACCCCTAGCCAGCACAGAAGCCTTACAGCAACTGGCATAACTGGTATGCCTTTAACCCATTGCATCACAGCTCAGACCCATAAAAGAGATGGTAACTTCGGAGTATTTCACCTGCAAAGATCACTATCTCCCAAAAGCAACTAAAGCATAGTGAGGAGCTACTCACGTTCTTTCATCAAATTCCTGTTAATATGGGAGAACTCTGTGTCTATGCTTAATGCACAACTTGCCTAAACACGCAAGAGAGATTATACAACCTTAGAACAATTTCCCACCAGGAGATTCGAACCCTAGCCAGCACTTAAGCCTTACAGCAACTGCCATAACTGGTACGCCTTTAACCCACTGCACCACAGCTCAGACCCTTAAAAGAGATGGTAACTTCGGAGTATTTCACCTCTAAAGATCACCATCTCCCAAGGTCAACGAGAGCATAGTGAGAGCCTACTCACGTTCTTTCATCAAATTCCTGTTGATATGGGAGAACTCTGTGTCTATGCTTAATGCACAACTTGCCTAAACACGCAAGAAAGATTATACAACCTTAGAACACTTTCCCACCAGGAGATTCGAACCCTAGCCAGCACAGAAGCCTTACAGCAACTGGCATAACTGGTACGCCTTTAGCCCACTGCACCACAGCTCAGACCCTTAAAAAAGGTGGTAATTTCGGAGTATTTCACCTTCAAAGATCATAATCTCCCAAGAGCAACTAGAGCACAGTGAGGGGCTAATCACGTTCTTTCATCAAATTCCTGTTAATATGGGAGAACTCTGTGTCTATGCTTAATGCAAAACTTGCCTAAACATGCAAGAGAGATTATACAACACTAGAACACTTTCCCACCACGAGATTCGAACCCTAGCCAGCAGAGAAGCCTTACAGCAACTGGCATAACTGGTACGCCTTTAGCCCACTGCACCACAGCTCAGACCCTTAAAATAGATGTTAACTTTGGAGTATTTCACCTTCAAAGATCACCATCTTCCAAGGGCAATGAGAGCATAGTGAGGGGCACTCACGTTCTTTCATCAAATTCCTGTTAATATGGGAGAACTCTGTTTCTATGCTTAATGCACAACTTGCCTAAACACGCAAGAGAGATTATACAACTTTAGAACACTTTCCCACCAGGAGATTCGAACCCTAGCCAGCACAGAAGCCTTACAGCAACTGGCATAACTGGTACGCCTTTAGCTTACTGCACCACAGCTCAGACCCTTAAAAGAGATGGTAACTTCGGAGTATTTCACCTTCAAAGATCACCATCTCCCAAGGGCAACTAGAGCATAGTGAGAGGCTAATCACGTTTTTTCATCAAATTCCTGGTAATATGGGAGAACTCTTGTGTCTATGCTTAATGCACAACTTGCCTAAATACACAAGAGAGATTATACAACCTTAGAACACTTTCCCACCAGGAGATTCGAACCCTTGCCAGCACAGAAGCCTTACAGCAACTGGCATAACTGGTACGTCTTTAACCCACTGCACCACAGCTCAGACCCTTAAAAGAGATGGTAACTTCGGAGTATTTCACTTCCAAAGATCACCATCTCCCAAGGGCAACGAGAGCATAGTGAGAGGCTACTCACGTTCTTTCATCAAATTCCTGTTAATATGGGAGAACTCTGTGTCTATGCTTAATGCACAACTTGCCTAAACACGCACGAGAGATTATACAACCTTAGAACACTTTCCCACCACGAGATTCGAACCCTAGCCAGCACAGAAGCCTTACAGCAACTGGCAAGCCTTTAACCTACTGCACCACAGCTCAGACCCTTAAAAGAGAGTGTAACTTCTGAGTATTTCACCTCCAAAGATCACCATCTCCCAAGGGCAACTAGAGCATAGTGAGGGGCTACTCACTTTCTTTCATCAAATTCCTGTTAATATGGGAGAACTCTGTGTTTATGCTTAATGCACAACTTGCCTAAACACGCAAGAGAGATTATACAACCTTAGAACACTTTCCCACCAGGAGATTCGAACCCTAACCAGCACAGAAGCCTTACAGCAACTGGCATAACTGGTATGCCTTTAACCCACTGCAGAAAAGCTCAGACTCATAAAGAGATGGTAACTTCTGAGTATTTCACTTCCAAAGATCCCCATCTCCCAAGGGCAACGAGAGCATAGTGAGGGGCACTCACGTTCTTTCATCAAATTCCTGTTAATATGGGAGAACTCTGTTTCTATGCTCAATGCACAACTTGCCTAAACATGCAAGAGAGATTGTAAAACCTTAGAACACTTTCCCACCAGGAGATTCGAACCCTAGCCAGCACAGAAGCCTTACAGCAACTGGTATAACTGGTATGCCTTTAACCCACTGCACCACAGCTCAGACTCTTAAAAGAGATGGTAACTTCGGAGTATTTCTCCTCCAAAGATCACCATCTCCCAAGGGCAACGAGAGCATAGTGAGGAGCTACTCACGTTCTTTCATCAATTTCCTATTAATATGGGAGAACTCTGTGTCTATGCTTAATGCACAACTTGCCTAAACACGCAAGAAAGATTATACAACCTTAGAACACTTTCCCACTAGGAAATTCGAACTCTAGCAAGCACAGAAGCCTTACAGCAACTGGCAAACTGGTACACCTTTATCCTACTGCATCACAGCTCAGACCCGTAAAAGAGATGGTAACTTCGGAGTATTTCACCTCCAGAGATCACCACCTTCCAAGGGCAACTAGAGCATAGTGAGGGGCTACTCACATTCTTTCATCAAATTCCTGTTAATATGGGAGAACTCTGTGTCTATGCTTAATGCACAACTTGCCTAAACAGGCAAGAGAGATTATACAACCTTAGAACACTTTCCCACCAGGAGATTGGAACCCTTGCCAGCACAGAAGCCTTACAGCAACTGGCATAACTGGTACGCCTTTAGCCCACTGCACCACAGCTCAGACCTTTAAAAGAGATGGTAACTTCGGAGTATTTCACCTTCAAAGATCAAAATCTCCCAAGGGCAACTAGAGCATAGTGATTGGCTAATCACGTTCTTTCATCAAATTCCTGTTAATATGGGAGAACTCTGTGTCCTTGCTTAATGCACAATTTGCCTAAACATGCAAGTGAGATTGTACAACATTAGAACACTTTCCCACCAGGAGATTCGAACCCTAGCCAGCACAGAAGCCTTACAGCAACTGGCATAACTGGTACGCCTTTAGCCCACTGTACTACAGCTCAGACCCATAAAAGAGATGGTAACTTCGGAGTATTTCACCTCCAAAGATCACCATCTCCCAAGGGCAACGAGAGAATAGTGAGGGGCTACTCACGTTCTTTCATCAAATTCCTGTTAATATGGGAGAACTCTGTGTCTATGCTTAATGCACAACTTGCCTAAACACGCAAGAGAGATTATACAACCTTAGAACACTTTCCCACCAGGAGATTCGAACTCTAGCCAGCACAGAAGCCTTACAGCAACTGGCAAACTGGTACGCCTTTATCCTACTGCACCACAGCTCAGACCCTTAAAAGAGATGGTAACTTCGGAGTATTTCACCTCCAAAGATCACAATCTCCCAAGGGCAACGAGAGCATAGTGAGGGGCTACTCACGTTCTTTCATCAAATTCCTGTTAATATGGGAGAACTCTGTTTCTATGCTCAATGCACAACTTGCCTAAACATGCAAGAGAGATTGTAAAACCTTAGAACACTTTCCCACCAGGAGATTCGAACCCTAGCCAGCACAGAAGCCTTACAGCAACTGGTATGGCAGTTGCCATACCCTTACAGCAAGGGTATGCCTTTAACCCACTGCACCACAGCTCAGACTCTTAAAAGAGATGGTAACTTCGGAGTATTTCTCCTCCAAAGATCACCATCTCCCAAGGGCAACGAGAGCATAGTGAGGAGCTACTCACGTTCTTTCATCAATTTCCTATTAATATGGGAGAACTCTGTGTCTATGCTTAATGCACAACTTGCCTAAACACGCACGAGAGATTATACAACCTTAGAACACTTTCCCACCAGGAGATTCGAACCCTAGCCAGCACAGACGCCTTACAGCAACTGGCATAACTGGTACGCCTTTAACCCATTGCATCACAGCTCAGACCCATAAAAGAGATGGTAACTTCGGAGTATTTCACCTGCAAAGATCACTATCTCCCAAAAGCAACTAAAGCATAGTGAGGAGCTACTCACGTTCTTTCATCAAATTCCTGTTAATATGGGAGAACTCTTGTGTCTATGCTTAATGTACAACTTGCCTAAATACACATGAGAGATTATACAACCTTAGAACACTTTCCCACCAGGAGATTCGAACCCTTGCCAGCACAGAAGCCTTACAGCAACTGGCATAACTGGTACGTCTTTAACCCACTGCACCACAGCTCAGACCCTTAAAAGAGATGGTAACTTCGGAGTATTTCACTTCCAAAGATCACCATCTCCCAAGGGCAACTAGAGCATAGTGAGAGGCACTCACGTTCTTTCATCAAATTCCTGTTAATATGGGAGAACTCTGTTTCTATGCTTAATGCACAACTTGCCTAAACACGCAAGAGAGATTATACAACTTTAGAACACTTTCCCACCTGGAGATTTGACCCCTAGCCAGCACAGAAGCCTTACAGCAACTGGCATAACTGGTACGCCTTTAACCCATTGCATCACAGCTCAGACCCATAAAAGAGATGGTAACTTCGGAGTATTTCACCTGCAAAGATCACTATCTCCCAAAAGCAACTAAAGCATAGTGAGGAGCTACTCACGTTCTTTCATCAAATTCCTGTTAATATGGGAGAACTCTGTGTCTATGCTTAATGCACAACTTGCCTAAACACGCAAGAGAGATTATACAACCTTAGAACAATTTCCCACCAGGAGATTCGAACCCTAGCCAGCACTTAAGCCTTACAGCAACTGCCATAACTGGTACGCCTTTAACCCACTGCACCACAGCTCAGACCCTTAAAAGAGATGGTAACTTCGGAGTATTTCACCTCTAAAGATCACCATCTCCCAAGGTCAACGAGAGCATAGTGAGAGCCTACTCACGTTCTTTCATCAAATTCCTGTTGATATGGGAGAACTCTGTGTCTATGCTTAATGCACAACTTGCCTAAACACGCAAGAAAGATTATACAACCTTAGAACACTTTCCCACCAGGAGATTCGAACCCTAGCCAGCACAGAAGCCTTACAGCAACTGGCATAACTGGTACGCCTTTAGCCCACTGCACCACAGCTCAGACCCTTAAAAAAGGTGGTAATTTCGGAGTATTTCACCTTCAAAGATCATAATCTCCCAAGAGCAACTAGAGCACAGTGAGGAGCTACTCACGTTCTTTCATCAATTTCCTATTAATATGGGAGAACTCTGTGTCTATGCTTAATGCACAACTTGCCTAAACACGCACGAGAGATTATACAACCTTAGAACACTTTCCCACCACGAGATTCGAACCCTAGCCAGCACAGAAGCCTTACAGCAACTGGCATAACTGGTATGCCTTTAACCCACTGCACCACAGCTCAGACCCTTAAAAGAGATGGTAACTTCGGAGTATTTCACCTCCAGAGATCACCACCTCCCAAGGGCAACTAGAGCATAGTGAGGGGCTACTCACATTCTTTCATCAAATTCCTGTTAATATGGAAGAACTCTGTGTCTATGCTTAATGCACAACTTGCCTAAACAGGCAAGAGAGATTGTACAACATTAGAACACTTTCCCACCAGGAGATTCGAACCCTAGCCAGCACAGAAGCCTTACAGCAACTGGCATAACTGGTACGCCTTTAGCCCACTGCACTACAGCTCAGACTCTTAAAAGAGATGGTAACTTCGGAGTATTTCACCTTCAAAGATCACCATCTCCCAAGGGCAACTAGAGCATAGTGAGAGGCCAATCACGTTCTTTCATCAAATTCCTGTTAATATGGGAGAACTCTTGTGTCCATGCTTAATGTACAACTTGCCTAAATACACATGAGAGATTATACAACCTTAGAACACTTTCCCACCAGGAGATTCGAACCCTTGCCAGCACAGAAGCCTTACAGCAACTGGCATAACTGGTACGTCTTTAACCCACTGCACCACAGCTCAGACCCTTAAAAGAGATGGTAACTTCGGAGTATTTCACTTCCAAAGATCACCATCTCCCAAGGGCAACGAGAGCATAGTGAGGGGCACTCACGTTCTTTCATCAAATTCCTGTTAATATGGGAGAACTCTGTTTCTATGCTTAATGCACAACTTGCCTAAACACGCAAGAGAGATTATACAACTTTAGAACACTTTCCCACCTGGAGATTTGACCCCTAGCCAGCACAGAAGCCTTACAGCAACTGGCATAACTGGTATGCCTTTAACCCATTGCATCACAGCTCAGACCCATAAAAGAGATGGTAACTTCGGAGTATTTCACCTGCAAAGATCACTATCTCCCAAAAGCAACTAAAGCATAGTGAGGAGCTACTCACGTTCTTTCATCAAATTCCTGTTGATATGGGAGAACTCTGTGTCTATGCTTAATGCACAACTTGCCTAAACACGCAAGAAAGATTATACAACCTTAGAACACTTTCCCACCAGGAGATTCGAACCCTAGCCAGCACAGAAGCCTTACAGCAACTGGCATAACTGGTACGCCTTTAGCCCACTGCACCACAGCTCAGACCCTTAAAAAAGGTGGTAATTTCGGAGTATTTCACCTTCAAAGATCATAATCTCCCAAGAGCAACTAGAGCACAGTGAGGGGCTAATCACGTTCTTTCATCAAATTCCTGTTAATATGGGAGAACTCTGTGTCTATGCTTAATGCAAAACTTGCCTAAACATGCAAGAGAGATTATACAACACTAGAACACTTTCCCACCACGAGATTCGAACCCTAGCCAGCACAGAAGCCTTACAGCAACTGGCATAACTGGTACGCCTTTAGCCCACTGCACCACAGCTCAGACCCTTAAAAAAGGTGGTAATTTTGGAGTATTTCACCTTCAAAGATCATAATCTCCCAAGAGCAACTAGAGCACAGTGAGGGGCTAATCACGTTCTTTCATCAAATTCCTGTTAATATGGGAGAACTCTGTGTCTATGCTTAATGCAAAACTTGCCTAAACATGCAAGAGAGATTATACAACACTAGAACACTTTCCCACCACGAGATTCGAACCCTAGCCAGCAGAGAAGCCTTACAGCAACTGGCATAACTGGTACGCCTTTAGCCCACTGCACCACAGCTCAGACCCTTAAAATAGATGTTAACTTTGGAGTATTTCACCTTCAAAGATCACCATCTTCCAAGGGCAATGAGAGCATAGTGAGGGGCACTCACGTTCTTTCATCAAATTCCTGTTAATATGGGAGAACTCTGTTTCTATGCTTAATGCACAACTTGCCTAAACACGCAAGAGAGATTATACAACTTTAGAACACTTTCCCACCAGGAGATTCGAACCCTAGCCAGCACAGAAGCCTTACAGCAACTGGCATAACTGGTACGCCTTTAGCTTACTGCACCACAGCTCAGACCCTTAAAAGAGATGGTAACTTCGGAGTATTTCACCTTCAAAGATCACCATCTCCCAAGGGCAACTAGAGCATAGTGAGAGGCTAATCACGTTTTTTCATCAAATTCCTGGTAATATGGGAGAACTCTTGTGTCTATGCTTAATGCACAACTTGCCTAAATACACAAGAGAGATTATACAACCTTAGAACACTTTCCCACCAGGAGATTCGAACCCTTGCCAGCACAGAAGCCTTACAGCAACTGGCATAACTGGTA
This sequence comes from Procambarus clarkii, assembly GCF_040958095.1. Lineage (NCBI taxonomy): Eukaryota > Metazoa > Arthropoda > Malacostraca > Decapoda > Cambaridae > Procambarus > Procambarus clarkii. Next base: position 1,674,475 of record NC_091220.1, read on the forward strand.
CGTCTTTAACCCACTGCACCACAGCTCAGACCCTTAAAAGAGATGGTAACTTCGGAGTATTTCACTTCCAAAGATCACCATCTCCCAAGGGCAACGAGAGCATAGTGAGAGGCTACTCACGTTCTTTCATCAAATTCCTGTTAATATGGGAGAACTCTGTGTTTATGCTTAATGCACAACTTGCCTAAACACGCAAGAGAGATTATACAACCTTAGAACACTTTCCCACCAGGAGATTCGAACCCTAACCAGCACAGAAGCCTTACAGCAACTGGCATAACTGGTATGCCTTTAACCCACTGCAGAAAAGCTCAGACTCATAAAGAGATGGTAACTTCTGAGTATTTCACTTCCAAAGATCCCCATCTCCCAAGGGCAACGAGAGCATAGTGAGGGGCACTCACGTTCTTTCATCAAATTCCTGTTAATATGGGAGAACTCTGTTTCTATGCTCAATGCACAACTTGCCTAAACATGCAAGAGAGATTGTAAAACCTTAGAACACTTTCCCACCAGGAGATTCGAACCCTAGCCAGCACAGAAGCCTTACAGCAACTGGTATAACTGGTATGCCTTTAACCCACTGCACCACAGCTCAGACTCTTAAAAGAGATGGTAACTTCGGAGTATTTCTCCTCCAAAGATCACCATCTCCCAAGGGCAACGAGAGCATAGTGAGGAGCTACTCACGTTCTTTCATCAATTTCCTATTAATATGGGAGAACTCTGTGTCTATGCTTAATGCACAACTTGCCTAAACAGGCAAGAGAGATTATACAACCTTAGAACACTTTCCCACTAGGAAATTCGAACTCTAGCAAGCACAGAAGCCTTACAGCAACTGGCAAACTGGTATGCCTTTATCCTACTGCATCACAGCTCAGACCCTTAAAAGAGATGGAAACTTCGGAGTATTTCACCTCCAGAGATCACCACCTTCCAAGGGCAACTAGAGCATAGTGAGGGGCTACTCACATTCTTTCATCAAATTCCTGTTAATATGGGAGAACTCTGTGTCTATGCTTAATGCACAACTTGCCTAAACAGGCAAGAGAGATTATACAACCTTAGAACACTTTCCCACCAGGAGATTGGAACCCTTGCCAGCACAGAAGCCTTACAGCAACTGGCATAACTGGTACGCCTTTAGCCCACTGCACCACAGCTCAGACCTTTAAAAGAGATGGTAACTTCGGAGTATTTCACCTTCAAAGATCACCATCTCCCAAGGGCAACTAGAGCATAGTGATTGGCTAATCACGTTCTTTCATCAAATTCCTGTTAATATGGGAGAACTCTGTGTCCTTGCTTAATGCACAATTTGCCTAAACATGCAAGTGAGATTGTACAACATTAGAACACTTTCCCACCAGGAGATTGGAACCCTAGCCAGCACAGAAGCCTTACAGCAACTGGCATAACTGGTACGCCTTTAGCCCACTGTACTACAGCTCAGACCCATAAAAGAGATGGTAACTTCGGAGTATTTCACCTCCAAAGATCACCATCTCCCAAGGGCAACGAGAGAATAGTGAGGGGCTACTCACGTTCTTTCATCAAATTCCTGTTAATATGGGAGAACTCTGTGTCTATGCTTAATGCACAACTTGCCTAAACACGCAAGAGAGATTATACAACCTTAGAACACTTTCCCACCAGGAGATTCGAACTCTAGCCAGCACAGAAGCCTTACAGCAACTGGCAAACTGGTACGCCTTTATCCTACTGCACCACAGCTCAGACCCTTAAAAGAGATGGTAACTTCGGAGTATTTCACCTCCAAAGATCACAATCTCCCAAGGGCAACGAGAGCATAGTGAGGGGCTACTCACGTTCTTTCATCAAATTCCTGTTAATATGGGAGAACTCTGTTTCTATGCTCAATGCACAACTTGCCTAAACATGCAAGAGAGATTGTAAAACCTTAGAACACTTTCCCACCAGGAGATTCGAACCCTAGCCAGCACAGAAGCCTTACAGCAACTGGTATGGCAGTTGCCATACCCTTACAGCAAGGGTATGCCTTTAACCCACTGCACCACAGCTCAGACTCTTAAAAGAGATGGTAACTTCGGAGTATTTCTCCTCCAAAGATCACCATCTCCCAAGGGCAACGAGAGCATAGTGAGGAGCTACTCACGTTCTTTCATCAATTTCCTATTAATATGGGAGAACTCTGTGTCTATGCTTAATGCACAACTTGCCTAAACACGCACGAGAGATTATACAACCTTAGAACACTTTCCCACCAGGAGATTCGAACCCTAGCCAGCACAGACGCCTTACAGCAACTGGCATAACTGGTACGCCTTTAACCCATTGCATCACAGCTCAGACCCATAAAAGAGATGGTAACTTCGGAGTATTTCACCTGCAAAGATCACTATCTCCCAAAAGCAACTAAAGCATAGTGAGGAGCTACTCACGTTCTTTCATCAAATTCCTGTTAATATGGGAGAACTCTTGTGTCTATGCTTAATGTACAACTTGCCTAAATACACATGAGAGATTATACAACCTTAGAACACTTTCCCACCAGGAGATTCGAACCCTTGCCAGCACAGAAGCCTTACAGCAACTGGCATAACTGGTACGACTTTAACCCACTGCACCACAGCTCAGACCCTTAAAAGAGATGGTAACTTCGGAGTATTTCACTTCCAAAGATCACCATCTCCCAAGGGCAACTAGAGCATAGTGAGGGGCACTCACGTTCTTTCATCAAATTCCTGTTAATATGGGAGAACTCTGTTTCTATGCTTAATGCACAACTTGCCTAAACACGCAAGAGAGATTATACAACTTTAGAACACTTTCCCACCTGGAGATTTGACCCCTAGCCAGCACAGAAGCCTTACAGCAACTGGCATAACTGGTACGCCTTTAACCCATTGCATCACAGCTCAGACCCATAAAAGAGATGGTAACTTCGGAGTATTTCACCTGCAAAGATCACTATCTCCCAAAAGCAACTAAAGCATAGTGAGGAGCTACTCACGTTCTTTCATCAAATTCCTGTTAATATGGGAGAACTCTGTGTCTATGCTTAATGCACAACTTGCCTAAACACGCAAGAGAGATTATACAACCTTAGAACAATTTCCCACCAGGAGATTCGAACCCTAGCCAGCACTTAAGCCTTACAGCAACTGCCATAACTGGTACGCCTTTAACCCACTGCACCACAGCTCAGACCCTTAAAAGAGATGGTAACTTCGGAGTATTTCACCTCTAAAGATCACCATCTCCCAAGGTCAACGAGAGCATAGTGAGAGCCTACTCACGTTCTTTCATCAAATTCCTGTTGATATGGGAGAACTCTGTGTCTATGCTTAATGCACAACTTGCCTAAACACGCAAGAAAGATTATACAACCTTAGAACACTTTCCCACCAGGAGATTCGAACCCTAGCCAGCACAGAAGCCTTACAGCAACTGGCATAACTGGTACGCCTTTAGCCCACTGCACCACAGCTCAGACCCTTAAAAAAGGTGGTAATTTCGGAGTATTTCACCTTCAAAGATCATAATCTCCCAAGAGCAACTAGAGCACAGTGAGGGGCTAATCACGTTCTTTCATCAAATTCCTGTTAATATGGGAGAACTCTGTGTCTATGCTTAATGCAAAACTTGCCTAAACATGCAAGAGAGATTATACAACACTAGAACACTTTCCCACCACGAGATTCGAACCCTAGCCAGCAGAGAAGCCTTACAGCAACTGGCATAACTGGTACGCCTTTAGCCCACTGCACCACAGCTCAGACCCTTAAAATAGATGTTAACTTCGGAGTATTTCACCTTCAAAGATCTCCATCTTCCAAGGGCAATGAGAGCATAGTGAGGGGCACTCACGTTCTTTCATCAAATTCCTGTTAATATGGGAGAACTCTAATTCTATGCTTAATGCACAACTTGCCTAAACACGCAAGAGAGATTATACAACTTTAGAACACTTTCCCACCAGGAGATTCGAACCCTAGCCAGCACAGAAGCCTTACAGCAACTGGCATAACTGGTACGCCTTTAGCTACTGCACCACAGCTCAGACCCTTAAAAGAGATGGTAACTTCGGAGTATTTCACCTTCAAAGATCACCATCTCCCAAGGGCAACTAGAGCATAGTGAGAGGCTAATCACGTTTTTTCATCAAATTCCTGGTAATATGGGAGAACTCTTGTGTCTATGCTTAATGCACAACTTGCCTAAATACACAAGAGAGATTATACAACCTTAGAACACTTTCCCACCAGGAGATTCGAACCCTTGCCAGCACAGAAGCCTTACAGCAACTGGCATAACTGGTACGTCTTTAACCCACTGCACCACAGCTCAGACCCTTAAAAGAGATGGTAACTTCGGAGTATTTCACTTCCAAAGATCACCATCTCCCAAGGGCAACGAGAGCATAGTGAGAGGCTACTCACGTTCTTTCATCAAATTCCTGTTAATATGGGAGAACTCTGTGTCTATGCTTATGGCACAACTTGCCTAAACACGCACGAGAGATTATACAACCTTAGAACACTTTCCCACCACGAGATTCGAACCCTTGCCAGCACAGAAGCCTTACAGCAACTGGCAAGCCTTTAACCTACTGCACCACAGCTCAGACCCTTAAAAGAGAGTGTAACTTCGGAGTATTTCACCTCCAAAGATCACCATCTCCCAAGGGCAACTAGAGCATAGTGAGGGGCTACTCACTTTCTTTCATCAAATTCCTGTTAATATGGGAGAACTCTGTGTTTATGCTTAATGCACAACTTGCCTAAACACGCAAGAGAGATTATACAACCTTAGAACACTTTCCCACCAGGAGATTCGAACCCTAACCAGCACAGAAGCCTTACAGCAAATGGCATAACTGGTATGCCTTTAACCCACTGCAGAAAAGCTCAGACTCTTAAAGAGATGGTAACTTCGGAGTATTTCACTTCCAAAGATCCCCATCTCCCAAGGGCAACGAGAGCATAGTGAGGGGCACTCACGTTCTTTCATCAAATTCCTGTTAATATGGGAGAACTCTGTTTCTATGCTCAATGCACAACTTGCCTTAACATGCAAGAGAGATTGTAAAACCTTAGAACACTTTCCCACCAGGAGATTCGAACCCTAGCCAGCACAGAAGCCTTACAGCAACTGGTATAACTGGTATGCCTTTAACCCACTGCACCACAGCTCAGACTCTTAAAAGAGATGGTAACTTCGGAGTATTTCTCCTCCAAAGATCACCATCTCCCAAGGGCAACGAGAGCATAGTGAGGAGCTACTCACGTTCTTTCATCAATTTCCTATTAATATGGGAGAACTCTGTGTCTATGCTTAATGCACAACTTGCCTAAACACGCAAGAAAGATTATACAACCTTAGAACACTTTCCCACTAGGAAATTCGAACTCTAGCAAGCACAGAAGCCTTACAGCAACTGGCAAACTGGTACACCTTTATCCTACTGCATCACAGCTCAGACCCGTAAAAGAGATGGTAACTTCGGAGTATTTCACCTCCAGAGATCACCACCTCCCAAGGGCAACTAGAGCATAGTGAGGGGCTACTCACATTCTTTCATCAAATTCCAGTTAATATGGGAGAACTCTGTGTCTATGCTTAATGCACAACTTGCCTAAACAGGCAAGAGAGATTATACAACCTTAGAACACTTTCCCACTAGGAAATTCGAACTCTAGCAAGCACAGAAGCCTTACAGCAACTGGCAAACTGGTATGCCTTTATCCTACTGCATCACAGCTCAGACCCTTAAAAGAGATGGAAACTTCGGAGTATTTCACCTCCAGAGATCACCACCTTCCAAGGGCAACTAGAGAATAGTGAGGGGCTACTCACATTCTTTCATCAAATTCCTGTTAATATGGGAGAACTCTGTGTCTATGCTTAATGCACAACTTGCCTAAACAGGCAAGAGAGATTATACAACCTTAGAACACTTTCCCACCAGGAGATTGGAACCCTTGCCAGCACAGAAGCCTTACAGCAACTGGCATAACTGGTACGCCTTTAGCCCACTGCACCACAGCTCAGACCTTTAAAAGAGATGGTAACTTCGGAGTATTTCACCTTCAAAGATCACCATCTCCCAAGGGCAACTAGAGCATAGTGATTGGCTAATCACGTTCTTTCATCAATTTCCTGTTAATATGGGAGAACTCTGTGTCCTTGCTTAATGCACAATTTGCCTAAACATGCAAGTGAGATTGTACAACATTAGAACACTTTCCCACCAGGAGATTCGAACCCTAGCCAGCACAGAAGCCTTACAGCAACTGGCATAACTGGTACGCCTTTAGCCCACTGTACTACAGCTCAGACCCATAAAAGAGATGGTAACTTCGGAGTATTTCACCTCCAAAGATCACCATCTCCCAAGGGCAACGAGAGAATAGTGAGGGGCTACTCACGTTCTTTCATCAAATTCCTGTTAATATGGGAGAACTCTGTGTCTATGCTTAATGCACAACTTGCCTAAACACGCAAGAGAGATTATACAACCTTAGAACACTTTCCCACCAGGAGATTCGAACTCTACCCAGCACAGAAGCCTTACAGCAACTGGCAAACTGGTACGCCTTTATCCTACTGCACCACAGCTCAGACCCTTAAAAGAGATGGTAACTTCGGAGTATTTCACCTCCAAAGATCACAATCTCCCAAGGGCAACGAGAGCATAGTGAGGGGCTACTCACGTTCTTTCATCAAATTCCTGTTAATATGGGAGAACTCTGTGTCTATGCTCAATGCACAACTTGCCTAAACATGCAAGAGAGATTGTAAAACCTTAGAACACTTTCCCACCAGGAGATTCGAACCCTAGCCAGCACAGAAGCCTTACAGCAACTGGTATAACTGGTATGCCTTTAACCCACTGCACCACAGCTCAGACTCTTAAAAGAGATGGTAACTTCGGAGTATTTCTCCTCCAAAGATCACCATCTCCCAAGGGCAACGAGAGCATAGTGAGGAGCTACTCACGTTCTTTCATCAATTTCCTATTAATATGGGAGAACTCTGTGTCTATGCTTAATGCACAACTTGCCTAAACACGCAAGAAAGATTATACAACCTTAGAACACTTTCCCACTAGGAAATTCGAACTCTAGCAAGCACAGAAGCCTTACAGCAACTGGCAAACTGGTACACCTTTATCCTACTGCATCACAGCTCAGACCCTTAAAAGAGATGGTAACTTCGGAGTATTTCACCTCCAGGGATCACCACCTCCCAACGGCAACTAGAGCATAGTGAGGGGCTACTCACGTTCTTTCATCAAATTCCTGTTAATATGGGAGAACTCTGTGTCTATGCTTAATGCACAACTTGCCTAAACACGCACGAGAGATTATACAACCTTAGAACACTTTCCCATCACGAGATTCGAACCCTAGCCAGCACAGAAGCCTTACAGCAACTGGCAAGCCTTTAACCTACTGCACCACAGCTCAGACCCTTAAAAGAGATGGTAACATCGGAGTATTTCACCTCCAAAGATCACCATCTCCCAAGGGCAACTAGAGCATAGTGAGGGGCTACTCACTTTCTTTCATCAAATTCCTGTTAATATAGGAGAACTCTGTGTCTATGCTTAATGCACAACTTGCCTAAACACGCACGAGAGATTATACAACCTTTGAACACTTTCCCACCACGAGATTCGAACCCTAGCCAGCACAGAAGCCTTACAGCAACTGGCAAGCCTTTAACCTACTGCACCACAGCTCAGACCCTTAAAAGAGATGGTAACATCGGAGTATTTCACCTCCAAAGATCACCATCTCCCAAGGGCAACGAGAGCATTGTGAGGGGCACTCACGTTCTTTCATCAAATTCCTGTTAATATAGGAGAACTCTGTGTCTATGCTTAATGCACAACTTGCCTAAACACGCACGAGAGATTATACAACCTTAGAACACTTTCCCACCACGAGATTCGAACCCTAGCCAGCACAGAAGCCTTACAGCAACTGGCATAACTGGTACGCCTTTAGCCCACTGCACCACAGCTCAGACCCTTAAAAAAGGTGGTAATTTCGGAGTATTTCACCTTCAAAGATCATAATCTCCCAAGAGCAACTAGAGCACAGTGAGGGGCTAATCACGTTCTTTCATCAAATTCCTGTTAATATGGGAGAACTCTGTGTCTATGCTTAATGCAAAACTTGCCTAAACATGCAAGAGAGATTATACAACACTAGAACACTTTCCCACCACGAGATTCGAACCCTAGCCAGCACAGAAGCCTTACAGCAACTGGCATAACTGGTACGCCTTTAGCCCACTGCACCACAGCTCAGACCCTTAAAAAAGGTGGTAATTTCGGAGTATTTCACCTTCAAAGATGATAATCTCCCAAGAGCAACTAGAGCACAGTGAGGGGCTAATCACGTTCTTTCATCAAATTCCTGTTAATATGGGAGAACTCTGTGTCTATGCTTAATGCAAAACTTGCCTAAACATGCAAGAGAGATTATACAACACTAGAACACTTTCCCACCACGAGATTCGAACCCTAGCCAGCACAGAAGCCTTACAGCAACTGGCATAACTGGTACGCCTTTAGCCCACTGCACCACAGCTCAGACCCTTAAAATAGATGGTAACTTCGGAGTATTTCACCTTCAAAGATCACCATCTTCCAAGGGCAATGAGAGCATAGTGAGGGGCACTCACGTTATTTCATCAAATTCCTGTTAATATGGGAGAACTCTGTTTCTATGCTTAATGCACAACTTGCCTAAACACGCACGAGAGATTATACAACCTTAGAACACTTTCCCACCACGAGATTCGAACCCTAGCCAGCACAGAAGCCTTACAGCAACTGGCAAGCCTTTAACCTACTGCACCACAGCTCAGACCCTTAAAAGAGATGGTAACTTCGGAGTATTTCACCTCCAAAGATCACCATCTCCCAATGGCAACTAGAGCATAGTGAGGGGCTACTCAGTTTCTTTCATCAAATTCCTGTTAATATGGGAGAACTCTGTTTCTATGCTCAATGCACAACTTGCCTAAACATGCAAGAGAGATTGTAAAACCTTAGAACACTTTCCCACCAGGAGATTCGAACCCTAGCCAGCACAGAAGCCTTACAGCAACTGGTATAACTGGTATGCCTTTAACCCACTGCACCACAGCTCAGACTCTTAAAAGAGATGGTAACTTCGGAGTATTTCTCCTCCAAAGATCACCATCTCCCAAGGGCAACGAGAGCATAGTGAGGAGCTACTCACGTTCTTTCATCAATTTCCTATTAATATGGGAGAACTCTGTGTCTATGCTTAATGCACAACTTGCCTAAACACGCAAGAAAGATTATACAACCTTAGAACACTTTCCCACTAGGAAATTCGAACTCTAGCAAGCACAGAAGCCTTACAGCAACTGGCAAACTGGTACACCTTTATCCTACTGCATCACAGCTCAGACCCGTAAAAGAGATGGTAACTTCGGAGTATTTCACCTCCAGAGATCACCACCTCCCAAGGGCAACTAGAGCATAGTGAGGGGCTACTCACATTCTTTCATCAAATTCCAGTTAATATGGGAGAACTCTGTGTCTATGCTTAATGCACAACTTGCCTAAACAGGCAAGAGAGATTATACAACCTTAGAACACTTTCCCACTAGGAAATTCGAACTCTAGCAAGCACAGAAGCCTTACAGCAACTGGCAAACTGGTATGCCTTTATCCTACTGCATCACAGCTCAGACCCTTAAAAGAGATGGAAACTTCGGAGTATTTCACCTCCAGAGATCACCACCTTCCAAGGGCAACTAAAGCATAGTGAGGGGCTACTCACATTCTTTCATCAAATTCCTGTTAATATGGGAGAACTCTGTGTCTATGCTTAATGCACAACTTGCCTAAACAGGCAAGAGAGATTATACAACCTTAGAACACTTTCCCACCAGGAGATTCGAACCCTTGCCAGCACAGAAGCCTTACAGCAACTGGCATAACTGGTACACCTTTATCCTACTGCATCACAGCTCAGACCCGTAAAAGAGATGGTAACTTCGGAGTATTTCACCTCCAGAGATCACCACCTCCCAAGGGCAACTAGAGCATAGTGAGGGGCTACTCACATTCTTTCATCAAATTCCTGTTAATATGGGAGAACTCTGTGTCTATGCTTAATGCACAATTTGCCTAAACATGCAAGAGAGATTGTACAACATTACTTTCCCACCAGGAGATTCGAACCCTAGCCAGCACAGAAGCCTTACAGCAACTGGCATAACTGGTACGCCTTTAGCCCACTGTACTACAGCTCAGACCCATAAAAGAGATGGTAACTTCGGAGTATTTCACCTCCAAAGATCACCATCTCCCAAGGGCAACGAGAGAATAGTGAGGGGCTACTCACGTTCTTTCATCAAATTCCTGTTAATATGGGAGAACTCTGTGTCTATGCTTAATGCACAACTTGCCTAAACACGCAAGAGAGATTATACAACCTTAGAACACTTTCCCACCAGGAGATTCGAACTCTAGCCAGCACAGAAGCCTTACAGCAACTGGCAAACTGGTACGCCTTTATCCTACTGCACCACAGCTCAGACCCTTAAAAGAGATGGTAACTTCGGAGTATTTCACCTCCAAAGATCACCATCTCCCAAGGGCAACGAGAGCATAGTGAGGGGCTACTCACGTTCTTTCATCAAATTCCTGTTAATATGGGAGAACTCTGTGTCTATGCTCAATGCACAACTTGCCTAAACATGCAAGAGAGAGATTGTAAAACCTTAGAACACTTTCCCACCAGGAGATTCGAACCCTAGCCAGCACAGAAGCCTTACAGCAACTGGTATAACTGGTATGCCTTTAACCCACTGCACCACAGCTCAGACTCTTAAAAGAGATGGTAACTTCGGAGTATTTCTCCTCCAAAGATCACCATCTCCCAAGGGCAACGAGAGCATAGTGAGGAGCTACTCACGTTCTTTCATCAATTTCCTATTAATATGGGAGAACTCTGTGTCTATGCTTAATGCACAACTTGCCTAAACACGCAAGAAAGATTATACAACCTTAGAACACTTTCCCACTAGGAAATTCGAACTCTAGCAAGCACAGAAGCCTTACAGCAACTGGCAAACTGGTACACCTTTATCCTACTGCATCACAGCTCAGACCCTTAAAAGAGATGGTAACTTCGGAGTATTTCACCTCCAGAGATCACCACCTCCCAACGGCAACTAGAGCATAGTGAGGGGCTCCTCACGTTCTTTCATCAAATTCCTGTTAATATAGGAGAACTCTGTGTCTATGCTTAATGCACAACTTGCCTAAACACGCAGGAGAGATTATACAACCTTAGAACACTTTCCCACCAGGAGATTTGAACCCTTGCCAGCACAGAAGCCTTACAGCAACTGGCATAACTGGTACGTCATTAACCCACTGCACCACAGCTCAGACCCTTAAAAGAGATGGTAACTTCGGAGTATTTCACTTCCAAAGATCACCATCTCCCAAGGGCAACGAGAGCATTGTGAGGGGCTAGTCACGTTCTTTCATCAAATTCCTGTTAATATAGGAGAACTCTGTGTCTATGCTTAATGCACAACTTGCCTAAACACGCACGAGAGATTATACAACCTTAGAACACTTTCCCACCACGAGATTCGAACCCTAGCCAGCACAGAAGCCTTACAGCAACTGGCAAGCCTTTAACCTACTGCACCACAGCTCAGACCCTTAAAAGAGATGGTAACATCGGAGTATTTCACCTCCAAAGATCACCATCTCCCAAGGGCAACTAGAGCATAGTGAGGGGCTACTCACTTTCTTTCATCAAATTCCTTGGTAATATAGGAGAACTCTGTTTCTATGCTTAATGCACAACTTGCCTAAACACGCAAGAGAGATTATACAACCTTAGAACACTTTCCCACCAGGAGATTCGAACCCTAGCCAGCACAGAAGCCTTACAGCAACTGGCATAACTGGTACGCCTTTAGCTCACTGCACCACAGCTCAGACCCTTAAAAGAGATGGTAACTTCGGAGTATTTCACTTCCAAAGATCACCATCTCCCAAGGGCAACGAGAGCATTGTGAGGGGCACTCACGTTCTTTCATCAAATTCCTGTTAATATAGGAGAACTCTGTGTCTATGCTTAATGCACAACTTGCCTAAACACGCACGAGAGATTATACAACCTTAGAACACTTTCCCACCACGAGATTCGAACCCTAGCCAGCACAGAAGCCTTACAGCAACTGGCAAACCTTTAACCTACTGCACCACAGCTCAGACCCTTAAAAGAGATGGTAACATCGGAGTATTTCACCTCCAAAGATCACCATCTCCCAAGGGCAACTAGAGCATAGTGAGGGGCTACTCGCTTTCTTTCATCAAATTCCTGTTAATATGGGAGAACTCTGTGTCTATGCTTAATGCACAACTTGCCTAAACACGCAAGAGAGATTATACAACCTTAGAACACTTTCCCACCAGGAGATTCGAACCCTTGCCAGCACAGAAGCCTTACAGCAACTGGCATAACTGGTACGCCTTTAGCCCACTGCACCACAGCTCAGACCTTTAAAAGAGATGGTAACTTCGGAGTATTCCCCTTCAAAGATCACCATCTCCCAAGGGCAACTAGAGCATAGTGATTGGCTAATCACGTTCTTTCATCAAATTCCTGTTAATATGGGAGAACTCTGTGTCTATGCTTAATGCACAATTTGCCTAAACATGCAAGAGAGATTGTACAACATTAGAACACTTTCCCACCAGGAGATTCGAACCCTAGCCAGCACAGAAGCCTTACAGCAACTGGCATAACTGGTACGCCTTTAGCCCACTGTACTACAGCTCAGACCCATAAAAGAGATGGTAACTTCGGAGTATTTCACCTCCAAAGATCACCATCTCCCAAGGGCAACGAGAGAATAGTGAGGGGCTACTCACGTTCTTTCATCAAATTCCTGTTAATATGGGAGAACTCTGTGTCTATGCTTAATGCACAACTTGCCTAAACACGCAAGAGAGATTATACAACCTTAGAACACTTTCCCACCAGGAGATTCGAACTCTAGCCAGCACAGAAGCCTTACAGCAACTGGCAAACTGGTACGCCTTTATCCTACTGCACCACAGCTCAGACCCTTAAAAGAGATGGTAACTTCGGAGTATTTCACCTCCAAAGATCACCATCTCCCAAGGGCAACGAGAGCATAGTGAGGGGCTACTCACGTTCTTTCATCAAATTCCTGTTAATATGGGAGAACTCTGTGTCTATGCTCAATGCACAACTTGCCTAAACATGCAAGAGAGAGATTGTAAAACCTTAGAACACTTTCCCACCAGGAGATTCGAACCCTAGCCAGCACAGAAGCCTTACAGCAACTGGTATAACTGGTATGCCTTTAACGCACTGCACCACAGCTCAGACTCTTAAAAGAGATGGTAACTTCGGAGTATTTCTCCTCCAAAGATCACCATCTCCCAAGGGCAACGAGAGCATAGTGAGGAGCTACTCACGTTCTTTCATCAATTTCCTATTAATATGGGAGAACTCTGTGTCTATGCTTAATGCACAACTTGCCTAAACACGCAAGAAAGATTATACAACCTTAGAACACTTTCCCACTAGGAAATTCGAACTCTAGCAAGCACAGAAGCCTTACAGCAACTGGCAAACTGGTACACCTTTATCCTACTGCATCACAGCTCAGACCCTTAAAAGAGATGGTAACTTCGGAGTATTTCACCTCCAGAGATCACCACCTCCCAACGGCAACTAGAGCATAGTGAGGGGCTACTCACGTTCTTTCATCAAATTCCTGTTAATATAGGAGAACTCTGTGTCTATGCTTAATGCACAACTTGCCTAAACACGCAGGAGAGATTATACAACCTTAGAACACTTTCCCACCAGGAGATTTGAACCCTTGCCAGCACAGAAGCCTTACAGCAACTGGCATAACTGGTACGTCATTAACCCACTGCACCACAGCTCAGACCCTTAAAAGAGATGGTAACTTCGGAGTATTTCACTTCCAAAGATCACCATCTCCCAAGGGCAACGAGAGCATTGTGAGGGGCTAGTCACGTTCTTTCATCAAATTCCTGTTAATATAGGAGAACTCTGTGTCTATGCTTAATGCACAACTTGCCTAAACACGCACGAGAGATTATACAACCTTAGAACACTTTCCCACCACGAGATTCGAACCCTAGCCAGCACAGAAGCCTTACAGCAACTGGCAAGCCTTTAACCTACTGCACCACAGCTCAGACCCTTAAAAGAGATGGTAACATCGGAGTATTTCACCTCCAAAGATCACCATCTCCCAAGGGCAACTAGAGCATAGTGAGGGGCTACTCACTTTCTTTCATCAAATTCCTTGGTAATATAGGAGAACTCTGTTTCTATGCTTAATGCACAACTTGCCTAAACACGCAAGAGAGATTATACAACCTTAGAACACTTTCCCACCAGGAGATTCGAACCCTAGCCAGCACAGAAGCCTTACAGCAACTGGCATAACTGGTACGCCTTTAGCTCACTGCACCACAGCTCAGACCCTTAAAAGAGATGGTAACTTCGGAGTATTTCACTTCCAAAGATCACCATCTCCCAAGGGCAACGAGAGCATTGTGAGGGGCACTCACGTTCTTTCATCAAATTCCTGTTAATATAGGAGAACTCTGTGTCTATGCTTAATGCACAACTTGCCTAAACACGCACGAGAGATTATACAACCTTAGAACACTTTCCCACCACGAGATTCGAACCCTAGCCAGCACAGAAGCCTTACAGCAACTGGCAAACCTTTAACCTACTGCACCACAGCTCAGACCCTTAAAAGAGATGGTAACATCGGAGTATTTCACCTCCAAAGATCACCATCTCCCAAGGGCAACTAGAGCATAGTGAGGGGCTACTCGCTTTCTTTCATCAAATTCCTGTTAATATGGGAGAACTCTGTGTCTATGCCTAATGCACAACTTGCCTAAACACGCAAGAGAGATTATACAACCTTAGAACACTTTCCCACCAGGAGATTCGAACCCTTGCCAGCACAGAAGCCTTACAGCAACTGGCATAACTGGTACGTCTTTAACCCACTGCACCACAGCTCAGACCCTTAAAAGAGATGGTAACTTCGGAGTATTTCTCCTCCAAAGATCACCATCTCCCAAGGGCAACGAGAGCATAGTGAGGAGCTACTCACGTTCTTTCATCAATTTCCTATTAATATGGGAGAACTCTGTTTCTATGCTCAATGCACAACTTGCCTAAACATGCAAGAGAGATTATAAAACCTTAGAACACTTTCCCACTAGGAGATTCGAACCCTAGCCAGCACAGACGCCTTACAGCAACTGGCATAACTGGTACGCCTTTAGCCCACTGCACCACAGCTCAGACCTTTAAAAGAGATGGTAACTTCGGAGTATTTCACCTTCAAAGATCACCATCTCCCAAGGGCAACTAGAGCATAGTGATTGGCTAATCACGTTCTTTCATCAAATTCCTGTTAATATGGGAGAACTCTGTGTCTATGCTTAATGCACAACTTGCCTAAACATGCAAGAGAGATTGTACAACATTAGAACACTTTCCCACCAGGAGATTCGAACCCTAGCCAGCACAGAAGCCTTACAGCAACTGGCATAACTGGTACGCCTTTAGCCCACTGCACTACAGCTCAGACTCTTAAAAGAGATGGTAACTTCGTAGTATTTCACCTTCAAAGATCACCATCTCCCAAGGGCAACTAGAGCATAGTGAGAGGCCAATCACGTTCTTTCATCAAATTCCTGTTAATATGGGAGAACTTTGTGTCTATGCTTAATGCACAACTTGCCTAAACATGCAAGAGAGATTGTACAACATTAGAACACTTTCCCACCAGGAGATTCGAACCCTTGCCAGCACAGAAGCCTTACAGCAACTGGCATAACTGGTACGTCTTTAACCCACTGCACCACAGCTCAGACCCTTAAAAGAGATGGTAACTTCGGAGTATTTCACTTCCAAAGATCACCATCTCCCAAGGGCAACGAGAGCATAGTGAGGGGCACTCACGTTCTTTCATCAAATTCCTGTTAATATGGGAGAACTCTGTTTCTATGCTTAATGCACAACTTGCCTAAACACGCAAGAGAGATTATACAACCTTAGAACACTTTCCCACCAGGAGATTCGAACCCTTGCCAGCACAGAAGCCTTACAGCAACTGGCATAACTGGTACGTCTTTAACCCACTGCACCACAGCTCAGACCCTTAAAAGAGATGGTAACTTCGGAGTATTTCACTTCCAAAGATCACCATCTCCCAAGGGCAACGAGAGCATAGTGAGGGGCACTCACGTTCTTTCATCAAATTCCTGTTAATATGGGAGAACTTTGTGTCTATGCTTAATGCACAACTTGCCTAAACATGCAAGAGAGATTGTACAACATTAGAACACTTTCCCACCAGGAGATTCGAACCCTTGCCAGCACAGAAGCCTTACAGCAACTGGCATAACTGGTACGCCTTTAACCTATTGCATCACAGCTCAGACCCATAAAAGAGATGGTAACTTCGGAGTATTTCACCTGCAAAGATCACTATCTCCGAAAAGCAACTAAAGCATAGTGAGGAGCTACTCACGTTCTTTCATCAAATTCCTGTTAATATGGGAGAACTCTGTGTCTATGCTTAATGCACAACTTGCATAAACACGCAAGAAAGATTATACAACCTTAGAACACTTTCCCACCAGGAGATTCGAAGCCTAGCCAGCACAGAAGCCTTACAGCAACTGGCATAACTGGTACGCCTTTAGCCCACTGCACCACAGCTCAGACCCTTAAAAATGGTGGTAATTTCGGAGTATTTCACCTTCAAAGATCATAATCTCCCAAGAGCAACTAGAGCACAGTGAGGGGCTAATCACGTTCTTTCATCAAATTCCTGTTAATATGGGAGAACTCTGTGTCTATGCTTAATGCAAAACTTGCCTAAACATGCAAGAGAGATTATACAACACTAGAACACTTTCCCACCACGAGATTCGAACCCTAGCCAGCACAGAAGCCTTACAGCAACTGGCATAACTGGTACGCCTTTAGCCCACTGCACCACAGCTCAGACCCTTAAAATAGATGGTAACTTCGGAGTATTTCACCTTCAAAGATCACCATCTTCCAAGGGCAATGAGAGCATAGTGAGGGGCACTCACGTTCTTTCATCAAATTCCTGTTAATATGGGAGAACTCTGTTTCTATGCTTAATGCACAACTTGCCTAAACACGCAAGAGAGATTATACAACTTTAGAACACTTTCCCACCAGGAGATTCGAACCCTAGCCAGCACAGAAGCCTTACAGCAACTGGCATAACTGGTACGCCTTTAGCCCACTGCACCACAGCTCAGACCCTTAAAAGAGATGGTAACTTCGGAGTATTTCACCTTCAAAGATCACCATCTCCCAAGGGCAACTAGAGCATAGTGAGAGGCTAATCACGTTTTTTCATCAAATTCCTGGTAATATGGGAGAACTCTTGTGTCTATGCTTAATGCACAACTTGCCTAAATACACAAGAGAGATTATACAACCTTAGAACACTTTCCCACCAGGAGATTCGAACCCTTGCCAGCACAGAAGCCTTACAGCAACTGGCATAACTGGTACGTCTTTAACCCACTGCACCACAGCTCAGACCCTTAAAAGAGATGGTAACTTCGGAGTATTTCACTTCCAAAGATCACCATCTCCCAAGGGCATCGAGAGCATAGTGAGAGGCTACTCACGTTCTTTCATCAAATTCCTGTTAATATGGGAGAACTCTGTGTCTATGCTTAATGCACAACTTGCCTAAACACGCACGAGAGATTATACAACCTTAGAACACTTTCCCACCACGAGATTCGAACCCTAGCCAGCACAGAAGCCTTACAGCAACTGGCAAGCCTTTAACCTACTGCACCACAGCTCAGACCCTTAAAGGAGATGGTAACTTCGGAGTATTTCACCTCCAAAGATCACCATCTCCCAAGGGCAACTAGAGCATAGTGAGGGGCTACTCACATTCTTTCATCAAATTCCTGTTAATATGGGAGAACTCTGTGTCTATGCTTAATGCACAACTTGCCTAAACACGGCAAGAGAGATTATACAACCTTAGAACACTTTCCCACCAGGAGATTCGAACCCTAGCCAGCACAGAAGCCTTACAGCAACTGGCATAACTGGTATGCCTTTAACCCACTGCAGAAAAGCTCAGACTCTTAAAAGAGATGGTAACTTCGGAGTATTTCACCTTCCAAAGATCACCATCTCCCAAGGGCAACGAGAGCATAGTGAGGAGCTACTCACGTTCTTTCATCAATTTCCTGTTAATATGGGAGAACTCTGTGTCTATGCTCAATGCACAACTTGCCTAAACATGCAAGAGAGATTGTAAAACCTTAGAACACTTTCCCACCAGGAGATTCGAACCCTAGCCAGCACAGAAGCCTTACAGCAACTGGTATAACTGGTATGCCTTTAACCCACTGCACCACAGCTCAGACTCTTAAAAGAGATGGTAACTTCGGAGTATTTCTCCTCCAAAGATCACCATCTCCCAAGGGCAACGAGAGCATAGTGAGGAGCTACTCACGTTCTTTCATCAATTTCCTATTAATATGGGAGAACTCTGTGTCTATGCTTAATGCACAACTTGCCTAAACACGCAAGAAAGATTATACAACCTTAGAACACTTTCCCACTAGGAAATTCGAACTCTAGCAAGCACAGAAGCCTTACAGCAACTGGCAAACTGGTACACCTTTATCCTACTGCATCACAGCTCAGACCCGTAAAAGAGATGGTAACTTCGGAGTATTTCACCTCCAGAGATCACCACCTCCCAAGGGCAACTAGAGCATAGTGAGGGGCTACTCACATTCTTTCATCAAATTCCTGTTAATATGGGAGAACTCTGTGTCTATGCTTAATGCACAACTTGCCTAAACAGGCAAGAGAGATTATACAACCTTAGAACACTTTCCCACCAGGAGATTCGAACCTCTAGCCAGCACAGAAGCCTTACAGCAACTGGCATAACTGGTACGCCTTTATCCTACTGCATCACAGCTCAGACCCTTAAAAGAGATGGTAACTTCGGAGTATTTCACCTCAAAGATCACCATCTCCAAGGGCAACTAGAGCATAGTGAGGGGCTACTCACGTTCTTTCATCAAATTCCTGTTAATATGGGAGAACTCTGTGTCTATGCTCAATGCACAACTTGCCTAAACATGCAAGAGAGATTGTAAAACCTTAGAACACTTTCCCACCAGGAGATTCGAACCCTAGCCAGCACAGAAGCCTTACAGCAACTGGTATAACTGGTATGCCTTTAACCCACTGCACCACAGCTCAGACTCTTAAAAGAGATGGTAACTTCGGAGTATTTCTCCTGCAAAGATCACCATCTCCCAAGGGCAACGAGAGCATAGTGAGGAGCTACTCACGTTCTTTCATCAATTTCCTATTAATATGGGAGAACTCTGTGTCTATGCTTAATGCACAACTTGCCTAAACACGCAAGAAAGATTATACAACCTTAGAACACTTTCCCACTAGGAAATTCGAACTCTAGCAAGCACAGAAGCCTTACAGCAACTGGCAAACTGGTACACCTTTATCCTACTGCATCACAGCTCAGACCCTTAAAAGAGATGGTAACTTCGGAGTATTTCACCTCCAGAGATCACCACCTCCCAACGGCAACTAGAGCATAGTGAGGGGCTACTCACGTTCTTTCATCAAATTCCTGTTAATATAGGAGAACTCTGTGTCTATGCTTAATGCACAACTTGCCTAAACACGCAGGAGAGATTATACAACCTTAGAACACTTTCCCACCACGAGATTCGAACCCTAGCCAGCACAGAAGCCTTACTGCAACTGGCAAGCCTTTAACCTACTGCACCACAGCTCAGACCCTTAAAAGAGATGGTAACATCGGAGTATTTCACCTCCAAAGATCACCATCTCCCAAGGGCAACTAGAGCATAGTGAGGGGCTACTCACTTTCTTTCATCAAATTCCTGTTAATATAGGAGAACTCTGTTTCTATGCTTAATGCACAACTTGCCTAAACAGGCAAGAGAGAATATACAACCTTAGAACACTTTCCCTCCAGGAGATTCGAACCCTAGCCAGCACAGAAGCCTTACAGCAACTGGCATAACTGGTACACCTTTAGCCCACTGCACCACAGCTCAGACCCTTAAAAGAGATGGTAACTTCGGAGTATTTCACTTCCAAAGATCACCATCTCCCAAGGGCAACGAGAGCATTGTGAGGGGCACTCACGTTCTTTCATCAAATTCCTGTTAATATAGGAGAACTCTGTGTCTATGCTTAATGCACAACTTGCCTAAACACGCACGAGAGATTATACAACCTTAGAACACTTTCCCACCACGAGATTCGAACCCTAGCCAGCACAGACGCCTTACAGCAACTGGCATAACTGGTACGCCTTTAGCCCACTGCACCACAGCTCAGACCTTTAAAAGAGATGGTAACTTCGGAGTATTTCACCTTCAAAGATCACCATCTCCCAAAAGCAACTAGAGCATAGTGATTGGCTAATCACGTTCTTTCATCAAATTCCTGTTAATATGGGAGAACTCTGTGTCTATGCTTAATGCACAACTTGCCTAAACATGCAAGAGAGATTGTACAACATTAGAACACTTTCCCACCAGGAGATTCGAACCCTAGCCAGCACAGAAGCCTTACAGCAACTAGCATAACTGGTACGCCTTTAGCCCACTGCACTACAGCTCAGACTCTTAAAAGAGATGGTAACTTCGGAGTATTTCACCTTCAAAGATCACCATCTCCCAAGGGCAACTAGAGCATAGTGAGAGGCCAATCACGTTCTTTCATCAAATTCCTGTTAATATGGGAGAACTCTGTGTCTATGCTTAATGCACAACTTGCCTAAACAGGCAAGAGAGATTATACAACCTTAGAACACTTTCCCACTAGGAAATTCGAACTCTAGCAAGCACAGAAGCCTTACAGCAACTGGCAAACTGGTACACCTTTATCCTACTGCATCACAGCTCAGACCCGTAAAAGAGATGGTAACTTCGGAGTATTTCACCTCCAGAGATCACCACCTCCCAAGGGCAACTAGAGCATAGTGAGGGGCTACTCACATTCTTTCATCAAATTCCTGTTAATATGGGAGAACTCTGTGTCTATGCTTAATGCACAACTTGCCTAAACAGGCAAGAGAGATTATACAACCTTAGAACACTTTCCCACTAGGAAATTCGAACTCTAGCAAGCACAGAAGCCTTACAGCAACTGGCAAACTGGTATGCCTTTATCCTACTGCATCACAGCTCAGACCCTTAAAAGAGATGGAAACTTCGGAGTATTTCACCTCCAGAGATCACCACCTTCCAAGGGCAACTAGAGCATAGTGAGGGGCTACTCACATTCTTTCATCAAATTCCTGTTAATATGGGAGAACTCTGTGTCTATGCTTAATGCACAACTTGCCTAAACAGGCAAGAGAGATTATACAACCTTAGAACACTTTCCCACCAGGAGATTCGAACCCTTGCCAGCACAGAAGCCTTACAGCAACTGGCATAACTGGTACGCCTTTAGCCCACTGCACCACAGCTCAGACCTTTAAAAGAGATGGTAACTTCGGAGTATTTCACCTTCAAAGATCACCATCTCCCAAGGGCAACTAGAGCATAGTGATTGGCTAATCACGTTCTTTCATCAAATTCCTGTTAATATGGGAGAACTCTGTGTCTATGCTTAATGCACAATTTGCCTAAACATGCAAGAGAGATTGTACAACATTAGAACACTTTCCCACCAGGAGATTCGAACCCTAGCCAGCACAGAAGCCTTACAGCAACTGGCATAACTGGTACGCCTTTAGCCCACTGTACTACAGCTCAGACCCATAAAAGAGATGGTAACTTCGGAGTATTTCACCTCCAAAGATCACCATCTCCCAAGGGAAACGAGAGAATAGTGAGGGGCTACTCACGTTCTTTCATCAAATTCCTGTTAATATGGGAGAACTCTGTGTCTATGCTTAATGCACAACTTGCCTAAACACGCAAGAGAGATTATACAACCTTAGAACACTTTCCCACCAGGAGATTCGAACTCTAGCCAGCACAGAAGCCTTACAGCAACTGGCAAACTGGTACGCCTTTATCCTACTGCACCACAGCTCAGACCCTTAAAAGAGATGGTAACTTCGGAGTATTTCACCTCCAAAGATCACCATCTCCCAAGGGCAACGAGAGCATAGTGAGGGGCTACTCACGTTCTTTCATCAAATTCCTGTTAATATGGGAGAACTCTGTGTCTATGCTCAATGCACAACTTGCCTAAACATGCAAGAGAGATTGTAAAACCTTAGAACACTTTCCCACCAGGAGATTCGAACCCTAGCCAGCACAGAAGCCTTACAGCAACTGGTATAACTGGTATGCCTTTAACCCACTGCACCACAGCTCAGACTCTTAAAAGAGATGGTAACTTCGGAGTATTTCTCCTGCAAAGATCACCATCTCCCAAGGGCAACGAGAGCATAGTGAGGAGCTACTCACGTTCTTTCATCAATTTCCTATTAATATGGGAGAACTCTGTGTCTATGCTTAATGCACAACTTGCCTAAACACACAAGAAAGATTATACAACCTTAGAACACTTTCCCACTAGGAAATTCGAACTCTAGCAAGCACAGAAGCCTTACAGCAACTGGCAAACTGGTACACCTTTATCCTACTGCATCACAGCTCAGACCCTTAAAAGAGATGGTAACTTCGGAGTATTTCACCTCCAGAGATCACCACCTCCCAACGGCAACTAGAGCATAGTGAGGGGCTACTCACGTTCTTTCATCAAATTCCTGTTAATATAGGAGAACTCTGTGTCTATGCTTAATGCACAACTTGCCTAAACACGCAGGAGAGATTATACAACCTTAGAACACTTTCCCACCACGAGATTCGAACCCTAGCCAGCACAGAAGCCTTACTGCAACTGGCAAGCCTTTAACCTACTGCACCACAGCTCAGACCCTTAAAAGAGATGGTAACATCGGAGTATTTCACCTCCAAAGATCACCATCTCCCAAGGGCAACTAGAGCATAGTGAGGGGCTACTCACTTTCTTTCATCAAATTCCTGTTAATATAGGAGAACTCTGTTTCTATGCTTAATGCACAACTTGCCTAAACAGGCAAGAGAGAATATACAACCTTAGAACACTTTCCCTCCAGGAGATTCGAACCCTAGCCAGCACAGAAGCCTTACAGCAACTGGCATAACTGGTACACCTTTAGCCCACTGCACCACAGCTCAGACCCTTAAAAGAGATGGTAACTTCGGAGTATTTCACTTCCAAAGATCACCATCTCCCAAGGGCAACGAGAGCATTGTGAGGGGCACTCACGTTCTTTCATCAAATTCCTGTTAATATAGGAGAACTCTGTGTCTATGCTTAATGCACAACTTGCCTAAACACGCACGAGAGATTATACAACCTTAGAACACTTTCCCACCACGAGATTCGAACCCTAGCCAGCACAGACGCCTTACAGCAACTGGCATAACTGGTACGCCTTTAGCCCACTGCACCACAGCTCAGACCTTTAAAAGAGATGGTAACTTCGGAGTATTTCACCTTCAAAGATCACCATCTCCCAAAAGCAACTAGAGCATAGTGATTGGCTAATCACGTTCTTTCATCAAATTCCTGTTAATATGGGAGAACTCTGTGTCTATGCTTAATGCACAACTTGCCTAAACATGCAAGAGAGATTGTACAACATTAGAACACTTTCCCACCAGGAGATTCGAACCCTAGCCAGCACAGAAGCCTTACAGCAACTAGCATAACTGGTACGCCTTTAGCCCACTGCACTACAGCTCAGACTCTTAAAAGAGATGGTAACTTCGGAGTATTTCACCT
Source organism: Procambarus clarkii (assembly GCF_040958095.1). Taxonomy (NCBI): domain Eukaryota; kingdom Metazoa; phylum Arthropoda; class Malacostraca; order Decapoda; family Cambaridae; genus Procambarus; species Procambarus clarkii. The sequence goes on from NC_091220.1 coordinate 1,698,459, forward strand.
TCAAAGATCACCATCTCCCAAGGGCAACTAGAGCATAGTGAGAGGCCAATCACGTTCTTTCATCAAATTCCTGTTAATATGGGAGAACTCTTGTGTCTATGCTTAATGTACAACTTGCCTAAATACACATGAGAGATTATACAACCTTAGAACACTTTCCCACCAGGAGATTCGAACCCTTGCCAGCACAGAAGCCTTACAGCAACTGGCATAACTGGTACGTCTTTAACCCACTGCACCACAGCTCAGACCCTTAAAAGAGATGGTAACTTCGGAGTATTTCACTTCCAAAGATCACCATCTCCCAAGGGCAACGAGAGCATAGTGAGGGGCACTCACGTTCTTTCATCAAATTCCTGTTAATATGGGAGAACTCTGTTTCTATGCTTAATGCACAACTTGCCTAAACACGCAAGAGAGATTATACAACCTTAGAACACTTTCCCACCTGGAGATTTGACCCCTAGCCAGCACAGAAGCCTTACAGCAACTGGCATAACTGGTACGCCTTTAACCCATTGCATCACAGCTCAGACCCATAAAAGAGATGGTAACTTCGGAGTATTTCACCTGCAAAGATCACTATCTCCCAAAAGCAACTAAAGCATAGTGAGGAGCTACTCACGTTCTCTCATCAAATTCCTGTTAATATGGGAGAACTCTGTGTCTATGCTTAATGCACAACTTGCCTAAACACGCAAGAGAGATTATACAACCTTAGAACAATTTCCCACCAGGAGATTCGAACCCTAGCCAGCACAGAAGCCTTACAGCAACTGGCATAACTGGTACGCCTTTAGCCCACTGCACCACAGCTCAGACCCTTAAAAAAGGTGGTAATTTCGGAGTATTTCACCTTCAAAGATCATAATCTCCCAAGAGCAACTAGAGCACAGTGAGGGGCTAATCACGTTCTTTCATCAAATTCCTGTTAATATGGGAGAACTCTGTGTCTATGCTTAATGCAAAACTTGCCTAAACATGCAAGAGAGATTATACAACACTAGAACACTTTCCCACCACGAGATTCGAACCCTAGCCAGCACAGAAGCCTTACAGCAACTGGCATAACTGGTACGCCTTTAGCCCACTTCACCACAGCTCAGACCCTTAAAAAAGGTGGTAATTTCGGAGTATTTCACCTTCAAAGATCATAATCTCCCAAGAGCAACTAGAGCACAGTGAGGGGCTAATCACGTTCTTTCATCAAATTCCTGTTAATATGGGAGAACTCTGTGTCTATGCTTAATGCAAAACTTGCCTAAACATGCAAGAGAGATTATACAACACCAGAACACTTTCCCACCACGAGATTCGAACCCTAGCCAGCACAGAAGCCTTACAGCAACTGGCATAACTGGTACGCCTTTAGCCCACTGCACCACAGCTCAGACCCTTAAAAGAGATGGTAACATCGGAGTATTTCACCTCCAAATATCACCATCTCCCAAGGGCAACTAGAGCATAGTGAGGGGCTACTCACTTTCTTTCATCAAATTCCTGTTAATATAGGAGAACTCTGTTTCTATGCTTAATGCACAACTTGCCTAAACACGCAAGAGAGATTATACAACCTTAGAACACTTTCCCTCCAGGAGATTCGAACCCTAGCCAGCACAGAAGCCTTACAGCAACTGGCATAACTGGTACGCCTTTAGCCCACTGCACCACAGCTCAGACCCTTAAAAGAGATGGTAACTTCGGAGTATTTCACTTCCAAAGATCACCATCTCCCAAGAGCAACGAGAGCATTGTGAGGGGCACTCACGTTCTTTCATCAAATTCCTGTTAATATAGGAGAACTCTGTGTCTATGCTTAATGCACAACTTGCCTAAACACGCACGAGAGATTATACAACCTTAGAACACTTTCCCACCACGAGATTCGAACCCTAGCCAGCACAGAAGCCTTACAGCAACTGGCAAACCTTTAACCTACTGCACCACAGCTTAGACCCTTAAAAGAGATGGTAACATCGGAGTATTTCACCTCCAAAGATCACCATCTCCAAAGGGCAACTAGAGCATAGTGAGGGGCTACTCACTTTCTTTCATCAAATTCCTGTTAATATGGGAGAACTCTGTGTCTACGCTTAATGCACAACTTGCCTAAACACGCAAGAGAGATTATACAACCTTAGAACACTTTCCCACCAGGAGATTCGAACCCTTGCCAGCACAGAAGCCTTACAGCAACTGGCATAACTGGAACGTCTTTAACCCACTGTACCACAGCTCAGACCCTTAAAAGAGATGGTAACTTCGGAGTATTTCTCCTCCAAAGATCACCATCTCCCAAGGGCAACGAGAGCATAGTGAGGAGCTACTCACGTTCTTTCATCAATTTCCTATTAATATGGGAGAACTCTGTGTCTATGCTTAATGCACATCTTGCCTAAACAGGCAAGAGAGAATATACAAACTTAGAACACTTTCCCACCAGGAGATTCGAACCCTAGCCAGCACAGAAGCCTTACAGCAACTGGCATAACTGGTACGCCTTTAGCCCACTGCACCACAGCTCAGACCCTTAAAAGAGATGGTAACTTCGGAGTATTTCATTTCCAAAGATCACCATCTCCCAAGGGCAACGAGAGCATAGTGAGGGGCACTCACGTTCTTTCATCAAATTCCTGTTAATATGGGAGAACTCTGTTTCTATGCTCAATGCACAACTTGCCTAAACATGCAAGAGAGATTATAAAACCTTAGAACACTTTCCCACCAGGAGATTCGAACCCTAGCCAGCACAGACGCCTTACAGCAACTGGCATAACTGGTACGCCTTTAGCCCACTGCACCACAGCTCAGACCTTTAAAAGAGATGGTAACTTCGGAGTATTTCACCTTCAAAGATCACCATCTCCCAAGGGCAACTAGAGCATAGTGATTGGCTAATCACGTTCTTTCATCAAATTCCTGTTAATATGGGAGAACTCTGTGTCTGCGCTTAATGCACAACTTGCCTAAACATGCAAGAGAGATTGTACAACATTAGAACACTTTCCCACCAGGAGATTCGAACCCTAGCCAGCACAGAAGCCTTACAGCAACTGGCATAACTGGTACGCCTTTAGCCCACTGCACTACAGCTCAGACTCTTAAAAGAGATGGTAACTTCGGAGTATTTCACCTTCAAAGATCACCATCTCCCAAGGGCAACTAGAGCATAGTGAGAGGCCAATCACGTTCTTTCATCAAATTCCTGTTAATATGGGAGAACTCTTGTGTCTATGCTTAATGTACAACTTGCCTAAATACACATGAGAGATTATACAACCTTAGAACACTTTCCCACCAGGAGATTCGAACCCTTGCCAGCACAGAAGCCTTACAGCAACTGGCATAACTGGTACGTCTTTAACCCACTGCACCACAGCTCAGACCCTTAAAAGAGATGGTAACTTCGGAGTATTTCACTTCCAAAGATCACCATCTCCCAAGGGCAACGAGAGCATAGTGAGGGGCACTCACGTTCTTTCATCAAATTCCTGTTAATATGGGAGAACTCTGTTTCTATGCTTAATGCACAACTTGCCTAAACACGCAAGAGAGATTATACAACCTTAGAACACTTTCCCACCTGGAGATTTGACCCCTAGCCAGCACAGAAGCCTTACAGCAACTGGCATAACTGGTACGCCTTTAACCCATTGCATCACAGCTCAGACCCATAAAAGAGATGATAACTTCGGAGTATTTCACCTGCAAAGATCACTATCTCCCAAAAGCAACTAAAGCATAGTGAGGAGCTACTCACGTTCTTTCATCAAATTCCTGTTAATATGGGAGAACTCTGTGTCTGTGCTTAATGCACAACTTGCCTAAACACGCAAGAGAGATTATACAACCTTAGAACAATTTCCCACCAGGAGATTCGAACCCTAGCCAGCACTTAAGCCTTACAGCAACTGCCATAACTGGTACGCCTTTAACCCACTGCACCACAGCTCAGACCCTTAAAAGAGATGGTAACTTCAGAGTATTTCACCTGTAAAGATCACCATCTCCCAAGGTCAACGAGAGCATAGTGAGAGCCTACTCACGTTCTTTCATCAAATTCCTGTTGATATGGGAGAACTCTGTGTCTATGCTTAATGCACAACTTGCCTAAACACGCAAGAAAGATTATACAACCTTAGAACACTTTCCCACCAGGAGATTCGAACCCTAGCCAGCACAGAAGCCTTACAGCAACTGGCATAACTGGTACGCCTTTAGCCCACTGCACCACAGCTCAGACCCTTAAAAAAGGTGGTAATTTCGGAGTATTTCACCTTCAAAGATCATAATCTCCCAAGAGCAACTAGAGCACAGTGAGGGGCTAATCACGTTCTTTCATCAAATTCCTGTTAATATGGGAGAACTCTGTGTCTATGCTTAATGCAAAACTTGCCTAAACATGCAAGAGAGATTATACAACACTAGAACACTTTCCCACCACGAGATTCGAACCCTAGCCAGCACAGAAGCCTTACAGCAACTGGCATAACTGGTACGCCTTTAGCCCACTTCACCACAGCTCAGACCCTTAAAAAAGGTGGTAATTTCGGAGTATTTCACGTTCAAAGATCATAATCTCCCAAGAGCAACTAGAGCACAGTGAGGGGCTAATCACGTTCTTTCATCAAATTCCTGTTAATATGGGAGAACTCTGTGTCTATGCTTAATGCAAAACTTGCCTAAACATGCAAGAGAGATTATACAACACTAGAACACTTTCCCACCACGAGATTCGAACCCTAGCCAGCACAGAAGCCTTACAGCAACTGGCATAACTGGTACGCCTTTAGCCCACTGCACCACAGCTCAGACCCTTAAAATAGATGGTAACTTCGGAGTATTTCACCTTCAAAGATCACCATCTTCCACGGGCAATGAGAGCATAGTGAGGGGCACTCACGTTCTTTCATCAAATTCCTGTTAATATGGGAGAACTCTGTTTCTATGCTTAATGCACAACTTGCCTAAACACGCAAGAGAGATTATACAACTCTAGAACACTTTCCCACCAGGAGATTCGAACCCTAGCCAGCACAGAAGCCTTACAGCAACTGGCAAAACTGGTACGCCTTTAGCCCACTGCACCACAGCTAAGACCCTTAAAAGAGATGGTAACTTCGGAGTATTTCACCTTCAAAGATCACCATCTCCCAAGGGCAACTAGAGCATAGTGAGAGGCTAATCACGTTTTTTCGTCAAATTCCTGGTAATATGGGAGAACTCTTGTGTCTATGCTTAATGCACAACTTGCCTAAATACACAAGAGAGATTATACAACCTTAGAACACTTTCCCACCAGGAGATTCGTACCCTTGCCAGCACAGAAGCCTTACAGCAACTGGCATAACTGGTACGTCTTTAACCCACTGCACCACAGCTCAGACCCTTAAAAGAGATGGTAACTTCGGAGTATTTCACTTCCAAAGATCACCATCTCCCAAGGGCAACGAGAGCATAGTGAGAGGCTACTCACGTTCTTTCATCAAATTCCTGTTAATATGGGAGAACTCTGTGTCTATGCTTAATGCACAACTTGCCTAAACACGCACGAGAGATTATACAACCTTAGAACACTTTCCCACCAGGAGATTCGAACCCTAGCCAGCACAGAAGCCTTACAGCAACTGGTATAACTGGTATGCCTTTAACCCACTGCACCACAGCTCAGACTCTTAAAAGAGATGGTAACTTCGGAGTATTTCTCCTCCAAAGATCACCATCTCTCAAGGGCAACGAGAGCATAGTGAGGAGCTACTCACGTTCTTTCATCAATTTCCTATTAATATGGGAGAACTCTGTGTCTATGCTTAATGCACAACTTGCCTAAACACGCAAGAAAGATTATAAAACCTTAGAACACTTTCCCACTAGGAAATTCGAACTCTAGCAAGCACAGAAGCCTTACAGCAACTGGCAAACTGGTACACCTTTATCCTACTGCATCACAGCTCAGACCCGTAAAAGAGATGGTAACTTCTGAGTATTTCACCTCCAGAGATCACCACCTCCCAAGGGCAACTAGAGCATAGTGAGGGGCTACTCACATTCTTTCATCAAATTCCTGTTAATATGGGAGAACTCTGTGTCTATGCTTAATGCACAACTTGCCTAAACAGGCAAGAGAGATTATACAACCTTAGAACACTTTCCCACTAGGAAATTCGAACTCTAGCAAGCACAGAAGCCTTACAGCAACTGGCAAACTGGTATGCCTTTATCCTACTGCATCACAGCTCAGACCCTTAAAAGAGATGGAAACTTCGGAGTATTTCACCTCCAGAGATCACCACCTTCCAAGGGCAACTAGAGCATAGTGAGGGGCTACTCACATTCTTTCATCAAATTCCTGTTAATATGGGAGAACTGTGTCTATGCTTAATGCACAACTTGCCTAAACAGGCAAGAGAGATTATACAACCTTAGAACACTTTCCCACCAGGAGATTCGAACCCTTGCCAGCACAGAAGCCTTACAGCAACTGGCATAACTGGTACGCCTTTAGCCCACTGCACCACAGCTCAGACCTTTAAAAGAGATGGTAACTTCGGAGTATTTCACCTTCAAAGATCACCATCTCCCAAGGGCAACTAGAGCATAGTGATTGGCTAATCACGTTCTTTCATCAAATTCCTGTTAATATGGGAGAACTCTGTGTCTATGCTTAATGCACAATTTGCCTAAACATGCAAGAGAGATTGTACAACATTAGAACACTTTCCCACCAGGAGATTCGAACCCTAGCCAGCACAGAAGCCTTACAGCAACTGGCATAACTGGTACGCCTTTAGCCCACTGTACTACAGCTCAGACCCATAAAAGAGATGGTAACTTCGGAGTATTTCACCTCCAAAGATCACCATCTCCCAAGGGCAACGAGAGAATAGTGAGGGGCTACTCACGTTCTTTCATCAAATTCCTGTTAATATGGGAGAACTCTGTGTCTATGCTTAATGCACAACTTGCCTAAACACGCAAGAGAGATTATACAACCTTAGAACACTTTCCCACCAGGAGATTCGAACTCTAGCCAGCACAGAAGCCTTACAGCAACTGGCAAACTGGTACGCCTTTATCCTACTGCACCACAGCTCAGACCCTTAAAAGAGATGGTAACTTCGGAGTATTTCACCTCCAAAGATCACCATCTCCCAAGGGCAACGAGAGCATAGTGAGGGGCTACTCACGTTCTTTCATCAAATTCCTGTTAATATTGGAGAACTCTGTGTCTATGCTCAATGCACAACTTGCCTAAACATGCAAGAGAGATTGTAAAACCTTAGAACACTTTCCCACCAGGAGATTCGAACCCTAGCCAGCACAGAAGCCTTACAGCAACTGGTATAACTGGTATGCCTTTAACCCACTGCACCACAGCTCAGACTCTTAAAAGAGATGGTAACTTCGGAGTATTTCTCCTCCAAAGATCACCATATCCCAAGGGCAACGAGAGCATAGTGAGGAGCTACTCACGTTCTTTCATCAATTTCCTATTAATATGGGAGAACTCTGTGTCTATGCTTAATGCACAACTTGCCTAAACACGCAAGAAAGATTATACAACCTTAGAACACTTTCCCACTAGGAAATTCGAACTCTAGCAAGCACAGAAGCCTTACAGCAACTGGCAAACTGGTACACCTTTATCCTACTGCATCACAGCTCAGACCCTTAAAAGAGATGGTAACTTCCGAGTATTTCACCTCCAGAGATCACCACCTCCCAACGGCAACTAGAGCATAGTGAGGGGCTACTCACGTTCTTTCATCAAATTCCTGTTAATATAGGAGAACTCTGTGTCTATGCTTAATGCACAACTTGCCTAAACACGCAGGAGAGATTATACAACCTTAGAACACTTTCCCACCAGGAGATTTGAACCCTTGCCAGCACAGAAGCCTTACAGCAACTGGCATAACTGGTACGTCTTTAACCCACTGCACCACAGCTCAGACCCTTAAAAGAGATAGTAACTTCGGAGTATTTCACTTCCAAAGATCACCATCTCCCAAGGGCAACGAGAGCATAGTGAGGGGCTACTCACGTTCTTTCATCAAATTCCTGTTAATATAGGAGAACTCTGTGTCTATGCTTAATGCACAACTTGCCTAAACACGCACGAGAGATTATACAACCTTAGAACACTTTCCCACCACGAGATTCGAACCCTAGCCAGCACAGAAGCCTTACAGCAACTGGCAAGCCTTTAACCTACTGCACCACAGCTCAGACCCTTAAAAGAGATGGTAACATCGGAGTATTTCACCTCCAAAGATCACCATCTCCCAAGGGCAACTAGAGCATAGTGAGGGGCTACTCACTTTCTTTCATCAAATTCCTGTTAATATAGGAGAACTCTGTTTCTATGCTTAATGCACAACTTGCCTAAACACGCAAGAGAGATTATACAACCTTAGAACACTTTCCCACCAGGAGATTCGAACCCTAGCCAGCACAGAAGCCTTACAGCAACTAGCATAACTGGTACGCCTTTAGCCCACTGCACCACAGCTCAGACCCTTAAAAGAGATGGTAACTTCGGAGTATTTCACTTCCAAAGATCACCATCTCCCAAGGGCAACGAGAGCATTGTGAGGGGCACTCACGTTCTTTCATCAAATTCCTGTTAATATAGGAGAACTCTGTGTCTATGCTTAATGCACAACTTGCCTAAACACGCACGAGAGAATATACAACCTTAGAACACTTTCCCACCACGAGATTCGAACCCTAGCCAGCACAGAAGCCTTACAGCAACTGGCAAACCTTTAACCTACTGCACCACAGCTCAGACCCTTAAAAGAGATGGTAACATCGGAGTATTTCACCTCCAAAGATCACCATCTCCCAAGGGCAACTAGAGCATAGTGAGGGGCTACTCACTTTCTTTCATCAAATTCCTGTTAATATGGGAGAACTCTGTGTCTATGCTTAATGCACAACTTGCCTAAACACGCAAGAGAGATTATACAACCTTAGAACACTTTCCCACCAGGAGATTCGAACCCTTGCCAGCACAGAAGCCTTACAGCAACTGGCATAACTGGTACGTCTTTAACCCACTGCACCACAGCTCAGACCCTTAAAAGAGATGGTAACTTCGGAGTATTTCTCCTTCAAAGATCACCATCTCCCAAGGGCAACGAGAGCATAGTGAGGAGCTACTCACGTTCTTTCATCAATTTCCTATTAATATGGGAGAACTCTGTGTCTATGCTTAATGCACATCTTGCCTAAACAGGCAAGAGAGAATATACAACCTTAGAACACTTTCCCACCAGGAGATTCGAACCCTAGCCAGCACAGAAGCCTTACAGCAACTGGCATAACTGGTACGCCTTTAGCCCACTGCACCACAGCTCAGACCCTTAAAAGAGATGGTAACTTCGGAGTATTTCACTTCCAAAGATCACCATCTCCCAAGGGCAACGAGAGCATAGTGAGGGGCACTCACGTTCTTTCATCAATTTCCTATTAATATGGGAGAACTCTGTGTCTATGCTTAATGCACAACTTGCCTAAACACGCAAGAAAGATTATACAACCTTAGAACACTTTCCCACAATGAAATTCGAACTCTAGCAAGCACAGAAGCCTTACAGCAACAGGCAAACTGATATGCCTTTATCCTACTGCATCACAGCTCAGACCCTTAAAAGAGATGGTAACTTCGGAGTATTTCACCTCCAGAGATCACCACCTTCCAAGGGCAACTAGAGCATAGTGAGGGGCTACTCACATTCTTTCATCAAATTCCTGTTAATATGGGAGAACTCTGTGTATATGCTTAATGCACAACTTGCCTAAACAGGCAAGAGAGATTATACAACCTTAGAACACTTTCCCACCAGGAGATTCGAACCCTAGCCAGCACAGAAGCCTTACAGCAACTGGCATAACTGGTACGCCTTTAGCCCACTGCACCACAGCTCAGACCTTTAAAAGAGATGGTAACTTCGGAGTATTTCACCTTCAAAGATCACCATCTCCCAAGGTCAACGAGAGCATAGTGAGAGCCTACTCACGTTCTTTCATCAAATTCCTGTTGATATGGGAGAACTCTGTGTCTATGCTTAATGCAAAACTTGCCTAAACATGCAAGAGAGATTATACAACACTAGAACACTTTCCCACCACGAGATTCGAACCCTAGCCAGCACAGAAGCCTTACAGCAACTGGCATAACTGGTACGCCTTTAGCCCACTTCACCACAGCTCAGACCCTTAAAAAAGGTGGTAATTTCGGAGTATTTCACCTTCAAAGATCATAATCTCCCAAGAGCAACTAGAGCACAGTGAGGGGCTAATCACGTTCTTTCATCAAATTCCTGTTAATATGGGAGAACTCTCTGTCTATGCTTAATGCAAAACTTGCCTAAACATGCAAGAGAGATTATACAACACTAGAACACTTTCCCACCAGGAGATTCGAACCCTAGCCAGCACAGAAGCCTTACAGCAACTGGTATAACTGGTACGTCTTTAACCCACTGCACCACAGCTCAGACCCTTAAAAGAGATGGTAACTTCGGAGTATTTCACTTCCAAAGATCACCATCTCCCAAGGGCAACGAGAGCATAGTGAGAGGCTACTCACGTTCTTTCATCAAATTCCTGTTAATATGGGAGAACTCTGTGTCTATGCTTAATGCACAACTTGCCTAAACACGCACGAGAGATTATACAACCTTAGAACACTTTCCCACCACGAGATTCGAACCCTAGCCAGCACAGAAGCCTTACAGCAACTGGCAAGCCTTTAACCTACTGCACCACAGCTCAGACCCTTAAAGGAGATGGTAACTTCGGAGTATTTCACCTCCAAAGATCACCATCTCCCAAGGGCAACTAGAGCATAGTGAGGGGCTACTCACTTTCTTTCATCAAATTCCTGTTAATATGGGAGAACTCTGTGTTTATGCTTAATGCACAACTTGCCTAAACACGCAAGAGAGATTATACAACCTTAGAACACTTTCCCACCAGGAGATTCGAATCCTAGCCAGCACAGAAGCCTTACAGCAACTGGCATAACTGGTATGCCTTTACCCCACTGCAGAAAAGCTCAGACTCTTAAAATAGATGGTAACTTCGGAGTATTTCACTTCCAAAGATCCCCATCTCCCAAGGGCAACGACAGCATAGTGAGGGGCACTCACGTTCTTTCATCAAATTCCTGTTAATATGGGAGAACTCTGTTTCTATGCTCAATGCACAACTTGCCTAAACATGCAAGAGAGATTGTAAAACCTTAGAACACTTTCCCACCAGGAGATTCGAACCCTAGCCAGCACAGAAGCCTTACAGCAACTGGTATAACTGGTATGCCTTTAACCCACTGCACCACAGCTCAGACTCTTAAAAGAGATGGTAACTTCGGAGTATTTCTCCTCCAAAGATCACCATCTCCCAAGGGCAACGAGAGCATAGTGAGGAGCTACTCACGTTCTTTCATCAATTTCCTATTAATATGGGAGAACTCTGTGTCTATGCTTAATGCACAACTTGCCTAAACACGCAAGAAAGATTATACAACCTTAGAACACTTTCCCACTAGGAAATTCGAACTCTAGCAAGCACAGAAGCCTTACAGCAACTGGCAAACTGGTACACCTTTATCCTACTGCATCACAGCTCAGACCCGTAAAAGAGATGGTAACTTCGGAGTATTTCACCTCCAGAGATCACCACCTCCCAAGGGCAACTAGAGCATAGTGAGGGGCTACTCACATTCTTTCATCAAATTCCTGTTAATATGGGAGAACTCTGTGTCTATGCTTAATGCACAACTTGCCTAAACAGGCAAGAGAGAATATACAACCTTAGAACACTTTCCCACTAGGAAATTCGAACTCTAGCAAGCACAGAAGCCTTACAGCAACTGGCAAACTGGTATGCATTTATCCTACTGCATCACAGCTCAGACCCTTAAAAGAGATGGAAACTTCGGAGTATTTCACCTCCAGAGATCACCACCTTCCAAGGGCAACTAGAGCATAGTGAGGGGCTACTCACATTCTTTCATCAAATTCCTGTTAATATGGGAGAACTCTGTGTCTATGCTTAATGCACAACTTGCCTAAACAGGCAAGAGAGATTATACAACCTTAGAACACTTTCCCACCAGGAGATTCGAACCCTTGCCAGCACAGAAGCCTTACAGCAACTGGCATAACTGGTACGCCTTTAGCCCACTGTACTACAGCTCAGACCCATAAAAGAGATGGTAACTTCGGAGTATTTCACCTCCAAAGATCACCATCTCCCAAGGGCAACGAGAGAATAGTGAGGGGCTACTCACGTTCTTTCATCAAATTCCTGTTAATATGGGAGAACTCTGTGTCTATGCTTAATGCACAACTTGCCTAAACACGCAAGAGAGATTATACAACCTTAGAACACTTTCCCACCAGGAGATTCGAACTCTAGCCAGCACAGAAGCCTTACAGCAACTGGCATAACTGGTACGCCTTTATCCTACTGCACCACAGCTCAGACCCTTAAAAGAGATGGTAACTTCGGAGTATTTCACCTCCAAAGATCACCATCTCCCAAAGGGCAACGAGAGCATAGTGAGGGGCTACTCACGTTCTTTCATCAAATTCCTGTTAATATGGGAGAACTCTGTGTCTATGCTCAATGCACAACTTGCCTAAACATGCAAGAGAGATTGTAAAACCTTAGAACACTTTCCCACCAGGAGATTCGAACTCTAGCCTAGCACAGAAGCCTTACAGCAACTGGCATAACTGGTACGTCCTTTAACCCACTGCACCACAGCTCAGACCCTTAAAAGAGATGGTAACTTCGGAGTATTTCACCTTCCAAAGATCACCATCTCCCAAGGGCAACGAGAGCATAGTGAGGAGCTACTCACGTTCTTTCATCAAATTCCTGTTAATATAGGGAGAACTCTGTGTCTATGCTTAATGCACAACTTGCCTAAACACGCAAGAGAAGATTATACAACCTTAGAACACTTTCCCACCAGGAGATTCGAACCCTAGCCAGCACAGAAGCCTTACAGCAACTGGCATAACTGGTACGCCTTTAACCTACTGCACCACAGCTCAGACCCTTAAAAGAGATGGTAACATTCGGAGTATTTCACCTCCAAAGATCACCATCTCCCAAGGGCAACTAGAGCATAGTGAGGGGCTACTCACGTTCTTTCATCAAATTCCTGTTAATATGGGAGAACTCTGTGTCTATGCTTAATGCACAACTTGCCTAAATACAGCAAGAGAGATTATACAACCTTAGAACACTTTCCCACCAGGAGATTCGAACCCTTAGCCAGCACAGAAGCCTTACAGCAACTGGCATAACTGGTACGTCCTTTAACCCACTGCACCACAGCTCAGACCCTTAAAAAGAGATGGTAACTTCGGAGTATTTCACTTCCAAAGATCACCATCTCCCAAGAGCAACTAGAGCACTAGTGAGGGGCTACTCACGTTCTTTCATCAAATTCCTGTTAATATGGGAGAACTCTGTGTCTATGCTTAATGCACAACTTGCCTAAACACTGCAAGAGAGATTATACAACACTAGAACACTTTCCCACCACGAGATTCGAACCCTAGCCAGCACAGAAGCCTTACAGCAACTGGCATAACTGGTACGCCTTTAGCCCTACTGCACCACAGCTCAGACCCTTAAAATAGATGGTAACTTCGGAGTATTTCACCTTCAAAGATCACCATCTCCACGGGCAACTGAGAGCATAGTGAGGGGCTACTCACGTTCTTTCATCAAATTCCTGTTAATATGGGAGAACTCTGTGTTCTATGCTTAATGCACAACTTGCCTAAACACGCAAGAGAGATTATACAACTCTAGAACACTTTCCCACCAGGAGATTCGAACCCTAGCCAGCACAGAAGCCTTACAGCAACTGGCATAACTGGTATGCCTTTAAGCCCACTGCACCACAGCTCAGACCCTTAAAAGAGATGGTAACTTCGGAGTATTTCACCTTCCAAAGATCACCATCTCCCAAGGGCAACGAGAGCATAGTGAGAGGCTACTCACGTTCTTTCATCAAATTCCTGTTAATATGGGAGAACTCTGTGTCTATGCTTAATGCACAACTTGCCTAAACATGCAAGAGAGATTATACAACCTTAGAACACTTTCCCACCAGGAGATTCGAACCCTAGCAAGCACAGAAGCCTTACAGCAACTGGCATAACTGGTACAGCCTTTAACCCTACTGCATCACAGCTCAGACCCTTAAAAGAGATGGTAACTTCGGAGTATTTCACCTTCCAGAGATCACCATCTCCCAAGGGCAACTAGAGCATAGTGAGGGGCTACTCACGTTCTTTCATCAAATTCCTGTTAATATGGGAGAACTCTGTGTCTATGCTTAATGCACAACTTGCCTAAACACGCAAGAGAGATTATACAACCTTAGAACACTTTCCCACCAGGAGATTCGAACCCTAGCCAGCACAGAAGCCTTACAGCAACTGGCATAACTGGTATGCCTTTAACCCACTGCATCACAGCTCAGACTCTTAAAAGAGATGGTAACTTCGGAGTATTTCACCTCCAAAGATCACCATCTCTCCAAGGGCAACGAGAGCATAGTGAGGAGCTACTCACGTTCTTTCATCAAATTCCTGTTAATATGGGAGAACTCTGTGTCTATGCTTAATGCACAACTTGCCTAAACACGCAAGAGAGATTATAAAACCTTAGAACACTTTCCCACCAGGAGATTCGAACCCTAGCAAGCACAGAAGCCTTACAGCAACTGGCATAACTGGTACACCTTTATCCTACTGCATCACAGCTCAGACCCTTAAAAGAGATGGTAACTTCGGAGTATTTCACCTCCAGAGATCACCACCTCCCAAGGGCAACTAGAGCATAGTGAGGGGCTACTCACATTCTTTCATCAAATTCCTGTTAATATGGGAGAACTCTGTGTCTATGCTTAATGCACAACTTTGCCTAAACATGCAAGAGAGATTATACAACCTTAGAACACTTTCCCACCTAGGAGAATTCGAACCCTAGCCAGCACAGAAGCCTTACAGCAACTGGCATAACTGGTACGCCTTTAGCCCTACTGTACTACAGCTCAGACCCTTAAAAGAGATGGTAACTTCGGAGTATTTCACCTCCAAAGATCACCATCTCCAAGGGCAACTAGAGCATAGTGAGGGGCTACTGACAGTTCTTTCATCAAATTCCTGTTAATATGGGAGAACTCTGTGTCTATGCTTAATGCACAACTTGCCTAAACATGCAAGAGAGATTGTACAACCTTAGAACACTTTCCCACCAGGAGATTCGAACCCTAGCCAGCACAGAAGCCTTACAGCAACTGGTATAACTGGTATGCCTTTAACCCACTGCACCACAGCTCAGACTCTTAAAAGAGATGGTAACTTCGGAGTATTTCTCCTGCAAAGATCACCATCTCCCAAGGGCAACGAGAGCATAGTGAGGAGCTACTCACGTTCTTTCATCAATTTCCTATTAATATGGGAGAACTCTGTGTCTATGCTTAATGCACAACTTGCCTAAACACGCAAGAAAGATTATACAACCTTAGAACACTTTCCCACCTAGGAGATTCGAACTCTAGCAAGCACAGAAGCCTTACAGCAACTGGCAAACTGGTACACCTTTATCCTACTGCATCACAGCTCAGACCCTTAAAAGGGATGGTAACTTCGGAGTATTTCACCTCCAGAGATCACCATCCTCCCAACGGCAACTAGAGCATAGTGAGGGGCTACTCACGTTCTTTCATCAAATTCCTGTTAATATAGGGAGAACTCTGTGTCTATGCTTAATGCACAACA